>NW_022631065.1:7979644-8551384 GCF_010015895.1 Lontra canadensis | reverse complement strand
TCTGTCTTCTCTCTATATTTCTGTCTTCTCATTCACTTGTTCCATAGTTAACTGTGGACTCACCATAATGACCTTTCTTTAATTCTCTAAGCCAGTGGTTCTCAAAGTATGCTCTCCTGTCCAGCATGGGCTGTGTCACCTGTAAACTTGTTAGAAATGCAATATGTGCAAATTCATGGACTCTGACTCAGGCCTGCGGAAACATAAGCTTTTGGGTGGGGCTCAGATATGTATGTTTTAACAAGCCCTCCAGATGAGAACCACTGAAATTTGTATACACTGATTCCTTCACTTGCAACTGTTTCTTTCTCTTCTCTCTTTTCTTACTTTCTACTTGTTTTCCATATTCCAGCTCAAATTTTATTTCTTTTGGGGCATCTTGTCTGATGCTTCATTTTTCCCTTTGTCTACTTTAGGTTTTCTTGTTATAAATTCTTCACAGCCTCCAGCATTTTTCACTCAAACCAACTATTACAAGGTGTGATTATATATATTCATATGACTAGTTGGTTAAATGTCCATTTCCCTAAACTGACTTTGTAAAACAACACGACAGATCTGGTTAGATAGACCCACAATTTATTAAGGATGGTAGCGCACAGGGGCGCCTGAGTGGCTCAGTCAGTTAAGTGTCCAACTCTTGGTTTTGGCTCAGGTCTCATCTCAGGGTTATGAAATTGAGCCCCACGTTGGGCTCCATGCTGGGTGTGAAGCCTGGTTGAGGTCTCTCTCCCCCTCCCTCTGCTCCTCTTCAGTGTCTCTCTCTTAAAAGAAAAAAAAAAAAAGTTAAAGAATTTAACATTCTTTATGGTGGCAAGTAAAAATTGAATGGTAGCAAGTAAAAGGGGCTCAGTAAATAGGACTAGGTTACTGGTAATATGTTGGAGAGATAAAATGATAGTCAAAAGACAAAGTAAAGGAAGGCAATAAGCACACTATGTTGTTAACGACAAGCATTCACCAATGAAAGGAAGACAATAGATTATATGTCATTACATGAAACTTACTGAATCAGTGTCTGCTAGACATTCTAAGCCAGTACCATTAACAAATATAAATGAAATTCAAATATACCAGTTGCTGATAATCACGAATGACTTTAATGAAAGGGGGGAAAATGTGCTTAGTTATACAGAGCATGATTTTACAGAGCTCACTTGTAAACAAGGACTTTTGTCAAGTTCTTTTCTTTCCTAGTTTCTTTTTCTTTCAGAGCACAAAGAGCTTTGCTCAATCTGCTTGCCTTGCATACATTTTATAGGAAGAGTATTTACAGCATTTAACAAAAATCAAAAAATAAAAGAGACTGACAAGTTAAATGTTTTATCTTTGGGAGCAGCGCTTTATTAGAAAGAGCTTAGACTAAACTCCTGGAGCCTCGCTTCCTTAAATTCTGAATTATGCTTCCTGGTTACTAAGCAACATGGGGGCTTCACAGAGGACCATGCTTTCCATGCCGATTCAGCAGTGTCTTTCCTACTTGCAATTGCTGAGAGACACAGAAGTTGAGGTCCCCTGACCACAGTCACGCACTAATGTGGAAAGATGACGACTTAAGATCTGAACTGTGGCAAATGTCTGGATCAACGGATAAGGCAGCACCTGTTCATCTGCATCCCTCTGCAGAGGCTTGGGCACAAGGAAAAACCTCCACCTTAATAAGTTATGTATTTGGGTCACTGGTTTTAAGAAAGAAAGGGACAGCTTAGAAAAGTGACCTAGAAAATTGAAAAGTTAGGGCTTAATTGGGAGAAAAAAAATTAAAATGGTGATAGGTCTTGTTCCCGGTTTGCCAAGGAAGGTTGTGAAACGGCACCCTCTTGCCCTTTCTTCATGTCCACTAAAAGATTATTTAGATGCAGGTGTCTCCATGATGACTGGTGTGAAAATAAGGTCACCCTTGCTTGGTTCTCCTCCAGATGCCCTTTTCTATGAAGAAGATAATTCTAATTTTGTGTAGTAATAAACGTATAATAGAAGACTCTGTGGAATTAAAATTTATTAGGATATTTTCTGAAAGAAATGTCTGCTCCTTTTCAGGAACCTGACTCTCAAGGACCCTCATTTTACAGCCCATGTTATTCTTCTTCCACACTGTTATTTGACCACTTAGATTTCTGATACCATCCCCTTTTCCTAGTTCATGCCTCATTAGCTACCTAGAGTCTAGGCCAAGAAACAGCCGCCTGAAAGATCTTCCTGACTTCTACTGACCCTCCTCTAATTCATTTGCCAGGCTACCACTCAGGCCGAAGTTTCTGCAAGATCAATTTGATTGTGCTGTTTGTCCGTCCTTTCATGCTTTGCCACCACTTATTATTTATTGCTTGGTGGTCAAACATTTTCATATAGGATTAAAAGTGTTCTGTGACCCAGTAACAGATTACCTTCCCATTCTTACCCTCCACCATTTTTCATTCTTATCTCCCACCAAAACATGCCTCCATCATCGAGTTTTATGTATATTTACTCTACAAGCACAGGTAATTCAAACATAAGGTATTACTTAAATTTCTTTGACTACATCATGTCGTTTAACATCTCCAAGCCATTGTACTTGGTGTGTTCATTGCCCAGAATATCCAATTCCTTCTTTAGAGTTTTCTGCCTAAGTTAATTCTTAGTCCTTCTTCAAGAAGGCTCATGTTCCAACTCTTCTTTAAAATTTGTCCCAACCATCCCTCCCCTTTTCTGAATAAGCATAGTCACCATTACTTCTGTAACACTTATTTTCTCTGTGCATTTATCAACACATGACACACTATACATATTCCGTTGGGTTTTATAATTAATATTGTCCTTTTCCACTAGATAGCTCCTTAAAGACAGTAATGTTGTTTGACATCTTTAGCCAGTGCCCTGCATAGGGAAGGCCCTCAGTAAGCATATCATAAATGAATAATTGAAAATGTATTACCATGCGATAATTTACAATTACAGCTCATTAATTACATTAGACCAAATTGGGACTCCCTCATATTTATCTTCATATGTCCCCTGCCTACACAAAGCCAATCAGATTATAAGTGTTCAATAAAAGTTTTAACAGATGAATCAGTGGATTAAAAAAGTTAGTAAGTTAAATTGCCGAACTAGATACACTCAATATCATAATGGAGGATAATTTGTCAGGGCACTTGGGTGGCTTGGTTGGTTGAGCATCTGACTCTTGATTTAGGCTCAGGTCCTGATCCCAGGGCCATGGGATCGAGCCCTGTGTCAGGCTCTGCACTCAGCCCAGAGTCTGCTTAAGATTCTTCCCCTCCCTATCCCTCTGCCCCTCCCACACATGCCCATATGCTCTTTCTTTATCTCTCTCAAGTAAATAAATAAATAAAATCTTAAAAAAAAAAAAAAAAGGTAGTTTCTCTTTGGTTCCCACTCAACTTCCCTTTCACTCTGTTAAACCACCTTTCCCCTGCTCTGTATTGTGCCCATTTGCGTGGGTCTTTGCTTCTCCTTCTCCACCCTAGCTGGATAATCCTTGCCACCTGTGACTTTCATTGAGCTGTTTGTTAGTTGATGACTCAGGCATACTGATACTTTATTAGTAGTGTCTTGAGAAATAGAAAGATTTTGATGTCTAAGAGAATAAATCATTAAAAAAGAATCTCAAGCAATCTGATGAACATAATAATAGATATTTGTGAAGTGTAAGATACAGAAAGAGGAAAAAGTGGGAGCAGAAAGGAAGAGCAATTCGCCCCCGTCTGAGATGGTACAGAATTTCCATGAAATGAGGTCCTTAAACAAGTGAATTGATCACCATTTCCGATTCCTTGATCATCAAAACAAAGTGAATCTTGTAAATATCAAGGTTTTTTTTTTTGCAAGACACAGGTTTATTCAGAGTTGTAGAAAGACATATTTTTACATAAGATTCTATGATTTGACAGCTTTTAAAGTCATGTATTTTAAAGTACAAAGAGCTTTCATTGGCACTTTTTTTAGTGAATTCCATCTTAATATTTTCATTCTATGTGGCATAACAAATTATAATGGGACCACTTTTAATCAACTTGTTTTTTCATCCTGTTAATTTTCATGTCTATTTGGGACATCCATTAAAGTCAATATCCTTAATTTAATGGAAGATTTCCTTTTGAAGTTGCTACATTTTTTCTGCCTAAATTAACACTGAGGATATGTAATGGATGTGTTAAATAGATAATGCTATTAATGGGAAAATTGCATAAATTAAATACAAGTCTGATAATTTTCAGAGCATCTGTTTTATTTTCAACAGTTCAGATTCTCTTATGAAGTGAACAAGCACCCTCAAGAAAACAGACCTCTGTTTTTGTATTGTCTATTACCCCAAATTTATAATCATTATGGCAAAATTTTGGCCACTAAACCTTATTTTCATTTTGATATGAATTTAGCATAAGGAAGACAATAAGCTAATATTTAAACTCATCTGGACAACACCTTCACATACACACAAAGATAACCTAAAGGTTTGGGTAAACTTTAGGTGGGAGTCATTCTTTACAAAATCTGGTAAGTTGGAGAGTGAATTAAGAAATTTCAGGGAATTAGATTTAAGGTTTTTAAAATGTGTAAGGAGGATAAAAACAAAATGATCTGTTCTAATCTTATACTTCCTCTTTAGAAACAAAATAACAAGACCAATACATAAAAGATGCCATAGGAATATTTAAAGTTTTCTTTTGCAGTTTTCTGTTTTGCTTTTCATATCCAAAGGGATTTAGAAATAGATCAACTTATGAGATTCTTAAACTGCTAATTAGATATTTATTATGTATTGCTTTTTACAAAATACATGGCCATTTATGTATCCTAATGTTCTGTAACCAGCATTTTTTTTTTTTTTTTCCTGTACTGGTAGATGCAAGATGTCTGTCTCTTTCTTACTTCAAATATAAGAAAATTCTTAGGAAATTATCCCCCCAAAATGTGGTTTTTTTTTTAGGTCTCTCTTAAAAATAGAAGCTAACAATGCTTGGGATTCATTAATTTGATTACTCTGGCAGCACTTATGTTCACTCTGGGGAAATAATACTAAATTTTACATTTCCAAAGTCCTCATATTCTTGTTCTCTTTTGCTTTCTCTTTCAAATGTGAACACACACACACAGACATACGTGACATTAAGTTTTTTGGCAATAAAGCAGGAGATTTTTCTGTTACTCACACTGTATGTTAAGAGATCACAAAAAGGTTAATGAGCATCTAGATGAAATGGAACCCAAGGGTTTTAATGTTCATTCAGTGATTTTAAATGGGGGTTTGGCTTTCTGCTGTATCTGTACCTACGGAGAAATATCTCAGACTGCAGATGAGCATGTTGAAACCACAAGTGCAAAAAAGGTCATGGTGTTTGGATGATAAATTTGCTCACCTAACCATATTTTTTTATGGTTGGGATTTTTTTTTTTTTTTTTTTTTTTTAGAATCAACATAAATGCTTTCAGTTTTGTGCTAGGGAATTCTTTATACCTCTATGGCATTTTTTTCCTCTAATGTATTCAAAGGCTAAAATTTAGGTACTCAATCAGTGATTTCCAAGTGACATTAATACACCTAAGTTACAATGTGTCAAAGGCTTTAACAAAAAAACTCCAAAACAACAAAAACACCCCTATTACTGCTATTACATTAAATGCATGATCTTAGGGATTTTTTGGGCTATACTACTATCATTAAAATAAATTTTGGATTTTTAATATTATGACCCATTCACAACATCTACTATAGGCTTGGATATCTAACTGTTAAAATGAATATAAAGGGAGCCACAGACATGCTAAATAAAAATAACTATTATTAGATCCCACCTTCTTTCCTAGAACTCCAAAACCCAGATCGCTTGACAGAGTGTATGCCTGAAAGCAAATGAAATGTAATGAGGGTTTGGTGGATCTCACTGTGCATGGGTTCTGTTCACTTAACTGTGGCTACCAGGGCACGTGTCAGGCTCTGGGAGGGCCTCTAAAGGACACAAAGATGAGCATTAATATGCAAGAATACTAGACTCCTAACAGTGATGGAAATCACATACTATCCAAAATTCAAAGTGTACATCTTAAAGGCAGAAGAAAGAAGAGAAGAGAAAAAAAAAATGGTTGCTAGCGACCTTTTAAAGCCATCCCGATGTATCCATAAGCCACATTGGCTGCTTATAAATACTCTCCTG
Source organism: Lontra canadensis (assembly GCF_010015895.1). Classification (NCBI taxonomy): domain Eukaryota; kingdom Metazoa; phylum Chordata; class Mammalia; order Carnivora; family Mustelidae; genus Lontra; species Lontra canadensis. Next base: position 8,545,223 of record NW_022631065.1, on the reverse strand, counting down.
CCTTAAAACTTCCACAGCGCTTCTCTGTGCCACACACTTAGTACCCCCCTACACTGATTTGCATTGTTATTTGTTCCTGCAGGGATTTCTTTATAACTTTCAAGTTAGATTATAAAATTCCATAAGATGAAGGTGGTATTCTATAATGTTTTGATTCTCTTTTGTCTCCAAGGCATTGATCAGTCTCTTCCATAATTGGTGTTAAATTAATTGTTGATTTTTTATAGAACCAAATATAGCCTGATGCAATCCATAGACATTCAGTAAATGTTCTTGAATATAATTTAAAAATATAACTGATAATCAGAAAGAATTATTCTGTAGGCTATGCTATTGTGCAAAAATGCCCCAGAAAATCAAATTGGGATCATTCAAATCAATTTAAAGGACTTACTACTATATAAATAGTAGAAAGGCTTTAAAAACTATTTTAGCTCTCGTGTGGTTGCCAGAAGATCTACAGAAGGAGATGAGCCTCTAGGCATCTACAAATGCATTCCTCCCTGTGCTGGACCTCACCTGTGTTTCCCTTTACTCAGCCTGAGCGACAACTGCAAGCACTGGAAATTTCAGAGACCCTCAAGGTTAATGTGACACCAAATTAAATCAAACCATAATGAGAGAGTTTCTTTTCCTTTTCCTTTTTTTTTTTTTTTTTAAGATTGTATTTAATTTATTTGAGAGTGTGAGAGAGCATAAACAGGGGAAATGGGAGAGGGAGAAGCAGGCTCCCTGCTGAGCAGGAAGCCCAATATAGGGTTTGATCTCAGGACCCCGGGATCATGACCTGAGCTGAAGGCAGATGCTTAACTGACTGAGCCACCCAGGCACCCCAATGAGAGATTGTCTTAGAGGTTTTTGTCTTGGGGGGAAAAAAACTGCTTACATGTATTCGGCATTTAAGATGAGTTTCACAGGACTTCCCCACACTTAAGACAATCCTTGGCGTGCCTGGATTCCCATGTCAGACTCCCTGCTCAGTGGAGAGTCTGCTTCTCCCTCTCTCTCTTCCCCTTTCCTGCTTGTGCTGTCTCTCTCTTTCAAATAAACAAATAAAATCTTTAAAATAAATCTTTAAAGCCCTTAAAATAAAATCTTTAAAGCCCTTCTACTATTTATGTAGTAGTAAGTCCTTTGAATTGATTTGTATGATCCCAAATAAAGTAAGTCTATCTTCAGCTACTGCTTCTAGAGTTAAATCTATGTAGTTAAAGAGCTCCATATTGTTCTCTACATTTACCACACAATTATAATTCTACTTATTAAAATAAGGTAGTGTTTTTATTTTTTGACTTGCTTAAAAGTTTCCAAATTGACCATTTCAGAGTGTCAGACAAGCATTACATATAAAAATATATAATGCCAAAAGCTACAAAGAAAAACAGAAACAACAGAGGCAGGGAAGGAAGAAAGAAGGAATTTTGTCCTAAGAAATACATATAGACATATAACTACTACAAAATTTAAATATATACTGGGATGCCTGGGTGGCTCAGTCAGTTAAGCCACTGCCTTCGGCTCAGGTTATGATCCCAGGACCCTGGGATCGAGTCCTGCATTGGGCTCCTTGCTCAGTGGGGAGCCTGCTTCTCTCTCTGCCTCTGCTTGCCACTTTGCGGGCTTGTGCTCTCTCTCTCTCTGACAAATAAATAAATAAAATCTTAAAAAAAATAAATATATACTTTTCTATTCTAAAGACATGTTTATTTCCAACCCTACCTGCTGGAGTAATATGGAAGGAAAAAGCTTAGAATCAAGGAAGAACATGGGAGACTGAAATAACCAGTATCTTCTAGCAGTGAGTAGATCGGAGAACTCTCTCTGATAAAGGATGGGATGGGGGTGCTCAACAATGCCAAAGACAAACAATGAGGAGAAGAAGCCAAATTTAGAGTCCAGGGAAAGAGGGCAGGGTGTGGATAAGCATATTAGTTGCCTTATTTCACTTTGTCCCAGATATGATAGTTTTTTTTTTAATCTTCTATCAGAATTCTGTGATCTTCCATGTCCACCTTTAAAACAAAACAGGCAAGCCCAGTGACTTAGAACTATAGCACACATGTCAGTGCATTTTGAAATAGTTTTCTATAATGGGGCATGTACCTCATTGTTCTCTACTTTCACTTTTTGGAGACTGTTATATTCAAAACCAATTACAGACAGCAACAATGGCACACAGAGCCTATTTTCTGGGAAAATAAATTTTACTATTTCCAGCTTTTAGTATCTCTGCATAGAAATGAAGCATACATTGTTGTAGTTCAGCATAAGTTTTTACCTTTCTCTTTCTGATCTGGCCAATTATATCACAGAGAAAATCATTATTTGGCTAATTACATAGTATCTCCCAGGAAATTAGAACTTGAATACTATGAAAATTTATAGGATAGAGACATAAAATAGTGAAGCTAAACAGAAGATATATCCATCTGTCTTTTATTCAGATATCTTCTCAAACACATAAAATATTAAAACATTATTCAGATGCTCCATGCCTTTTCTCTACCAGCATGTGTCAAGAGAAGAGTGGATGGGGAATATCCTTGTGGTTAGATTATTTGAACCCAAACCACTGGGGAGTGGTAATTTGGACATTTTCTGGCTTGGACTGAGTTTAATGTGCTGTTAAATTCCTCCTTTCATATGTTAAAGCAGATGATCTCATTTTCTTAAGTGACAAATGGATTCTGTGCAATATAGCTCATTCGTAGTGAACTTTACAAATGACTCACACCATATATGACTCGTGCAATTACATTTACATTTGCTTGTCATATTTACTCTAAAATGTCACTGAGCACTTTTAAAAGTAGCTCTATATGGCAAACTCAAGATGAGAAAACGGTAGCTATTCATTTCAGATTAATTCCAGCCCTGATTAGGTTCATAAAAAAAATAAATCAAATTCATTTGCTGGGGTTAACCGAGGGTTTCATTTGGGATTTTTCTCTTCTTCTGCTCCCTGCCATCTCTCTTTCTCTCTCTCACTCTCTCTCTTTCTCCCTGGGAAGAATCACTGCCTCAAAGTCACACTGAAAGCTAATTATCATGCTGGAAAGATGTGGCATTTTACTTGGAAAGGTCACATGGCATAGTGAAAAGAGCAGTGAACTTATAATTAGAAGTCCAAGGTTCAAAGCCCAATTCTCCTCCTGTCTGGAGGGTTGAGTATGGGATAGTAGTAGCACCTCTGCTGACTTTTAACCAGCAATGTGACCTTGGGTAAAGACAGTTGGATCTCCTCAGTTTCCTTAGGACACTTCCCCTTTTTCACTGCTTCTTGAAATATAATCTCAAGAGAAATTATACCTGTGAAACACTTAGAGAAATATTAAATTTATGAACAAATGAGGAGTTTAAGCACCCATTATTAAATAAAAAATATCTTCTTTGCATGTAATACTATCCTATGACAGCTGTACTGATCTTAAAAATTCATCATATGGATAAACATACAGGCTTGATGGGCACCCCTGAAATATGTTTTTCATTCATCAAGTATCTCATAGCAAGAGCTAACAGACTGCAATTGCTGGAAAAATCAGGGTGGTAGAGCACTAAATGTCACTTAAGAAAAGATTTTCCCAAAACTCCATAAAGGTGTATAGGAAGAGTTGGCAAGAAAAATAAAAAGCCAGAAATATGAATTTCAGGGTATATTTAAAGGGAGCCAAGGGGAAGTTATCCCAATATAGCTGGAGAGAAAAGACCCAGATATGTTTGGGGGATATAAATACCCCATCCACAGTATCTTATTTCACCAGTTTGTAGAAGTCAGGTTAAGAAGTAGTGTATGCCATATGGACTCCAACACTTTCTGGCTCAGCATCATTTGGCAAGTATTGTTTTTTTCCTCCCACAATCACCCTTATGGGCCTAGTATTTCAGTACCTGAAGCATTACATCCCACTGTCCTTAGTAAGATGCACAAATGCCCTTTGCAAGTTGACTCAAAGCATGAGATTCCACATCTCTAAACACTTTGCTATGATTATAATAAACAATGGTGATTCTGTAAACCCAGAAAAATTAGAATGTGATGCATGTTTTTGGAGGAGGCTATTGCTAATTAAAATTATCCATCACTTACTTTTGAGCCTAGTTTAGAAGAAACTACAAACATTTGAAATCCGAAAAAAAAACAAAAAAAAAACAAAAAAAACAACACCTGTTGCTTAGATACAATTCATGGGGTCATTCAACCCATTGTCTTTCGTGATGGCTCTTTTATCTTTGGGTAAATTAAACCATCACAGACACTAAAAACTCTTTGTTTTCTTTCCTTCTTTCCTCCTTTATTCCTTCCTTCCTTCCTCCCTCCGTCCCTCCCCTCCCTTTTTTTGTTTCCTAGAGAGATAAAGCATTGTGGGGATGGGCAGAGGAAGAGGGAGTGGAGAATCTTTTTTTTTTTTTAAGTAAATATGAAAACAATAATACTTTATTTCCTTTAAATATATTTTCTTTAAATCTATCTAAGAGTATATACTACCTTACTAAACAATCATTATTTTATCAAGAACAACATAGGTAAATATGCTTCATGTTTGAAAACTAGATTAATTATTTGTGATATGTTAATATGAATTCTAGTCCCAAGTTCAGTTTATTCTATGTAATTGGGTTGTAATAGCTGTCACAGTTTTTTTTTTTTAATTTTTATTTTTTATAAACATATATTATATTTTTATCCCCAGGGGTACAGGTCTGTGAATCACCGGGTTTACACACTTCACAGCACTCACCATAGCACATACCCTCCCCAATGTCCATAACTCCATCCCCCTCTCCCAAACCCCTTCCCCCCAGCAACTCTCAGTTTGTTTTGTGAGATTAAGAGTCACTTATGGTTTGTCTCCCTCCCAATCCCATCTTGTTTCATTTATTCTTCTTCTACCCCCTTAACCCCCCATGTTGCATCTCCACTTCCTCATATCAGAGAGATCATATGATAGTTGTCTTTCTCCGATTGACTTATTTCACTGAGTATGATACCCTCTAGTTCTATCCACGTCGTTGCAAATGGCAAGATTTCATTTCTTTTGATGGCTGCATAGTATTCCATTGTGTATATATACGACTTCTTCTTTATCCATTCATCTGTTGATGGACATCTAGGTTCTTTCCATAGTTTGGCTATTGTAGACATGCTGCTATAAACATTCGGGTGCACGTGCCCCTTCGGATCACTACGTTTGTATCTTTAGGGTAAATACCCAGTAGTGCAATTGCTGGGTCATAGGGTAGTTCTATTTTCAACATTTTGAGGAACCTCCATGCTGTTTTCCAGAGTGGTTGCACCAGCTTGCATTCCCACCAACAGTGTAGGAGGGTTCCCCTTTCTCCGCATCCTTGCCAGCATCTGTCATTTCCTGACTTGTTAATTTTAGCCATTCTGACTGGTGTGAGGTGATATCTCATTGTGGTTTTGATTTGTATTTCCCTGATGCCGAGTGATATGGAGCACTTTTTCATGTGTCTGTTGGCCATCTGGATGTCTTCTTTGCAGAAATGTCTGTTCATGTCTTCTGCCCATTTCTTGATCGGATTATTTGTTCTTTGGGTGTTGAGTTTGCTAAGTTCTTTGTAGATTTTGGACACTAGCCCTTTATCTGATATGTCGTTTGCAAATATCTTGGGAGTGGAGAATCTTAAGCAAGCTCCACAGCCAGCCCCACCTGGAGCTTGATCTCAGTATTCTTGAGATCATGACCTGAGCTGAAATCAAGAGCTGGACGCTTAACCAGCTGAGACACCCAGATGCCCCACCAAAAATTCTTTCTATGGATCTCCTAAACATCTGTTTTTCAGGATCCAGGGGAAAAAAACTTACTTTTCTTTTTTTTGCTGATTCTTTAAATACTTGGTAATACTGATGATAATATATTTTTTATAATACTGATGATAAATTTTGATGATGATAATGATGATTCTTTAAATACTTGATAATACACCAGCTTTTTTTTTTTTCCAAGCTAAATATTATTCCTTTGACCAAGTGTATATAGATTGCTATTTATTGGTCATTTAACCACTCTCCTAGAATTATGTACTAGTTTGTCTACATTTCTTCCCATTGTAGCACTCAAGTGGATATCATATGTCAATTGTTGTTTAACCATTAAAACACTACAGATCACCTGCTCTTTTTATCTATATATTACAATTCTATTATCTTAGTACATATTGTACTAGCTTTGGATTTATTCTCATGATATGGATCACTATTATAGAGTCTAATAAAACCTCTGAGTCTATTTTCAATCTTTATTACTGAAAATTTTAAATATATACAAAAGTAGACTAATATAATAAATCTCCTATATATCCATTATCCAGCTTCAACAATTTTCAACTTTCATGGGTCTTAAAAAAGTTGTTTGAATGTTATGAAGAGGAATATAAATTTTTAAGCAGGACATATTAAGTTAGAAATTAGCAAGCTCATGCAAATTGTTTTGGAAGGGAAAAAACAATGCTTACTAAATGACAAAACCAAATTTCATCCTTTTTATAACATAGAGAATTAATTATAAGGAGCATGGTAGACCAAATAATAGCCCACCCAAAGATTCTGACAGGCTAATCCCCAGAATTTATGACTATGCCAGATTACAAAGAAAATTAGATTTGTAGACAGAATTAAGGCTGTAAACCAGCTGACCTTAGAATAGGCAGAATATCCTAGATTATTTGGGTGTACCCGATGTAATAATCACAAATGTGGAATACAGAAATAGAAGAGAGTCAAGAGAAGATGTAGCTGTGGAAGCAAGGCACTGAGAGATGCAACATTACTGGCTTTGGAGATGTAATGGGGCCATGACCAAGGAATGCAGGTAGTTTATAGAAGCTGGAAAAAGCAAGTAATCAAATTCTCCACTACAGCTTACAGAAGGAATGTAGCCTTGTTGACACCCTCCTCTTTGCCCAATAAGACCTGTGTTGGAGTTCAAGCCTACTAAACTGTAAGATAATAAATTTGTATTGTTTTAAGCTGTTAATCTTGTGGAAATTTGTTACATTAGCCAGGGAAAACTAACTCAAAGACACAAACTCTAATGTGTATTACGTCCTCCAGAATATTTCTTATTACTTCAGATACAGATTATGCCAAACCTGATGAATATATCTTTTATATTCTCATCGCTATAATTAAGCATGTAGCATCAATGTAAGAGCATCATGTGGTGTATCACAGTGGTTAAGGGTATGGTTTTAAAGATATATACACTGTGCTGAAATTGTGGCTTTTTCAGTTACTGTACACATGACCTTAAACGAAGTAATTAATCTTCCTTTGCCTCAGTTATCTCACTTGGGGAATGTTTACAATATTTCATAGGTTATGAGGATTGAAAATGTTAGAGCATGCATATAAAGGACATACCAATGGCTTGCACATAAAAAGTTATAACATTTTTAGTTTAATATTTTAAAATTATTTACATGTTACCATAACTTTTCTTCAAGTAGAAACTGCTCATAAATCCAGCTCATTTCAATTTCTTGTCAACAAGGAAAACATCAGAAGACTTGTCAAATGCCTGGCTGAAATCCAGACCTTGTCTACAGTGTCTCTAATATCCCTGATCTATTAAGCTACTAACCCTATTAAAAGAAGAAATTGAATTAGTCTGACATGACTTAGTTTGTGTGAACCCATATTGAAACTGAGTGGCATGTGTTTCTTCTTTCAGGTACTCACTAATAATTTTCTTTATAATTGGTTCAAGAATTTCATCTGAAATCAATGTCAATCTCATTTGGTTAATGTTTGCACAATGTCTCAGTCCTCTCTATATTGTTTCACTCCAGAAACCCATGCTCAGAGCTTCTTCTGATGTAAGATATTGTGGAAGTCTATAAGCAGCTTGCAGTTAGCAAAATCATCCTCAGGATTCCAGAACGTCGTACCATTCATAATTTCTGGAGATACTAACAGTGTTTCTAGAGTTTATACTTTTGAGGCTTCTTAAAGTTTATATATTTTACTAAAAATGGTTTTCCATGAGAAGTTTAGCAACTAGCCAAGGTTCTGTGTCAAGGGTCTCCTATTTTTCTAGCCCTCTCTCCACCTTCCTAAATTTTCAAAGGTGTAAATAAGAATTGGGACCAGCTTCTGAAAAACCTAATAAGTCACTTTTGTTACTTCGCAGAGCTATTTTTTTTTTATTACCGTGGTAAAAACACCTAACACGAACTATGAAAGCTATCTTCTTAACAATTCTTAATTGGACAGTAAAGTATTGTTAATTCTGTGGACAACACTATACAGAGGATCTTTAGAACGTTTTCATCTTGAATGTCTGGAGCTCTGTACTCACCAAACAGCAACTCCTACATCCCTCTATCATTCCCTTGTAACAATCATTCCATTTTCTGCTTCTATAAGTTTGACTACTTTAAATACTTTAATAAGTAGAATCATGCAATATTTAACTTCCTCTAACTGGCTTATTTAACCTAGTTAATAATATCCTCAACTTAATATCCTCAACCTAATAATATTCTCAACTTTCATTCACATTTAAGTATATGTCAGAATTTTCTATCTTATGCTAATATTTCATTTTATATACATACCACATTTTTTTTAGTTTTTCCCCTCTTTAATTAAGATATAATTGAAATATACCAGTGTGTAAAGATTAAGGTGTACAATGTAATGATTTGATATACATATGTATTGCAAAGTGATTACCACAAGAGGTTAGTTAACACATCCTTCACCTCACATAATTACCATTTTAGTTTATTATTGTTATGGTAGGAACATTTAAAATCCACTCTTTTAGTAACCTTCAAGTACACAATTCAATATTGTGAACTACAATTACCATGCTATCTGTTAGATCACTTGAAGTTATTCCTCTCATAATCTCTTACATCCCCAGAACATATTCCTCTTAAAAAGTTTGTACCCTTGGACAAACATTTTCCTATTTTCCCTAACCCTCAGCCCCTAGCAACCACTAATCTATTCTCTGTTTCTATGAGTTCAGCCTTATTAGATTCTACATATAAGTGAGATCATATAGTACTTATTTTTCCCCAAGTTATTTCACTTAGAATAAAACCCTCAAAGTTCATCTGTGTTGTCACAAATTGAAGGATTTACTTTCTTTTTCTTGGCTGATTAGCACTCCATTGTATATATGCCAGATTTTCTTTTTCAATTAATCCATGGATGGACACTTACATTGTTTTCATTTCTTGGCTCTTGTGAATAATACTTCAGGGAACATGGGCATGCAATTATCTATTCAAGATCCTGCTTTTGGTTCTTTAGGATAAATACCCAGAAGTGGAACTGCTGGATCATAGGATAGTTCTATTTTCAATTTTTGAAGAATCTCTACATTGTTTTCCATCAAGACTATAACATTTTCCTCCCTCCCTTCCTTCCTTCCTTCCTTTCTTTCTTTCTTTCTTTCTTTCTTTCTTTCTTTCTTTCTTTCTTTCTTTCTTTCTTTCTTTCTCTTAAGATTTTACTTGTTTATTTGAGAGAGTGCAAGAGAAAGCATGTGAGCAGGGGTGAAGAGGAGAGGAAGGGCAGAAAGAGAGGGAGACACAGAGCAGGGTGTGCAAAGTGAGGTGGGGCTCCATCCTGGAACCCTGCAATCAAGAACTGAGCCGAAGGCAGATGCTTAACCAACTGGGCCACCCAGGTGCCCCTGCATTCTAGATTTCTTAGCTGAAGCTTCCATTTGTCACAATTTGGGCAATATTAGTGTTTCTCATGCTTGCTATCTTCAAACATCTACTGAAGAATTGTCAACCACCATGACCAAAATATTGATTCACTTATTAAACAAATGATAAAAGTAAATTTAAAATTAGTAGGGGTGAAATAGGAAGTTTCATATATCAACCTCTTATGTGGCTCAGGTTTGACCATAAGAGAACTGATCTGATTTGTGATTTAGGTGACAGGGTTGTCAATTTGCTACTATTCCCAGCTGCTAAATTCTCATTAGGGGGGAAAAAAAGCAGGTCAGAAATGATATGTATTATGTTCAAATAACTTTAGCCTCTCAACTGTGCACAGGTACATGTAAATGGGTGAGATAGAACCCCTGATATAGGTAAATGTGTCAAGGAAAACTTGTAAACAAAGTGACAAAAACAAACATACAAAAAGTTCTTGAAAAGAAAGCTTGACTGCTTAGACTACTACGTTAGTTCACTGGCTTTTGTCGTGTTCCATAAAATAGTTAAAAATAAAATGCAGGTGAGTTACCAAACAACTTTGGCTCATACTGTTTGGTTTTGTCTTTTTAATAGAAGATCTGTCCCTGTGTTGTCTCCTGTATATGTAAAAACAGTACCTTGCAACTGTCCAGGTGGATTCTGAAATTGTATTACGGTGTTCCTTTCTTTGTCCAACAGGCAAAACTCACTATTTATTTAGGAGTTTATAGATAACAGGTACTTAATGTCCAATTTGTTCCTTGGGATGTGTGTCACATGGGAGGGATCAAAGATGCACAAAATGGCCTATTACTAATTCTTATAGTGTACTCATGGTCCCAGGGAGTAATATTCTATTAATATTAGTTAATGTCAGAAGATTATACATCCTAGAAAGTCAAACTTATCTAAACTGGTGAATAATTATGTTTTATTTCAAGTGTAAAATGTTTTCTCTTTCAATCTCATGTCTTTTACTTATATATAGAAAGTACGTTAAAATGAAAAAAGACAGCTGTATTTAAAATTCCATGTGGACAGGTGAACATATTTGTTCTTCTGAAGTGTCAGCAAATCACTGAAAATATGATTAGGTACAGAGTAAGCATTAAATACATTCATGAATAATCCCAATATTCCAAGCCAGATGGTCTGGTCCTGTCATTCCATTCTGCAGGTGATTAAGTACTTTTTCTGAAGATCCTATTCAAAGTTAATGATGAAGTCAAGAATGGAATTTGTTTCCTAAATCCTTCTGTGTTCCTTCTACCTTAACATGGTGCTTGCTTGCTTACACGATTTCACAGTGGTGAGGAAGAGATGAATTTTAAGGAAATTAGAAAATGAAGAAATCAAAGGAAACTGAATGTTGATAATCTCAACAGTTCTTGAAGTCTGCTTATCTACCACTAAACAGGCAATTCACTCAGAAGCTGGGGAAACCTTAATACACTCATCAAAGTCCTCTTTACAATTACAGAGGTATTAAAGAAAGTGTCCAACAGTGAGAGGTGAATCTTAAGTAGTTTAAAGATTGCATTTAGATGATGAAGATAAGAGCGGTAATACTTAATGCTACTATAGAGCCTTTATTCCTGGAGGCTCAGAGTATTTAACTAAAAGTCAAATGATATAAACCCCTGATAGCTACAAAACTGGGCTGAAACACTTTATCTATTCTAATAATGTTTTGTGGCTTTTTTCTGCCCTTTTGTTTTCCTGCAGGTGGTATTTCCAATACCTATCTGTGAACATTCTAGCACAAATTTTCTTTAAAAAACAATGGAGGTATTTTCACCTTGCAGTAAAAGGAAACGCCTTGTGCCGCATTACACAATTGATGAGAATAATTAAATCTACGTAAATTTCATTTTACCCCAACACAAAATTTTAAAAAATTGTACTTAGTCAGTAGAAATATAAAAATATAAAAGCATGAGTAATTGCAAGCAAGTATTACAGAAATCCTGTAAGAAGAAAAATATTAAAAAGAGATCCTGATAGTCTGAAATAGAAGAGGACAAGCGACGCAAACTTGAAGGTATTCTAAGCCTCACAATTTTTGCCAATTACTGATATCTCCGTCTTCACAATGTAGGCTAAAACAAGCTCTACTAGATGGCAACACGTAAAAGGAATGTAAATCGAAGCTTAAAGAATAGAGAAGTCTGCTCTGCCAGACAAAATAACACAAAATATCTTCTTTAAACATAAATAGCAGCTTTCTTATATGAATTATAGATGTCTAACTTCCTATTTCATGGCATGTCAAACTACACTGGATGGGGCTGATGGGAAGATTATAATCTAATAAACTTTGGAAAGATTATGCTCTTCTACGGGGCAAACTTGTATGTTTCCTGCTATTTACAGAGCTCAACGAGTACTGTGAATCAGCTGAACTGAGGGATTTCTTCAGTCTTGTAAATTCAGCTGGGGTACACACAAATTAAAATCTAGATTTTTGAAGAGGTTAAGACTCTTTTCTTCATACTGAATAATTTAGTAAAATGAAAGTGATTTTAAATACATACAATACAATGTAGTCAAAGTCTGTATTAATAAGTCATTCTAAGCTACTTTTATGAATTTTTAGAAGGGATGTTAGTTGAGAATTTTAACTATTAATCATTACTCTTTTTATCTAATTCAAAAAATTATTTAAAGCCATAATAATATCATAAAGCTAAATTCATTAAAAACATACTAAATGTCAACTAATATTTTGGCCTTTAAGCATCTGCTACTTTAACATTATATAAAACGCAAATGATTTTTTCTCTTCACTGACAGTTTTCCTTCACTATAAATCACCATTGAAAAATAGATATATGTATTTGAATAAAAACCTCTAGCAAAAAAGAAAGTCACACTACAGGAACTACACAGTGATATAAAGACAGCTGAGAAAAGAGCTTCTCTTTTAAATTGGTATTCAATAAGAATTCCTAATACAACCTATACCAGATTTCATAAAAATACGCATTAATGGGAAAAATGAAAGTCAAAGAACTATCTCAGAATTGTCATACTTTTAGAAGTAAAAATGACATTAATTGAAGCTTATAGCCTACCTAAGGGAAAACCTACTCAAAATTAATCTTTTTAATTTTCCCTGCCCCATCCTATCTTCTACTCTCCATCTTCACACAAGTGGGGAAAGTAGATAGAGAAAATCAATTACAGTGTTGTGTTCACAGCTGCAATCCCCCAGCAAGGCCCCACTGGACTACTGGGTGAGCCAGCACCAGTTATGCAACGCAGACCCCATACACAGGTAAAGCCTGCATAGGTTCCCCAGGACACAAGTAAAGAAAAGTGTTACAGAAATTCAAGAAGGGAACTATAGTTTGTTTTTGACTTGTTTGTTTTACACACTGTTTCAGAACATAGAGAACCCAGCAGCACATGAAAGAGAACGATACTGCCTCAGGAAAGTATCTTCCACATTGAAATTACATATATACCTACATGCGAAATTTATCCAAAACACAAGTGTACAAAAAGGGGCAATCCATTCCTACTTGAGCACTGGACAAATCTGCTGTCTGGATGTTCTTTAAGGACGAGTAAAAACAAAAGAGAGCAAGCTACAAAAACACTGGTCCTAATGGTTAGGAAAAGAGGAAAATAAAAACTTCTTCATGATTTGGAGGAAAAGCTTACCTTTGAATATGACTCAACAGAAGCTTCAGAAGAAAACTGACATACCAAGTAGATGATAACAGAGCATAGTCCCCATGAATCAGAAACAGAGATAAAGCACAAAGAATAGACTATTTTAAAAAAACACATGAAATGATAAATTTAAAAGAGAAACACAAAAAAGAGGAGTAAAACAAATTTAAAAAATTCAATGAAATTAGAACATAATTTGAAGACAAATAACAAACATGTTAAAAATGGTAGAGAAAACAAATGTTTTCAAAACGGTAAAAATAAATTATATCAAGGAGAGGGAGTACAGTAGGTATGTTAAAGAGAACAGTATACGACAAGTTGATGTTTCCAAAAGAAAGATGAAAAATAAAAGGAACAAAAGTAAAAAAGCAATGCCTTATTAGAAGAGAATATTCATAAACTATGAAAAATATTATACATACTGGCTTTAAGAATTATTATTTCCTAGGGTAATATGTCCAATATATCAATATACCACTGCAATGGTAAAACACACACAGTTAAGGAAAAAAATACATAAAAGGAAAAAAAATTGGTCTTCAAAATTTTACACTGTAATTTTTGTGAGTGGAGCCACAAAAATTAAGTTACAAGTTATTACCACATTACGTACCTTTAACTTTGGGAAAGAAAAATAATAAAGAGCTAATGGATCAATAAATTTACTGCTCCCACATTATAATAGAAAGTTGTTTTCTATTAAAAAGTATATATAAATATTTTAGCTATTTATTTGACAGAGAGAGACACGGCGAGAGAGGGAACACAAGCAGGGGGAGTGAGGGAAGAAGAAGCAGGCTTCCTGCTGAGCAGGAAGCCCGATGCAGGGCTCAATTTCAGGACCTGGGATCATGACCTGAGCCAAAGGCAGATGCTTAATGACTGAGCCACCCAGCCACTCCTAAAATACTTTTTTTAAAGATTTATTTATTTATTTTAAAGAGAGAGAGGGAAAATGTGGGGGGGGAGGGGCAGAGGGAGAGAAAGGGTGAGAATCTCAAGCAGACTCCCTGCAGAGCACAGAGCCCCATGAAGCTAGACCTCAGGACCCAGAGATCATGACTTGAGCAGAAACCACGAGCTGAATGCTCAATCAACTGAGTCACTTGGAAGGCCCTGCCATTTAAAATATTTGAAAATGAATGTCTGTTTTCTGATATACAAATACCTCTACAATATAGTGTCAGAGATTTCTTTAAGTTATAGTTCTATCCTTTCATTAAAAATAATACATAGACAGTCCCCGACTTACCATGGTTTGACTTAGGAGTTTTTGACTTTACAGTGGTACAAAAGCAATATACATTCAATAGAAACTATACTTCAAATTTTGAGTTTGGATCTTGGCCCAGTCTAGTGATAGGCAGTATGAAATTTTCTCTTGGCTTCTGGACAGCAGCAGTGAGCAAGGGCTCCCATTCAGCCACACCATCACAAGAATCAACAACCTATGTGCTTACAACCATTCTGTACCCATACGGCCATTCTGTTTTCCATGTTCAGTACAATATTCCTTAAATTATAGGAGATATGCAATACTTTATTATAAAATAGGATTTGTGTTTTATAATTTTGTCCCACTGTAGGAAATATAAGTGTTTCAAGCGTGTTTAAGTTAGGCTAGACTGAGCTCTGATGTTCAGTAGGTTAAGTGTATTAAATGCATTTTGACTTATGAAATTTTCAATTTATGACAGATTTATCAGATATAACCTCATTGTAAGTCAAGGAAGATCTGTATATCCATGAACTGGATCTTGTCCAGCATCACCCAGATGTGAAAGGGGTTTTGACAGAGTGGTAGTAGGATTGTACTTTTTTTTTCTTTCTTCTTCTATTTTTTAAGATTTTATTTATTTATTTGTCAGAGAGAGAGCTCGCACAAGAAGGCAGAGTGGCAGGCAGAGGCAGAGAGAGAAGCAGGCTCCCCGCTGAGCAAGGACCCTGATGCGGAACTTGATCCCAGGACCCTAGGATCATGACCTGAGCCGTAGGCAGCGGCTTAACCCGCTGAGCCACTCGGGCGTCCCCGTACTTTTTTTTTTTTTTTTCTTCAGTTCTTCCCCCCCCCCGCCCCCCGCTACAGTAACATGTCTTAATTCTGGCACTAATACAAAATAGGTGTTTTTGTTTTGAAAAGGAAAATTTGAAAGATAATGAATTTATAGCCCTGACATTTCTAAACCATGAGTACAAAAACAGTTTGTTAAGTGATTGTACTCTTCATTAACTACATATTCACACTTGAATTGAAACATTTATGCTTGTGTTATATGCTACGCGATTACCATAATCCCTGGAGCTACTATCATAACTCTGATTAACATTTATATTAACCATGGGCTTCATAATGCACAGTTGACAAAGAAACCTTTTTTTTTTTTTTTTTTAGTAATCTCATGCCAACAATAACACTCACTGGATCAGGAAGGTATGTTTGTGTTTTTAGGGATTGTTGTTTACTGGGCAATCTTAGTTACTACTGAAACTTGGACTCTGAGGCTTATACTCAGACAGGACTGTTTTTGTCTCCAGAGTGAGCATGCTGATTAAATTTCATAGTTAATGAATATACAGTAAGATTTCTTTTCTATTAAATTCTGTTTGAAATAAAAGCATTCTAAAGTTTAAAAACTCTGAGGTAAATCTTTATTTACTATGAGGAACCACACATAATTAATCTCTTTTGCCATCCTCCATATTTCTCAAAACGGTGTTCCTTCATCTTTTCTCTTGGCCACTCGCTCCCAGCTAATTTATCTCTTAATCCCACAGGGAAAACTCATGAAAAACATCCAGGAGGAATTACTATCTCATAGAAATATTAAGAAGCATTTTATTTCTTCTTTATTAGTTGACTTTGCTTAATTTTTTAGTGCTTTGTAAGCAATATTAAATATTCTGTGAACTAAAACACTGTGAAATTTAATGAAAACATATACAAGGCTGGAAGGGGAATCGTGAACTGTGTGATTCATTAGACACAATGCAGCAGTTTAAAATCCCAGTCCACACAAATGTGGTTGCACTACCAGTAATTACCAGTAATTATTAGGTGATACATTTCCCAGCCATTATATGCTATGTTTGAGAGGTTATCATGTTCTTGGCAATTTTCCTTGGATGCTTGAATTCATCCCCAGTGGTATTCCATTGCTTTCAAAGTCCAAGTTCCAGAATTAGCCCATAAGTCCCTTTATGATATGGTCCTAACTATAATTCTTGCTTCCTTTTCTACTTGTTTTCCCTACAGTTTCAGGATTTTTTAAATGTTCCTGTCACACTCAATTACTTATAATTCTTAGAATGTGTGTCCATACTGCATTTGCTCCCTGAAATGTTTATGACTCCTGAGTTACCAGTCATCAGGCAGCTCAGGCATTCTTCTATCTCAGTTCAACACAACCTTCATATAGGAGGGCATTACTGCTTGGCTACATGCCCCTTTTCTGCTCTCAGAGCCCAGGAATAACACTACATCCATCCAACTGAATAAGGTAGGGACAGCGCCCTACTCAATAGTGTGTTCCCAGCAGATGGAATTTATTAGCTGCCATAAATTTTCTTAATACTAAGAAAATTATTTGAATTTTATTATGCAGGTGGGAGATGGAAATAAAACTGTAGTTGTGTTAGTAGGGATAAGACTTTATTATACCTCCTTGTAAAGCAAACTATAGTTAACTGAAATTGTGGCACAACCCAAACTAGTTTGGTATAAAATGTGGAGCTTCATGAGTTAAAAATAGTGTCATAAAATAATGTTAAGAGAATTAGAAAATAGAAAATCAACAAATATCTTAGTACTAATTTATACTATTTATTCCTAAAATTATACCTTGTCTATTTCTGGTATATTCTTTCTCTTTCTCTCAGCACATTTTTCTTTCTTTCTTTCTTTTTTTTTTTTTCTTCAAGATTTTATTCATTGGGGAACCTGGGTGGCTCAGTCATTAAGAGTCTGCCTTTGGCTCAGTTCATGATCCCAGAATCCTGGGATCAAGCCCTGCAACAGGTTCCCTGCCCAGCAGGAAGCCTGCTTCTCCCCCTCCCACTTACCTTGCTTGTGTTTCCTCTCTTGCTGTCTCTGTCTCTCTGTCAAATAAATAAATAAAAAGTCTTAAAAGAAAAAGATTTTATTTATTTATTTGACAGAGAGAGCACACGAGCAGGGGGAGCAGAAGGTAGAGGGAAAAGGAAAAACAGTCTCCCTGCCAAGCAGGGAGCCTGATGCAGGGCTTGATCCCAGTACCCTGGGAACATGATCTGAGCTGAAGGCAGATGCTTCACTGACTGTGCCACCCAGCTGTCCCTATATTTTTAATTCAAAAATACAGTTCAACTTTTAAGGATCCATTAAATGATAAATAATCTCATTCATATTTACATGGGTGTATTTTATTTATTTCCAGTGATATCAACTTAAATGACTGCCAGTAAAGATCAAAAGCCTAAAAGTAGCATTATAAAACTCACATATAAATATCTAGCAGAGTTTTTGTGTGCTTCAGAATTTGAGATAAGAGTAAAATTGGGAAGAAGAAGAAAATGAAGAAATCTGGATCGAGTGACCATTATATTTTGGCATGTGGCCCACGTGTTTCTATTTAATAAGTCTTAAACTGTTGTTATTCCCTTTTTTGTGGAATGGTTAAATAAAAATTCAACTCCATTACATTATTTCTCTAAAACATATCACTAGTTAGTAGGAAATTTGGAAACTAAATCCAGATCACATAACTTTAAGTTCACTATGTTTTTTTAAATATACTATATTGTGTCAAGAGAAAACATTTTAGTTTCGTATTGAGATAGCGCATTGAGCTTGTATGCTCGATTCCTTTCCTTTATAAATTCTCATGGATATCTATAGGAAAATATGACACACAGCAGACGTAGAACCAAAATGTAGAATCAGAAGGAAAAAAGTCACCAAATAAGAAATTGAGGAATTTTTACAAGGTATAGTAAAAACGGGGTCCCAATGAGAAGCGTGGCAATTATGACAAAAGGTAGTTAGCTAACATTTGCTGAGAACTTAGTGTGTACCAAATGAAAACACATACAAGGCAGAAAGAAAATATTAAACTGTAATTCATTATATATGTGCCAAATGCTGTGACTATTACAGGGCTCAACTCATTAAAAGAAAAAGCAAAGAAGGGGATAATTGGAAAGAGTGGAGCATTTTTCCAGAAATCCATATAATAGAAAATTAGGGATCCACAAAAATGATGATATAGTTATCTGTTTATTAACATGAAAATATTAATGTTATTATTGATACGCTCTTGATTAAGATATGAATAAGCTAAAGGTTAAGTTTACTACATGTACTGTATGGAATTTTGAGAGACAGAAGAAAAGAATGAATAATTGTGCATAAGAACATTGTGGTTGATCTTTCTAGTATTATTTACAGACATTTATCCTCTTTCTGGACTTAGGTGAGAAAAACACTTCTCCTCACCTCCATTAGTCAGTGTCATGTGACTAACTCTGGCTCATGATCGATGGCCAAAGAATTAAACTGCTGGTGAGGATCCCTGCAGCACTCTCTTCTCCTGTGATGGTAAGACCTGATCATTCATGATGAGATGGTGGGGCTTCTGCCAGCCTGGGGTCCCTGAGTGACTAAGAGAAGCAAACCCTTCCACTGCAAAGTATGGAGATAAGGGAGGAGTGAACCTTTGTTGTTTCAACTCACTAAAATTTTGTTTTGTTATTGCATCATGGCCTAGACTAGCCAAGTAATGTGTGCTTATGCCACATACCCTGTCTATCAGGTATGTATATATGTGTATATTTGCACATAGGTGTGTGTATCAGAAACATTAAATTTTTCCTTATTTCTGGATGGTAGACATTTAGGCTATTTTTTTTTAAAGATTTTATTTATTTGAGACAGACAGAGAGGGAAAGAGAACACAAGGAAGGGCAGAGGGAGAAGCAGACTCCCCGCTGAGCAGGGGGCCCAATGTGGGGCTCAATCTCAGGACTCTGGGATCATAACCTGAACCGAAAGCAGAAGCTTAACTGACTGAGGCACCCAGGTGTCCCAGACATTTAGGCTCTTTTATCATCATTCTTTGTTTTCTGTTTTTGGGTATTTCTGGGTACATTTTCTACTTCAGATGGCATGTGCTACATGTGGAATAACTTAATTATTCAATCGGTAAAGAGTGGCTGATTTTTGGGAAAAAGTAAGATAGGAAATGGCTCTTGAATATTTACTTTCAATTACATCAAGAGCTATAATTAAAATAAATTTATCAAGTATAGAGTATCTTCACTCCCTGTTACAATAAAGATTAGAATATACCCAATTTTCAGAGATATTAAGAACACGTGCTTTTGACCAAACATGTTCACTTATAAACTAAACATTTTAACTTAGCATTTAGAAGGGTGATGACAGTAAGCAAGGTTAGTAAAGAGAAGGGTTAATAAACACATCCTTTTCCTGTTGACAAGATGTTGGAGTAACTAAAGCAGATATAAAGCTTAAAGACAGTCTTATATATGTCTTCAAAACCTAACTACATGGAATTTATCTTCTGAGTGGGCAGGAGAGTGCACATTAATGTATACCAGTGAGACACTTTCCTTGCCCTACTTGTAACAAGACTCTGGTGTGACCTGAATGGCTCCCTAGTGCTTGGATTTATATTCTTCTCAGAGGCATTGGATATTGTATTTCACTACAAAGAGCTAAAAACATTGCAATCATTATTTATAAATCTTTTAGAAAAATTCATTTTCTGAGCAGCAACTATGGCAACAGGGAACTGGGAATGACACTGGAAAAGAATGGAGCTCAGTTGCAATGGGTAATGCACACAGGATTTATATTCTACCACTGCCTATATTTTAAAACTGGAAAAATCAAAACAAACATTTGCTATATACAATTATTTTCTATATTTAATCCATGCATTCCACTTAACTAACTTTTAAATGCTGTAATATGAAATACACTTAGTTGATCTTCATGAAGAATTGACAGACATAAATTGACAGACTTCAGGGGATTGAAACCATCTTATTCTAAGGTACAGTCAACTTTACATATTTGTAATAATATTAGAATTTCTTTCTTTTTTTCTTTTTTAAAGATGTATTTATTTGAGAGAGAGTGAGTGCATGTGAGGGTGGGGCAGGGGAAGAGGGAGAGAGAGAGAATCTCAAGCAGACTCCTCACTGAGTGTGGAACCCGAGGTAGGGCTCTATTCTATGACCCTGAGATCATGACCTGAGCTGAAATCAAGAGTCCAATGTTCAACCAACTGAATCACCCATGCACCCCTTAAGAATACTAACATCTCTAGCCATACTCTTTATTTTATTGTCACTCATTACAGATTTAATAAACTATTTCTAGAACTGATGATGTGGTCTTTCCTTACAAGTGTTTAATTGAAGCAAATGTGATTTCTTTTTTTATCTTTCACATATTACTTTAAGCACACACCCACAGAACCCTCTTATATTACATTAGACACAGAAGCAGTTTATTTCTCAGCAATTGTCCCCTAGATTAAGATTCCTTTTTTAACCAGAAGACTTTCTGCTACTTATAATTTTTCTAAGATAGAGATTTTTTTCTTACAATTTAAAGCTTATGTCATTTAAGGAGTGAGATAGGAATTCTTTTGTGCATCAACACTGTCAGATCTGTGTTAGCAGGTTCAGGCAAATTCCTCCTCCAGGAATAATACACACTAATAGAACCAATTATATGACTTCACCATGATTGTATTTGTTTGGTAGGGCTACCATAGAGAGTAGCACACACTGGGTTTAAATCACAGAAATTTATTTTCTAACAGCTCTGGAGGCTAGAAGTCCAAGATCAAGGTGATTTTGGCAGGGCTGTTTCCTCCTGAGGGTTATGACAGAGACTCTGTTCCAGGCCTCACATAAAGTAACCCCTGGAATCAGCGCAGAAGAGAGGGTTCTCCGCCCTCCAAACGTTATCCAGCCCTACTAGGGAATGGAAATTCCTCTAGTATTCTGGCATTAGGAAATCTTGGTGGGGAATTATTTGTTTGTGCCATATATTTCCTTTTTGTCTATATGAGATTTTCCTCAAATATTTCAGATGTTATAAAGGGGCTACAGAAATCCTTTCCTACTCTTTATTATTTAAAAAAAAATCCTTTGTATGAGTCTTACATCACAGTAAATAAAAAGAACAGACAATTTGACTTATGCAGGTCTATAAAAAGTTTGCCAAAATGTAATGAGACTGGTTACTTCATTTGCAGAAATCATGTTAGTCATTCTATAGTTAGAACATTTTTGTTTCACATCTGATAAGGTTAATGCCCTTCATGTAGGGGTATCATCTATAAAATGAGAGGGGAAAGAGTAAATTATAGATAGACTTTAGAAGGTTGATCTTAGGGACCCTCCTCCCACATGGACTAGCCAGTGTTTTCTTCTTTTCTTCTCTCTTTCTCTACCTTGGGACCCAGAGATTAAGTAAGCCAGGCTTGTTCTTTGATCTATATCTATGGGTTTTTCTCCTAACAAGCTTAGCTATAGCCTTTTCAGAAGCCCCTAGATGCTGTCCCTGAAGGCAGTCATATGAAGGATTCTTAGATTTTTTTGCCTCAGTGACAGAGTAATGAAAACAGAACTTTAAAATAAATTAATATAATATAATGAGGGAAGTTTTCCACTTGAGTGTTACCCTCTGTTCTTAGTCAATTAATTTTAGGTTTTCCCAATTATCCAAACTAGCAATATCTTGTGATTATAGTGCTACTTTAGGATTGACAGAAGATCACATGGTCAAAAGTTTACATTTCTAAAATGAAAATACGCTGCTTCTTTTTTTCCGTTTTTTTTTTTAATCTTTTACCATTCCCTAAAGAAGGTGACATGATTTAAATTTTTCTTTGTCTCAAGTTTTTATTTAAATTCCAGTTAGTTAACATATAGTGTAATATTGATTTCAGGAGTAGAATTTAGTGATTCACCACTTACATATAACACTCAGTGCCAACACAAGTGCCCTCCTTAATACCTACATCTATTTAACTCATCCACTGCCCACCTCCCCTCCAGCAACCCTCAGTTTGTTCTCTATAGTTAAGAATCTCTTATGGTTTGCTTCTCCCTCCTTCTCTTTCTCTCTCTCTTTCTTCTAATTATACACAGAACCCTATGGAATTAAGTATGATGGGTAAGCAAGTGATAGGTATGAAACTCAAAAAGAAGAGAGCACATTTTGCCTTTTAATAAATAATCCAAGATCAAGAGACAAGTGGATTAATTGGTCATTGAGAGCAATATCACCTAGAGTTCTACATGGATCTATTATCAAACAAAGACAATCTAATTAAGACAGACACGTGACACTAAAAATTATCTTATATGAGAACCACTAAGAAAATGTTTAAATCATTTCCCAGATCTTGCTCCAGACTTAAAGGAATACAAAGATGGATATTTTCTGGAAATTATGGAGGTAATTTTTTTAAAGATTTTATTTATTTATTTGAGAGAGAAAGAGAGAGAATGAGAGAGAGAACATGAGAGGCGAGAGGACAGTGGGAGAAACAGACTCTCTGGCGATCAGAGAGCCTCCTGTGGGACTCGATCCCAGACTGACCTGATCATGACCTGAGCAGAAGGCAGTTGCTTAACTAACTGAGCCACCCAGGAGCCCCTGGAGATAATTTTTATGCAAGGCCAGAATTGAAAATAACTGTGATAGTTAAACCAAAATCATAAACTAAGAATGCATTGGCCAATTCTCTCCATAGTTTAATCTCATGAAGTTCACAACTGACTAATCTTGCATTTATCAAAGTGTCCTGCTACTATTATTATAGAGGAAAAATAACTTAAATAGAAACAATGCCAGTTTTAATTTTTTTTTTCCAAAAAATGGAATTTTTTTTCTTGACATTTTCAATTATTATCTTGCCTTTCTATTAATTGTAACTCTAGCCTAATATTGCTAAACATTATTATGGATTAAGGTCTATGAACAGCACCTAACATTATTTCTAAAATGTAAAGAAGGGGCGCTTGGGTGGCTCAGTCGTTAGCATCTGCCTATGACTCAGGTCATGACCCCAGGGTCCTGGGATAGAGCCCAGCATTTGGCTCCCTGCTTAGCTGGAAGCCTGCTTCTCCCTCTCCACTCCCTCTGCTTGTGTTCCCTCTCTAGCTGTTTCTTTCTCTCTGTCAAATAAATAAATAAAATCTTTAAAAAATAAAATGTACAGAAGATGATATATAAAAATGTTGATATGGGGCACCTGTGTGGCTCAGTCAGTTAAAGCTTCTAACTCTGTTTCAGTTGAGGTCATGATTTCAGAGTCTTCGGATCAAGCCTTACATAGAGCTCTGCACTCAGTGTAGAGTCTGCTTGTCCCTCTCTCTCTTCTCTTCCCCTTGTGAGCTCTATTTCTAAAACAAATAAATAAAATCTTTAAAAAGTGTTTATGTAAAACATTATACAATAATGTCATACAATGTATAAAATGTTCTTTTAATCAAATATGGGAGGTTTTGAATGAGGCTAAAGTTCAGCTTATGAAAAGAAAAATAGGGATAATAATTAAATTTTTGATATGAAACTCTATATGGTTGTTTGCAATAATGGAAACCAGCTTTGCTGAGAAGAGAAATCCATAATGGTTCTTCCTACTTGTCATTATACATATATACATACATATATGTCATTACATATATATATATATACACACACACACACACACATATATACACACATATATGCATATATATACACACATAGATCACAACTGACATTTTATTCATTACCACATAATGAGTGATAAAAGATAATTTCAATTTAATAACAGCTCACAGAAGATTCCTAAGCTAAAAGATAAACTTCAAAATCCAGTCTTATGACTGGAAGAACTGGGACACTGTTTCATTTTCATGTGGTAGCAAAGTATTTGCTACTTTCAGTAATCTTTTTCTAAAATCATGAGCACACAGAACAACAACAAAAAAAGCCTAAGTACGAGGCTCCCATTATCCATTATAAGATACACTGAGACGCTTACATGGTGGGCAAGAAATCTAGGAGTTTATTCATTATAACTTATTGAAAAGAAACACTTCTAATCTTTCAAAGAAAACATGTTGACAGATATATGGAAACATAACAACACATTGTCACCAAATGTGAGGATATAATGTCAGATATTGTTGATTTTTTAAAATTTATTTAAAGTACTACATGTAGTCTATTAGACTACATAAAAGTGATGTCTTCTAGAAAACATGGGGTTACTTTATATCTAATTTGTAGAAATGATTATTCATAGGCCTTTTCCTTTAATCAGCGCTGTTATAATTAGAACACCTGTACTAATCTTTGGGCGCTACTATTAGATGGAAATAGAAATTTTTTTAAACTTTGGCTGGATTTCTAAAGTATCTTTATATAAAAGGCAGGGGACAAAATAATAAGTGTTAAGACAACATAGCATTATATCCTAGAAGTGTGTCTGAGGTCTATCAAAGATTAGATGGGTAATTTGCTGAACATATGGTTCAATTCTTCATTTGTAATATAGAGTTTATAATAAATAGCACATAGGGTTGTAGTGAAGAACAAATTATAACAACAATGCATACCACTTAATATAGCATCTAGCACAAATAAAGCTCTCACTTATTGTTAGCTACTGCTGTTTTATGTAAATCAGATACATACAATGTGCATGCATAACATCATTTATTGGTTAATTACTATTTCTTTTAAAAGGATTTGAGATATATTTAATGTGCATATTCATATGTTCATTTTGTGCTTATTAATTATCTTTATCTACTTGATAAGGACATCAACTTGCATTCTATAGCATCCTAGGCTTTCTATGCCTTTATAGTTAAAAATAGTAATACATACTGAGTTAAAAGGAAGATGTAAATCATAATGAAAATCCAATCACAGCAAATGAAAAAGCACTTTGACTTTACATAAATGGACTTTTTTTTTTTAAACAGGTTATAAATCCATACAATTGTTTCTTTCTTTTTTTTTTTTTAAGATTTTATTTATTTATTTGACAGACAGAGATCACAAGTAGGCGGAGAAGCAGGCAGAGAGAGGAGGAAGCAGGCTCCACCCAGGCGCCCCTACAATTGTTTCTTTTAAAGCTACTTGGGCTTTTGGTTTGTCTAGGGTTAACAGTACCAATATAAACCTATCATAAAACACACTTTATGCATTTTGAAATTTTAAGATTATACATTGAAAATTTTAAGATTGCTTATTCTGTTTAACTTTACATATTTAAACTTGTTTGTAGGAAAATGGATAACATTTATGCCTCTTAATTTTAAAACCGCTAAATGATGAGAATTTCTAATTTTGAGTTTATATGACAAAGTAATTAAATTTGAAAAATATTATGCCATTGCTACAGAAATAAGTAATTGCTAAGAAGAACATAAGTAGGCACAACTAGCATAAAATATTATCAGAAAATATTTAATAACTAAGAATGATGTTCCATGAGGCTTTACTCTGGAATGGTATATGTCCCAGAAAGATTCTTTTGTCATTATGTCACAAAGACTATATTAAGTACTAACAACTACTAACAAAATGTAGTACTGCACAAATTACCAGAGCCATCCTTTTTATTAACACAACTTTATGAAAAATAAGAAAGCTATCACATTAATATCATTCTAAGATTTGAACCATAATTGCAGTCATTTTTATTTTGTCCCAGGAGACACAAGAGGAATGCAAGAGACAGCTGGCAATACACTCATGTAATTATATTTTTCCCTATGTTTGAGTTGTTAGGCAGGATTTTTGCTAATAGAACTGAAAATGAATCATAGTAAACTTGGTTATTCTTAAGCCACAGACTCAAACACAGGATAAAAATGGCATATTGTTTGTCTGAATCCTCTACTCAAAAGTTATTTGTAACATGGAGAAGCTAAAGAATCCTAAAAAAACAAAAAAAAGTAAAGACATTGCCTAGCAACACCTCAAAATATGAAAGCTATGGACAACCCAACAGAAATGAGAACAGGTGAAATCATTTAAAAACTATTTTAGACATAGTTTCTCAATTTTTAAGTCATCTAGATAGAAAGAGAGAGCTAAGCAGAAATAGGCTCATTTTCCATGCATCAGAGAAGTGACTGAGGAATAGATTAAAATAAAGGCATACTTTTCTAGTCATCACAGCACACTTGCATCCGGGCAGTAAAATTTCCATCAGAAACAATCAGAAATGAATTCCACATCTAAAGCAATAAAATATAGATCTAATACAAAAATAAAGAATTTGTCTCACGATACTATTCGGTTTTTGTTCAACGTGGCATCATGACATCACCTATCATATTTCAAGAAATAGTAGATAAATCTAAACTTTATTTTAAAATTTAGGTAGTTTTATTATATATATTTATATTTTTATTTAAGATTTTTATTTTTATGTATTTTAGAGAGAGAGAGAGCAGGAGCAGGAGGGGCAGTGGGAATGAGAACCTCAAGAAACTCTGCACTGAGCAGGGAGCCTGACACAGGGTTAGATCTCATGACCCTGAGATCATGACCTGAGCTGAAATTGAGAGTCAGATTAACCAACTGAGCCACCCAGATGCCCCTTAAAATATATATCTATTTTTAATAACTGAACCTGATCATTCAGATGTTGATTTCTTTGCAGACAGACCTCAAAATCATTAATAGCGAGACCCCAAGATTTCCTCTGAGGCAGTTTTGATATAATGAAAAAAAAAGGGGGGGGTTGAAGTCACAATGCTATTGGTATTGTTGTGAGGATCAAATGAAACAAGTAAATACTAGTATCTAGTATCTGGCACTCTACGGGGAAGGGAGGTATTCTCAGTAAATGCTCACTTGTACTTGATTTGTAGTATCCCCTGGGAACTCTTTCAGTAGCAGAGGACACCTGAGTTAGTTAGCAGGTGGAGACTCTGCAAACTCATCCAACACCCTTGATGAGATTTCTGTCGTAGTTCTGAGTGAAATGTCTATACACACACCCCTTGGTAGGTCAGTGGAATGAGTTTGGGGGAATTACTATCAAACAGATATTAGGGTGGGGCAGGACCACTTTGTGTGGGAATGATGGTGGGGTAATATAGTCTGTCTTAACATAATCTAGCCTTTGGCTGAAAAGCTGCTATGCCTGGCAGGGGTGGGAGGATACAAGGAAGGAACAATTCACAGAAACTTCTAGATACTGAGTAGGGTATTATATATGCTAGGCTCTGTCAGTCTTCAGGCCCTGTTTACCTGGATGACTGCAATGCTATAAATCTGCCCTGCCCCCTTGAAACATTACCAGGGAAAATACAAGCCTGGAAGTTTCAGTCACCTTCTTAAAAACCTTCATGTCTTTTCTTCTTCTCTAGAATGAAGTAAAATTGTCACAGTTTGGTAGGTATGTATTTGAAAGTAGATTTGACTGAAGTCATCAAATTTTAGCAGAGAAGGCAGTTGTACTTCATATTTCCAAGAAGACAAAGCTTCTATATGCTTCTTTTGATAGGGAAGAAAGAGAAGTGAGGAATAAGTGTGCCCACTGGGAGTGCTGGGGTCTTAGCCGGTCTGATTGTGGTTCAGACTTTCTCACACACAGTTTAGTGTCTTGAAACCCATACATCTCTAACCTCAGCACTTCTTATCACAGGGCTGATCTTGAGGTAAACCCTCAACAAAAATTTGCTGAATGAATGAGATGAGTTCCATAAGAAGTAAATTCCAAGTTCCTGAACCCAGAGGGAAGACATGTAGAGTTTAGTGGCAAATGGTTCATCATCTAGGCTACTTTAATGGAACTACTTTTAACTATGAAATGAGTGAGCATGAATGGGGAAAAAATAGTCAAATGATGTATCTGAGAAATTCTTGAGAGTTAGTATGAATAGAAGTCAGAAAAATTAGGGGTGATAGCTCTTGCTGCTCTGGTTTATTACAATGGCTACCAGACTGTGTGGACTAATGCTATAATAACCAATAATGGTGTTAATGTACTAAGTGCCATACACTGAGCAAATAGCATGTGACTAGGCATTACACTCAGTGTTTTCCCAACATCATCTCATTTGCTTTTTAAAATAACCTTGTAGAAACGGTATGATTTCATCCTTTTTACATATACATAAACAGGGTTCAGAGTGATCACCTTATCTTAGATCATATAGTTAGTACCCAGAATAGCCAGGATACAAAGCGTGCCTTTCTGATGCCAAATATTCTTAATTTGGTATGCTAAATTTTGTTAAAACAATGTCTTTTAAGTTCCTTCTATAACATACCAAGAATTATGTAGTCTAAATTAACCACCCTTTTATTCATTCATTATGGATTAATTCACCTTATTAGGAATATCACGCCATGTACATATATGAAAGGAACATTTGTAATGCATATCAATCTCTGAGAACTGAACCATATAAGTGAAGGTTGAAAAGGTATGCGTAAAACTCAATTATTTGAGGTGATTTAATCGCTGTTTACCTCTTAACAAATTTCTTCTATTTTTTATGTTATAAATGCAAATCCTGTATACTAAATAAAAGTTGAATTGTAAATGTTTTTGAAATTATTGAGAACATGTTTAAAAGTGTGTCTGAACTTAATTTAAATTCTTAAACCCTTCAAGTACTAATCTGATAATTTTTTTTCTAACTTCACCCATCTTAGAGACAAAGTTTCAATACAGGTAGTAGCCAAAACAGTTTATTATAAAACCAACTATTTTGTAGTAAACTTCCTTCTCTGTCTTGCTCCTCATTTATTAAAACTGGTGCCTGAAAGTGGTTTGAAAGTTTATATACGTTATGCTGAATGAAGTGCTTTAGGCGCTAGCAATTTCAGGTGTTTAATATTCAACAGGCATCGTCTTAAAAGTCAATGCATTTTTTAAAATTTTCATTGCATAGCCATGTGTTATTGCCGAGCTCTTAAAAATCATTACTTTGTTATGCTACTGAAAGTTGGCAAGATGACTTTTTCCTATGATACCTTCCATTTAAAGTAAAAAAAAAAAAAGTGGATGTTGTGTTTTCTGAAAATTGTGCAAATTGATATGCTTAAACAGAATGACCAGAATGATCTCCTTCATGCTCTTAATTTAAGCCTTATGTAGTATATTCTAAAGCTCTTATTTAGTACATTCTAAGCTTCTAGAAAATATATCTATAAAGTCATTATCACTGATTCAGTATAGATTATTCTGAAAGTATAGATAAGTCAAAATAATAATAGCATGTGCATATATTTGTGTGTGGAAAATGGATCATATCATTTAAAATCTGTTTCCCTTAAATGTAACCATTTGTGATAACCATGTGTCCACATTTACATCTTCTTCTTAAGGGGTGCCTATGACCCATTGCATGGATGCATTATCATTTATTTATTCAGTCCCAGATATTGGGATATAGGTCCAATTATTCATATTGTCAGTTCTGTAATTTTTGATTACATATAAAATACAGTATTTGAAGTGAAATTGCTAGGTGAAATGCCAGGTATGATTTTTTAAGAGAATTTTAGTATGCATTGCCTTTGTGATATATTAACTAACAACAGAGATATACTTTTGTGCCCTTTTGCATCCTGCAGCATCTGACAGGTCACTTAACGACAGCTTGCAGGGACAATGGCTCACATCAGGATGGTCTGTAGCCTCCTTGCAATAGCTCTACTACAATTTACTATGGTTTTCAGATATTGCTGATCAGCCTAGTGTTGCAAAACCTTAAACTTGATAGTTTCCATTAAGTCACACCTGAGGCACTGGGAGCAGACATATCCCAAAATGGTATGCAAATGTGACACCACTAGTATTCAAATGACTATTCAGCTTTGCAGCTGATAAATCTGTAATATCTCTCTCCTCCTCTCTCCCCAAAGCAGTTAATCTGAGGCCAATTAGGGATACATGTAATGTAATTTTGTGTGATGTGGTTACCTAAGTTTGAGGATATGAGAAACAACTATATTTGGAGAAGAGTTCAATACATGTGACCCTGATCTTCAAAAAAGTCTTTTTATGTTTGTTTTATTTTGTTTTGTTCCTCAATCAGGTTAAAAAGTAATGAAATAGAAGAAAAAAAAAGTTAAATGCCAAGCAATGAACTACAATTGGTTAAATGAAATCCCTAAATCCTCTTAATCATTTTTTAAAGTAAAAGTAAATGCTGTCATTTTGTTAGAGTTGGCCATTAGGTTCTAACAGGATGCTTGAAGGCCCACAAAGAGGAAGTCATGGCCAGCTACCTGGAAAGTCAGCCAGCTGTCCTGGGGGCACTCCAAAGAGGCCTGATTAAACCAGATAGGCCCAGCAGGGTGGGTGCCAAGACAGGAAACCCTTGACCAAATAAGGAAGAAAAAGCAGGAACCCATGTTTCCAAGAAATCTCTGCTTTAAGTAATGATTACTTCACCCCCTTGTTAACAACTGTTGATAAAAGACACGGGAACCCCAGGGTGGCAGCATTCTCTCTCTCTCTCTCTCTCTCTCTCTCTCCCCTTCTCTCTTTCTCCCACCTGATCTCTCACATCTCAAGAGTGTATTTTCACTTTGATAAGTCCCTGCTTGTGCTGCTCTGCCTTGTTCTGTCTATCCTTGAATTCTTTCTGATGACTAGATCAAGGGCTTTCAGTGACATCTTGAGGACTGACTGGGTTGAGGCCTCAGAGTCCCAGAGTCTTCCCAGTTCATCTGGAAACAAGTTCATATAGTTTTCTAAATAGTAGCTATATTCTTCTTTCATGTATTTTGTAGTCTACTTCGGATACTAAAGTTCTACAGAACATAAATGGGTAGCAGACCAATCTGAAATGCAAATTACTAGTTACTTTTTGCTTTTTATGTGTACTTCTTATTACATTTATCCATCCAGTATCCCAGATTTCATTTATTGACATATGTGAGATAGACTTTTTTCTGTATTTGATGTAACGTTTATGACTTATGCTTATTTCAAAAATTTAATAATTGCCATACACACACACACACACACACACACACACTCTTCCATTACACATACACAGACAGATACATGTGATAATATGATTTTGGCATTTTATTTGCTTCTGTATAAAGAAAAGATTAAAAAGAAAGAATTATAATAAAATACTTGTTATTAAATAGGACATTTTCTTTATTATTAATAAAATGCAATATAAATCCATGTTAAAAACATACAAATGCTAAAGAAAAATGCTAAATGAAAATTGAAAAACACTAATATGTCCCTTTCTCATTTTTAGTACTATCCCTAAAAGGACCATTTCAATTCTATTTTGATTATTATATTGATTACTGCTATAATTCTCAACAATAGGCTGATCAAACTTCTTGATTTTTAACTTCAAATAATGTCCCCTTTTAATTTGAGGAATTTAGCATATTCTCTTGTTAATCACTTTCTTGTTGTGAGTTTTATAGGTATCTCTGTTTATCTCTTCTTTGGTGTGTCATGTGGAAAAAAGAAATTTTATTTTTCATTCCTACTATATTTTTAAGTTGATAATTAGCATACAGTGTTATATTAGTTTCAGTTGTACAATATATTGACTCAACAATTCTATATATCACTCAGTGCTCACCACAGTAAATGTAGTCACCATCTGTCACCATATAACATTATTAGATATCATTGACTATATTCCCTATGCTGTACTTTTCATCTCCATGATTTATATATTTTGAAACTGGAAGTTTGTACTTCTTAATCTCCTTTATCTATTTCACCCATCTCTCTATCCACCTTTTTATCAGTTTTTATATACACCCTTATTGTTCTGTCACTTGGGACACTGTCTCCTAATCCACACTGTATCAGAGAGGAAATAAATGACTTTACATTATTGTCCCACTTCTCTTCCATCACCCCCACTTCCTGATGTCTGTCAAACCATAGCAACACATGTACTTGAGAAAGTTTGACACAAGACAAACCCATTCTCTTAAGCCAAACTGTCTTCTAGCAGTTTCTATCAAATTATGTTATATTTGGGTATTTGGGGTATTGGGTAAGTACATCCTAAATCTCTACAGAATGCACCAATTTTGACTGAAAAAAAAAAAAAAAACAACCCTACTAACATAAACTCAAATCACAAAAGAATCTAATTTCAAATTCAGAATTGCAAAAACAAAAATGTACATAAAAGGGAGGGAAACAAAGCCCAAACATTTCTATTCACTAACACATTCAAGAAAAAAGAATAACACAAGTTAGAAATGAGAAGGCAAAAATAAAACTGCTTAATGATGATTCTTTGTTCACCCTTTCCAAAGCAGAAAAGCAGAAGATGAAGTACAGTTCAAACAATGCACTTTTAAATGATATTAAAATAGCAACATGTTCTGAAAAATTTAATGAACGGGTCTTGCAGGAAAGGCAAAATGACAAACATCGGACTCTCTCTCTCCCTTTTTTCCTTAGAACTTAGGAAGTATGAAATACAAGAAATAATCTTCACTGATCTGCCCAAGGTATGTGAAAGAACCATCAAACTAGTGCTGAAAATTTTGCAGAACTTCTATAAAACAAGGTACAGATATGACCATAATAAAACAGCACACCCATCAAAGGGAAGGAGAAAGCCTGGAAGTCAAATCAGTCTGGAAAGTCTCTAATTAATGGGAAAACTAGCCCCTCAGGGACATTAACCACTGTCTGGAGAGAAGGACTGACAGGACCCCATACAGTGGGATCCTTGGCAGTGCAGAAGGTTTTTCAATAACACAAGGCTAAAACACACAGAATCCCCCTTGGGAGCAAAAGACTTAAGTAAACCATACTATACCCATATCATGGAACTTTATTTCCACATGAAAATAATAGTGTAAGTCAGGGATGGGCAATTAGGACTCACAGGCCAATTCTGATACACTTTCTGCTTTTGTCAATAAAGTTTCATTGGAACAAAGTCACATACATTTATTTAACTATTGCCTACAGCTGCTGTTAAGCTGCAGTGGCAGAGCTGATTTGTTGTGACTGAGACCGTCTGTCCGGAAAAGCCTAAAATATTTGTTATCTTGCCCTTTACAGAAAAGGTTTTCTAACTCCTGGTAAAAAAGAGGTATTTTTAATGACATAGAGACATTTTTTTGTGAGTTAATATAGAGTAAAAGGGGAAATAATAAAACTACATCTACAAAGCTCCTATTTTTGTGTATCTAAAAATGTGTGTGTGTGTGTGTGTGTGTGTGTGTGTGTGTTCACGCATGTATATATTTGTGAATGCAGGGAAGGGTAAACACCATAATGTGAGCTATGGTTATCTCTATTAGATAGGATTATTGGTGACTTCCACATGGTGATTATTAACTATTTTTAAAGTTTATCCCTAAGAAAACATATTGCCTACATAACAACAACAAAAAAGATATTTTAAAATAAAAAAGGAGCGAAATCACTGAGGCAGGTTTTGTCATTGTTTGTATAATCATTGGTCCTAACTCTAAATTTTCAGAAAGGGAATTTGGGCCCTTGTGTTTTAGTAGTATGGAGCTTGCCAGCCTCAAGGACTATGGGGGCCTCATTCCAGTGCAAGACAGGCTGCAAATTATTTCAGGTTCTATGAGTTTGATAGCTCTGGAAGAAGGACAACTGTTCATTTTCAACTGTTGTCACACAAGCATGGAGAAACTGTTACTTTCATCTGTGCTCCTTCTATCAAACATGGAATATCTGTCACAAGACTTTTGTCTGATGTGGCAGCAAAGGCTGCTCTTGATATAAGAGCTGCCCAGCTGCTACAGGAAAGGAGATCAGACAACTGCAACCAGTACATCGATACCTGTACCAGACCATGACAGTTAATTTTTTAAGTAACATTAATCATTGCAGCATTGGGAATAACAAACATGGTCATCTATCGTGGTGTGTGTTTGTATTACATATATATATATATATATATATATATATATATATATATATATATATACATACATACATTTGTTGTTAACCTGTCATTTGACCTAAAATAGACTCTTATTCTTAAAGAGTGTGATAATGTATTTGAAATATCTAGATATCAATCACAATTCATGAGTTTCATTTTCAGTATGAACTTAAGCCTTGGGCTACAAAGTTTACTTTTTATTGTCAAGTAGGGGTTTGCAAATATTGCCATAGAATATCTTCAAATTACTTGAGGGTTATGGAGGGTTTTGTTGTTGTTGTTGTTGTTTGGTAAAAACTGAATTGAATTCAAATGCAACTGTAAAACAGTGTTCGACATCAACAAATTAGAATATAAAGCAGAAATTTGACAAATTCTAAATGCTTGGCTCTTTTTTTAAAAAAAATCCTCTGCATATCATTTCTGTATTTACCAAAACTGTCCCATTTCCTGAAGACTACAAAGAAAAATATAAGTGAAATGGGGAGTTCGCAAGGAATTACTCTATTTAGGGCATCTAAGGGGTGAGTGCTGATGTGGAAACAAACAAGAGTATCTGAGGGAAAAGCATAATCTCTGGAGTCAGTAAATTTGGGATTTAATTCATTTTACTTGCTATGGGAAATTGGTCAAGTTTCAAGTCCTCAGTTTGCTCAAAGCGTAGGCAGTTATATCACTACCTGTCTCCCTCCTAAGGTTAGGTTTCTTTGACAATCAAACGGGTTAATAATTGTAAAGTGTTGGGATGCCCGAGTGGCTCAGTGGGTTAAAGCCTCTGCCTTCGAATCCGGTCATGATCCCAGGGTCTTGGGATCAAGCCCTGCATTGGGCTCTCTGCTCAGCAGGGAGCCTGCTTCGTCTTCTCTCTCTGCTTCTCTGCCTACTTATGATCTTTGTCTGTCAAATAAATAAATCTTTAAAAAAAATTGTAAAGTGTTTAGCACAGTAGAAGGCATATATCAAAGACTGCATGTATTATATATTGTTTAAGTAAATGGTGACAAGTATGAAGCTTATTTGAAAGGCTAGTGGGCCACCAACATAGTCACTAAGAAGAGTGAGTGGGAAAGAAGCAGCACTTAGGAAGGGAAGTCAAGGTTGGCTGTAAGCTCAGCCATAGGCCAGACACAAACTTAAAAAAAAAAAATTCCAAAAGACACAAGGCGGTTGAAAATTCCAGCCTTGGTAGAAAAGTAGATAGACTAAAAATTGGAAGAGAGTCTCACAAAATACTGTTTCATCAGTAGAAACATAAGTATACTTTGTTTTACTCTTACCCTGGACATTCTAAATCGCTATGAGGCAATCCATGTAGGGGACATTGGATTCCAATTTGTTTCTCTTCATCGTTCTACAAATAACTAGCAGGCACAATATATTTTGCCTTTTTATCATCCTGTAGTCTCTGCTTGTACCCCAAATCCCCACCCTGGACACTCAAATTATTGAAACATGTGATGTCTCTTTTAAAATTTCTGTGACTTCAATCCATTTCACTGCCCACATATCCCTGTCATTAATATGAATTTCTCCTGTTTATTTCTTAGTACTGTATTCTATTCTACAAAAGTATGTAACTCCTCGGTGTCAATTAGATGTCACTTAAATCCTCCTAATGATGTACAATCGGCCTGCTTATTCATGTTGCATTTCAGCCTCTTCTGGACTGTGATTGTTTCAATCAGTGAAAAATGCTATTATTAAATCCCATTCAGTTACATCAACAAGGTA
Organism: Lontra canadensis; assembly: GCF_010015895.1. Classification (NCBI taxonomy): domain Eukaryota; kingdom Metazoa; phylum Chordata; class Mammalia; order Carnivora; family Mustelidae; genus Lontra; species Lontra canadensis. The sequence goes on along the minus strand of NW_022631065.1, from coordinate 8,509,199 downwards.
TCAAACCAATTATGTAAATGTGATTTTATTTTGGTGACATTACTAGAGTTCAGATCAGTATGCAGAGCTTCAATTATCCATTTTGAAACTCACCTTAAAAATCCAGTTTGAAGACAAAAATGATTCCCAGTTTAAGAATTTGTTAGATAATATAGAGGAGTAGATAGTTAGATAATATAGTATCTATAGTAGTTAGATAGTATAGTTAGTTATAATAGTTATAGTAGTTATATACTTATATATAGTGTAACTGCTATAGTAATATAGTTATATATAGTATAACTATATAGTAATATAGTTAGATAGTAGATAGATAGTAGTACTTTACTATACATAGTTATAGAGTTATAGTAGTTAGTATAGTAGTTAGATAATAAAGAGGAGTATTCTGAAAAAAAGAAAAGAAAAACAAATAACAATTCATGTTACTCTGAAACCAAAATAAAGATTTGATATGGCCCTTCTAGAATTACAGAGTTTTAAGGGAGAATATTAAGTGGATGTTGAAGTCAATGAATAAGGTCAAATGAGTTAGTACCAACAATTTTTCTTTGATAAGAGTGCCACAAAAAGAAGAAGAAAGCTCTTGGGAAAGACAATAATACATGCCTAAAATTAGGGTAAATAAGAAAAAGTAGGCATTTCTTTAGGTTGTTTTATTTCCTCCCGCCATTAGGAAACTTTAACTTCTATCATAGAGATAGACTGGTCAGACTGTTTATACCAGACCTACTTTCATTGACAAAACAGCCCCATGGGAACTGTTAATACAATATCCTTCTCTACACTTTCCCTTCATCCTGGCAACCACGAGCATCCTTCCTATCACATATTCCTTTTCATCTTCTTTACAGACTGACACAGAATATCCTTCTCGTTTATCTATTACTATCCTGCTCATCTGTGTGTTATTCTTGCCCCCAATCTCTCCTCCACTTTGGTTCATCCCATATACTATTGACAATGTTCCTCCTGAAATTGGGTCAATGCACTTCTCTTTGAATAAAAAAAAAAAAAAAAATACCCCTAAATGTCAATGATTCCTCATAGCCTACCAAGCAACATCCAAATTCCTTGGGAAAGCATACTCCACTCAACATCAAAATATTAATCATTACATTCCCTTTGAATGAAAATCTGTTATTTATTGTTTTATTATAAAAGTCTATAGCAAAATGAAAAACAAAAACAAAAATATTGTAGTGGGGATTGCTGTCCTCAATTTTGAACCAAAGTTCCATTGCTATCTCTAAATTGTTGATAATGTAATTTATAATATACTCTGTAGCCAAGATGTAAGTTTTAGATGATGTCTATATTTCATCCAATTGTAGTAAATGTCATACATGTTTTAGGTCAAGCTTATTTATAATATTCAAAGCATCTAGATTTTTATTATTTCATTTTCTTGAATGTTCGAGTACTGTAGAAAGTATAATAGAGAATATCTATAGTTATAGCATTTCTCATCTTCTAAGTACATTTTGTTAGATTGTTTTATATTTTGTTGTGGTTTAATATTCAGTAAACAAAGTTTCATCTATCATACCTTTTTAAAATAAATATTTATATAATATTATATATGCAATCTGTGCCCGTGTTGTTTAACAAAAATAAAATAAAATGAAATCTAAAAAATAGAGTTAAGCACTGTTCATACCTTGGTTTATAGTCTTTTTTATGCCATTTTTCTAAGAATAGGATCTTAACATATTCACGGCTTTTCAAACAGTTTTTCTTTACCTAACATTAAATACTCTATACTTGACCGGTTTACTAATTAAAAGTTATTCTGTAAGATCATTTACTAGCTGTGTGACTGTAAGGGAATCACTTACTATCACTGTGATTTAAGTGATTTAAATTTTCTTATCCAAAATAAACAGAGGAAATATAGAGAAAATAGTACCTTTCTCTTAGAGCTCTTGAGAGGATTAAATACAAAGAACCTAAAAGATATTCTGTACTGTAAAATAACAATAAGAACAACATATGTGAACACAAACCATTTTTTCTCGAATAGTATATGGCACATGCACATTTTCATTAGGTTGAAAACAATCTTCGTGTACTAGTGGGCATTTGCTTAAATCATAAAAAACTGGGGCGCCTGGGTGGCTCAGTGGGTTAAAGCCTCTGCCTTCGGCTCAGGTCATGGTCTCAGGGTCCTGGGATCAAGCGCCGCATCGGGCTCTCTGCTCAGCGGAGAGCCTGCTTCCTCTTCTCTCTCTGCCTGCCTCTCTGACTACTTGTGATCTCTGTCTATCAAATAAATAAATAAAATCTTTAAAAAAATTATAAAAAACTGATGAAGCATCAGAAGTTTAAGATGATATTAATGAATGTCATTATTTACAAAAAAAAGTTTAAAATACAAGGCAACTCATTTGCATAACATAGAAATAACTAGTCTAAATAAAGGTTTCTTGTTACTCCATTTTTTTTTCATTTTTCTATGACAAATAGAGATTACTAGTACCATAAAATTTACTTAATTACAATGTGAGATATAGTTGTGGAAAATTATTTGCAATATGACTAATAGAGCTAATTTTTTTGAGTATCAAAGGTTATTGTGAGTGACCAAGAAGGCTTTAAAGTTCCCTGCAGTTTGACTAAATTTTAGACAGGCTGCTTTCTGACTCTAAGCCCCTAACTTCCTTTTTCTTAGAGCAATTTAATTGTAAAGGCAATGGAAATGTGAATGTTTTCTCTACCCAAAGGCTCTTGCCAACTTTATAAATAAGAACTGGTCTTCTCAAGACCCTAAGAACTAGCTCTTTGTAATGTAATCATCAAGGAAGATAAGAGCCCCAATTTGCTAGTTTCTGTGGGAGCACAGAAGCTTAATTTAGCCAAGAGACTTACTCTAAATTGCAACACTACTTTCTTCTGTGAAGACAGAAGAAAGTTTGCTTTTCCTTTAGGTGAGGCCAATTAGCAAACAGAGATGACCTATGATCCTCCACAACTGAAGCTGTTAAAACCTCTCCAAACTTTTGTTTCAGCAGAACTGGTTCATCCATACTTAATCTGTTCCATCTCCCCTCTTGCTGGCAATCTTATCAGAATAAAATCAACTTGTGTAATTATCTTGTCCTATGAGATCTCTCTCTCTTTTTAACAGAGACACGGTGGTACTGGATTCTAACAGCTTGTTGGTTTTTATTTGTTTGTTTTTGTTTGTTTGTGTGTGTTTTTTTTTTTTTTTTAAATTTGGAGCAAGTTATATGGTTAAATTTCAATTTCTGATTTGTAAATAGGAATTTACAGCACCTCCCAAGCAGAGTGGAGACTGGTTGTCAGGAACAAAGATAATGCATAGAAGTGCTCAGTAAAGGTTAGAAAGAAGATAGTCTTTAAGGTTTGAATAGGCAATTACAAAAATATCTGCCAGTTAACAGTTGAAAAGATGTTCTGTGTCAATTGTAACTTTTTTAGAATGCAAGCTGAAACAGTGAAATGTGTTTCCAGCAACCAAAGTGGCATAGATTTTTTTTTTTTTTAATGTCTACAGAGTTGTTAAGTGTTTGGCAAAGCAAATATTCTCACATACTAGGGGTAGAAACATAAATTGCTATTATCTTTCTAGAGGGCGATAATGACAATAAGTATCAAGAATCTTATTTATTTCTAGTCTCCACATAGATAAAACTTAAAGCCACTGACTACATATTGCCTATTGAAAAAGCAGAAACAAAAACAGAAAACCTCTCATCAAAGAACTATCAAAATAACATGGACTCATCATAGGTTAGTGATATTGTTAATAAAGACTCAGAGGGCAGATTTTATTGCTCAGAAGATATAAAAATTAGTGTATCATTGCTTTCCTCTTCAAATGAGCATTTTCCTTTAAACTCCTAATACCTGTTTTATATGAAGCATGTTTATACAGTTTAGTTAGTTGGCATAAATGGCATATGGTTAAATTGTTACATGTAACTAATGTGGAGACACACAGGAAACTAAACATTGGGAAAACAAACTCAGACCCCAAGTTTCCATAGAAGTGTGGCAGATCACATTGCCCTTTGGCTGAATATAACTACCCTTTTCAATGGATAGAGACCAAATCTAATAATCTCCTTACTTAATGTCATTCTGGCTTGAAGTAAAATAATTTATCTAATTTGCATAAAGGAACGGGGTGTACCAATTCATTTATGCGGCATGTATACTATTTTCTTTAATACTATAGTGATAATTATAATTTTAGAATTGGTAATTTCTTAAGAACGACAAGGCTTTCTCCCCCCCCCCCACAAAGATTCTCATTTAAATTAGACTGATATTAAGATATCTAAGAATAAACACTTGAGAGCCAAGGTAACTAAGATGGAATTCTGTAAAATTCTGAATGCTATGGATTATTTGATACCTATCTGCCCATTTTTTATTTTGAAATGTGAGATTATAGAAAAATTGCAAAACAGTACAACATTCCTTTATACTTTCACCTATATTCCCCATGTTAACAGCTTATAAAACCAAAGAACAATGATAAAAAATGGGAAATTACATTAATAAAATATTTTTTAAACTACTTCACAGACACTATTTGAACTTTGCTAGTTTCCCTACTAATATACTTCTCATGACTAGAATCCAAGCCAGCATACCACATTGCATTTAGTTGTCTTATCTCCTCAGGCTCCAATCTATAACAATTCTTCAGGCTTTCTTCTATCATGACTTTGACAATTTTGACAATTTTGATGAATACTGGTCAGTTATTTTATAGAATATCCTTCAGTTTGGGTTTATCTGAAGCTATGATTTTTTTGATTTTTGAAGCTATGGGTTTTTTGGTAAGAAGAGCACAGTGCATCCCATCAAGTTATTCTGACTTATTGTATTCTTGCTTTTCTGAGTAGGTACGTCCTTGGAAACATTATAGAGGTAAATGTTGACAAGTGACTATCCCTAAATGTTGTTCAGACAGAATAGTTTTTATTTTTGCCTATGAAGCCTGGTCAAAAACTATTAGAAAAAATATCCAAGTTTTTAGAAGTTAACTCCTCACTTTTTAAATGTCAAACTACAGACACCAACACCTTTCTACTAAGCTGAAAGTGAAGCTAATATAGGGTGCAAATAAAACAACAAAAACAACTAGAATGCTGCATCTTCAGTAGAGAAATCTCTGTGTTGGTATTTGGGACGTTAGGGGAGGGAGAAACTACTAGGATATATGTATTTATATTTACCAGCAATTGTGTGAATTTTAAGCTATATGGAAATTAATGTGATGGGTGTTTTTATATTCATTCATAGCAACTCCAAGAAGTATATTCATAATTATATACATTAAAGTAGAAGATCTAATATTGAATTTGAAAAGATGTCTAATTTGGTTAAATGAGTAGGGTATAAAAGATCGTATTTTCAAAAGCATTTCTCCAAATCTCAAATAAAATATAAAGAACAGGGTAAATTAGGATAAACTGAAATGTTTTAATATTGTAAATTTTACTATCACTCTTACTATTGAAAGCCCCCATCCCCATTACCCAACCTAAGAACTGGATTCACTTTTGTATATTTGAATGCAATTTATTTATTTCAAATGGAGATAGCCAAGCATTAATAGACACAACTTGTCTATTAATGCCTATATTAATAGACATTAGTAGACACAACTTATATTTTACAAGTAGAGAAAATGCATGTAGAGTTTGGTACACTCACAAATTCCTGTTTTGCTAAAACCCAACTTCTACTTGATTCCAACCAACCATCTCTCTATCCCTTGGAACTGTGGTGAGTCCTGTGGTGAGGATGGGACAGTGACCCAGAGAGTTCTTGAATGTTTTCAACTTGTCCTTATGTCTCCTTCTCCTACATCTTGTAAGGAGAAAAGCCAACTGGGATTTGGGATTCCAGAAAATTAAACCTGATTTTGTAGTAATAAGCCCTCAACTATAAGTGTAAACTATCTAAGTGCAACACTTCAGCACAGTTCACAATAAGCACAACTGCATATTGGGTTTCAAACTAAGGACATCTACATTTTGAGGAACTATAATATACAGATATTGATTATACTAAAATCAAGACTTGTAATCCAGAGATATGCTATTAACCTCCTCATAGAAAATTCATGTATGCTTTAAATCAGGAATTTAAAATCCAGGCTTGGGGCACTTGGGTGGCTCAGTCATTAAGCAACTGCCTTCAGCTCAGGTCATGATTCCAGGGTCCTGGGATCAAGCCCTGCATCAGGGGTGGGCTCCCTGCTGGGGGTTGGGGGAGTCTACTTCTCTCCTGCTTGTGTTCCTTCCCTCACTGTCTCTTTCTCTGTCAACTTTTGTATCAACATGGAGGGGACTGGAGGAGATTATGCTGAGTGAAATAAGTCAAGCAGAGAGAGTGAATTATCATATGGTTTCACTTACTTGTGGAGCATAAGGAATAACACGGAAGACATTGGGAGAAGGAGAGGAGAAGCGAGTTGGGGGAAATAGGAGGGGGAGACGAACCATGAGAGAATGGACTCTGAGGAACAAACTGAGGGTTTTGGAAGGGAGAGGGTGGGAGGTTGGGTGAGCCTTGTAGTGGGTATTAAGGAGAACAGGTATTGCATGGAGCACTGGGTGTGGTGCATAAACAATGAATATGGGAACAGTGAAAAAATAAAATGAAATTAAATTTAAAAATAAATAAATAAAATCTTAAAAAATAAAAAACGGGCTTACATAATTCACTGTCTTGTATGAAAATCATCATAGAGTATCCATTCTAGCACTGCCAATTTAGAAGACAAATTTCTTTTCTTTTCTTTTCTTTTTTTTAACTTTAAATGAAAATGAAAAGGAAATAATATAATGTTCTCACTGTGGGTTCTTTCAGGGGAAAATGTCCCAGTGATTTTCTGAGCTTTCTCAGACACTGTGTAACACTAGTGTCTTTTCTTTATTAATGTGAGATCAACTAAGTCTATTCATGCTCATGTCAAAAATGAGAGATAGAACAACCACTACACATGGACATAAGGCATTTTGACAAGGACTAAAGGGCAAAAGCAATAATAATAATAATAAAATTGTGTTTTCCCATATTTCAGCTGGTAAAAGAGACCTGTAGGGTAGTCTCACCAACACCCTTAATTTTCCATCAGTAGACACTGGCCATGGAAGGAGAAAGAAAATTTTCATGCTACTATAAAAAAGATTTGGTCTTCCCATTGTGATGATCTCAAATGTGATCTGCATGATTCTTCCACAAAAATCAAACTAATGTGATTTTCCTTTCTTACCTCATTGAACAACATACTTGAAGTTACTACTATACTATTAAACAGTATATACTATCTAGTGTTATGTAACTATTTATTTAAAATCTATTTCCATCTAAAAAGGAGTTGAGGTAGGCAATGTGAAGAACATAATACAGTGAAGTTGATATTAGAGAGACGAAGTCCAGAGCCAAAGAAAGACCAAATAAAACATGCCAAGAGCAAATGCTAATATAGTTGTTGTTATTGGAGATCAAGAATCTCATCTTCATATTTTACCTAAGTTATTTAAAATTTTTAATTTTTAATATTTAAAAATATTATACACACAGAAGAATGTGTTACCAAATCAACATGAGTTAAAACAATACATGTGAGTTTATTTTTTTTAAGATTTATTTATTTGAGAGTGAGAGAGATAGTATGGGAAGGGGCAGAAGGAGAGGGAGAGCAGACCCATTGCTGAGCTCAGAGTCTGATGTGGGGCTTGATCTCAAGACCCTGAAATCAAGATCTGAACTGAAACCAAGAGTCAGATGCTTAACTGACTGCACCACCCAGGGGCTCCTTGTGAGTTTATTTGTAATTGGCATTATGCTGGCAATTAAATTACTCCAGCTATAAAGGCATATAACATTTAAACAAACCACTGGGATATAATACTTATATTAACTTCAGCTTCTTTGATATTTCATGTCTTTTATTATTTGACTGATAGCTGACAGGGAAATTGGAAAAACTGTGCTGAGCTTTGTAAGTACACACATTAATAACAATAAAAGAAGCTTCATGTAATGGCAAAATATTACCTTGCCTCATTTTTTGTTAGTTTTATTTTAAAAAAAAAACAACACAGAAAGGATATTCAAGTAACCTCTAATGAATTTATTACTAAAAGCACCATCTGCTGGTTACTAGAAACTGATGCATTTCAATCTGTCTTCAGATTCGTTGATAAAAGAATAGAAAAAATTTTTCTCTTGCATGTCTGCACAGATTCCCCTCTGCATATTGAAGTTATAAGCCTAGAGAAACAGGAGGTAGATTTTATTGGTAAAATGTTTTAGTCTATGTGTGTGTGTGTGCAATGGAAATCAATTTTACAGCTTGCCTTTTATTGGAAAGCTTAGGTATATAAATGAGAGTATTTTCTCTTCTAAATCAGTCTTACATAACCAAAAGGCAATTGTTAGTTCAGTAAGTGCAGAGGCCTCCCCCACAGGAGACATCACAAAATCTAAATTGAAGTGTTTTAACTAGCCCAGCCTATAGCCTGATTCTAGCCCACAGTAGGTTCTAAATAAGTGTTGGCTGAATGAAGAAAGGGAAAATAAATTCGTGACTATGACTTGATGTGAGATAAGACCAAACTGGGCGGGGTGGGGGGTGATAAAGCCCTCTATTTTATATTCATTAGATAGATATTTTTAACTATGCCAAAATTTGATGTGTGAATTTAACATTAGCAAGGGAGGAGTGATGCTTTTTATTTTTAAAGAAAGATGGTCATGCAAAGAACAAATTTAGAATTTTTTGAGATTAAAAAAAAAGGGAATTAATTCTGGGAAGTGTAAGAGACTTAATATGAACATTTGACCTAATGGATTATAAACATAGAACAAAGAAATCTTTTGTTGCTACACAGCTTTTTTGTAAATTCAATAGAACTCATTTTCTACATTCTCTTGAGAAGACTGAATTTGATTATTTCAAATTAAAATTTAAGATATGAAATTCTAAGCTGTAGGAAGGAACGTTCCCTCCCCCTTTTTTAAAATTAATATCTCCCTGTTACAGATAGAGAAATTGAGTTTCAAGGGTAATCAAAATAAAGTGAAGTCACACAGGTAGAATTGATAGAGCTGACAACTGAATTTAGGCTCTTAGTTTTCAAAAACGTTGTTTTTCAAATTTATAAAGAAGGCTCTCATATATACCAGTACATTTTTCTGAGTGGTGGGAGGTGATGGGTAGGTGAGGGTAAATACAAGTTCTCCTATACTATATATGAGTAACCTCCTAAGCTTTACTATGGTAGTACCTTACCACTTCTCTTATGATACAAATATACCTCTTTAAAATCAACTGACATTTAAAACATTTACCAAGCATTGGGCTCCTCTACCCACTTGGAAATACACTCTCAGTATTTCAAGATGTGATCCAGCATCATAGTTGAACTAAAAATGATTCTGCTTTCATTACATGATAGAGCAAGTTTAACAGTTGAGTCCACAGATACTTTCCCAAATGTTGGAACATTTCTGAATGCAATGGGAAGAAAAAATGCATTCATACAAATTCTGTAGTATATAATAAAAATAAATGTTTGGCATGGCTTTAGAAGGAAACTACCTTTCCCACGAATGCATACCTAGTTCTAGGAAAAAAAATAACCTTCGTAAATCCTAGTATCAATAAGACATCTTCATCAAACAAGTGTCAAAATTATTTTAAAGAGGTAACATATTTAGAGTCTATACACAATTTTTAAAATCCATCTGATTTTGGTATTCATATGCCAGAGAAGGTCCAAGATTGAGAGTTGGCATTTTGGGACTACCTGATCTCTCCCTCTTTCAAACAACTGGTTTGTTACTGATAACCAGTTGTGATAACCAGAAATGCTGGCATCCAATATTTGTAACATGAATACTTATATTAACAAAAACACTATAATAGTAATAATTTTTAGTGAATATTCATTGGGTATCTATCCAATATCATTGTCTCTCAATAACATCTGGAAGTTCTTTGAGAGAACCACCCATTTTCTACATGCTGAAGTCACAAGGTTTGGGTGGCACTGGCCTCTGCGGAGAGCTCTGATTTTCATACACCATCCTCTGTTCTTTTTTTATTTTTTTAATTTATTTATTTGACAGAGAGAGAGAGAGAGAGAGAGAGATCACAAGCAGGCAGAGAGAAAGAGGAAACAGGCTCCCTGCTGAGCAGAGAGCCCAATGTGGGACTCAATCCCAGGACCCTGAGATTATGACCTGGGCCAAAGGCAGAGGCTTAACCCACTGAGCCACCCTGGTGCCCCCATCCATCCTCTGTTCTACTTGTCTTCTTGCCCCAGTGAGCAGTAGTCCAGTTCTCTGCAATTGTCTCATGGTGACCTCCTGTCCACTTTGCTAACTAACTAAAGTTATTCTGAACAGAGTCAATCCCAGAGCTCCCTCCCCCAGAATGTGTTTGGTGCCTGGAAGAGAAACATTCTCACTCTAAACCAGAAATAGGCCATCCCCTTCATTATTGTCTGCACCATGGTGAGATCATGAAGGGATCTAGATTTTTACATTAAACTGCTACTACAGAAGAACAGAGAGTAGGTTAAGTCCTAAGTCCTGGTCCACACTGCTCTAACTCTTGCCTGAATGCTTCTTAGTTGCATGAGCCAACCATTTCCCTGTATTGCTTATGACAGTTTAATTGAAGTTTTCTGTTGTATGCAAATAAACAATTACAATGGCAATGACAATAGTTACCATGATTTAAGTATTTCCTAATTGAAAGGCATTGATTCCCCCAAATGCTTATCATTACCTCCATTTCATTGATAAAGAAACAGATTTGGGGAGGTTGAATGACCTGCTTAAGATCACACATCTTGGGGTGCCCGGGTGGCTCAGTTGGTTAAGCAACTGCCTTCGGCTCATGATCCTAGATCCTAGGTCATGATCCTAGAGTCCCGGAATCAAGTCTCACATTGGACTCCCTGCTCTGTGGGGAGTCTCTTTCTTCCTTTGACCTCTCCCCTCTCATGCTTTCTCTCTCTCATTCTCTCTCTCAAAAAAAAATTTTTTTTAGGAGAAAAATATCATTTTTTTAGGAAAAAAAAATCACACATCTCATAAACTGTCAAAACTACAATTCAAATGCCATCTTTCTGATAATAAAAAGTCCACACTTTTTTAAACCTGATACTTTGGGTGTCCCAAATGACAGCATGATTATCAGGAAAAGCCATCCTGGGCTTGAATACTGGGTTCACCATTATTAGCTGGGTGACCTTAGACAAGTTACTTAACCTCATTGGGTCTCAATCTCTTCAAACATGAATTTGGGAAAATAATAGTCCCTAATTTACATGAGGATTAAAGAAGTTAATATATATGAAGTGCTTAGAAAAGTATATGTATAAGAGTAACGACTTAAAAATATCAGTGCTTATTATAATTACGAGTGATAAAGTTAATTTGTATATCAGGGCCCACGAATGGAGGCCACCTCAGTGGTCCAGCCTGCATCACAAATCTATACCTAAATTAGCCTGCATTTATGGGAGACACTGGCTAAGGAAACCTAATTAATTACTCACAGTCCTAATGATAATCTTGCAACTCAGTGTTATCTAGTTTATCTCACCCTAGAAAATAAGACCTGCTGGCCTTATACAGAAATCCCCAGCCTCCCAGCCAATAATGGCCAGTTCCTGAGTTGCCTCTCCTAAGGCTCTATAAAACTCACTCTTGCACAAAATCCCTCAGGGGATTTGTGCTCTACTGCATATGAGTCATTGTGCTCCCCTAATCCAGGGTTTGTCTTCCCTTGAGTAAAGGACATCCGATTTGTTATCAAATTGTTTTAGTTCTGCCATTTGACACCAAGCTTACATCTACTAGCTTTCCTGAAAATGTTTTCAGGTTAGGTTTCCTAACCAACAGAATACAGATTTTTTTTTTTTTTAAGCATAGTATCACTGCCTAAAACCAGCTCTAAACAAGTTTCAGTTGGAGACATGGGTTTTTCACACAGCTCACATAAGAATGACTGCAGTCTTTTTGGTTTTGTCTTTTTATCCCACATGCATTTGACTTCATTGATTTTTCCTTCAACATATATTTATTGAAAGTTCAGCGGGTGTTAAGGAGTTTGGGAGCTGGAGGATGGAGTAGCAAACATAAAGCAGATAAGGTTTTAACTTTCAAGGGGCTTAATAGTCTTGTGGGGTACAGGAGATAGACACATAAATACAGAAGCTCACACACAATAAATATATTTCAGACAAAAGTGCTACAAAAAGTGTCAAGCATACTGGGATACTATGCAGAAAAACAGAGGTTCACATCTAGTCCAGGAAGAAAGGGCAGGTCCTCTGAGGATGAGACTTTTATCTAGAACTAGCTTTACCTGGAGAAAAGTGTTTAGGACAGAGACCACAGCATGGACAACAACCATGAAACAGAAAGCAACTTTATGCTTTCAGAGAACTCGAATATCCTCCTGGAGCTAAAGTAGAATGAAGCAGGGGATATATAGTCAGGCACTTTGCTGGAGAGATTGCCACAGAACAGATCATACTGCATTTTGTAAGCAATTTTAGAGATTTTTGAAATCCTCCCAGGTGTTGTAAGGAAGATAGAGGTGCGATTTCATTTTGTTTTTGAAAGAAGTCATTGTTCTGTAGAGGATAGATGGGAGAGGCACACAAGTAAATTTGTGAAGAATAATGAGGAAGATATATTTGTGGTCTTGAGAGCAGATTATTGCCTTCAAGAGGGTGAATCAACAATCATTTAAGAATTTGAGTTAATAAGAGATGGTGATGAACTAGATAAAACTGGTGGAATAGAGGTTACGGTGCCCACTCCAATCCCGACTGGACCAGCTGCTGTTTAAACTGGCTGCTAGGCTGACAGCTAATCCTTTCTACAGAGAAATTAGAAAAGCTGCTTGGAGATTAGATGCTATTCTTACTATATTCATACCCCAAGCCAGTGACTGACACACTCCAAAGGACTGTCCCCCTAGACACAGAATATTTGTGCTTCCAAATCCCAGTCTCAGTCTCTGCTACTAGGGGAGCTGAAAAAAGACAGCTGGGCAGTTGGCAAAGGACAAAATATTTTGAAGATGATTCTCATTCTTCTAGCCAAAGCAACTTTTACTTTACTTGCACTAGAGATCGAGCTGGAGATTATAGATGTGGTTATGGAGATTATAGATGTGAATTCAGTTTGGGCCTTTGTGTTTGAGACCCATATGAGCCAAGCAAGTAGAGATGTCAAATTGTTGCTTAGCTATAAAGGGAAAAGAAATAAAATTAGATTGTATGGATGTCATAAAACAAAAATGCAGCATGGGAACTGGGAGAGAGAATAGCATGAAAACAGGGTCAAGTCTCCCCTTAAAGATTTGAAATGATCAGTGAGCCATTTGCTAACAGAATTCTCTCCACTTTTCTGAGAGCCCTTTTCATGTTGAGGTTTGGGAAATATACTCTGTTTGTTTGTTTTGGTGAGGACACTCTTTCTGAAATGATACCAACTATTTTTGTAGCTTTCAGCTTTTTATATTATGCATTGGTAAAAATTGTGTGAAAGATTTTTTAAAATTAAAAAAAAATTGTTTTTAATTTTTTTTCCCTAAGTAGTGCATCAGCTTTATCTGGGGTTGAGACTCACAGTAGAAATATTAGGGGTCATGTTTAAACCACTCATAGTTTACCTTTTTATCATCAAAGTACTCCTTTCCCCATCTCTACTTTGAATGGGATCTATAGAATGTAACCTTATTTCCAGCCAATAAGATGAAAGATTGCATTTTGTCCTACTGGACTAATCTCCCTTTCTCTGATACTATCTTGTCACAAAAATGTCATGTATACCTCATGCAGGTTTGGGACTACCCCCTGACATTTTTTTTTTTTCCCATTAGTTTAGCTAATGAGCTTCCATTTCCCCCTCATGCTTGTTTAAATTTCAGAATGTAAAATGTTTCCTAAACCCTGGGCCTGAGTTGTCTCTGCTGCAAGACACAGTCTATGCAAAAGAAAGATTTTTGCTATTGTTTTGTGTTTGAATCTATAGCTCTTTCTTTGAAGGTGCATACAGTAAAGGAGTAGGGGAAGGATTTTCTTCCTAAATTAAATGTAGAGAACATCTCAACATGTGGATACAAAGTAGCAATCAGGCTAACTATATTACACTATTTCTACATACTACAGAATCAGGGGTAACACTGTAAATCAAATAACTTGTGGGCCTAATCACACTGTACGCAATATAAGAAGTTATAAAAGATAAAAAGAAAAATTAGAATAACCTTAGGATAAGATACAAAATTTATTTATATATATCTTCAAGACTTTTAGCTCCTGGGGTGCCTGGGTGGCTCAGTGGGTTAAAGCCTCTGCCTTCGATCTCAGGGTCCTGGGATCGAGCCCCACATCAGACTCGCTGCTTAGTAGGGAGCTTGCTTCCCTCTCTCTCTGCCTGCTTGTGTTCTCTGTCTGTCAAATAAATAAATAAAATCTTAAAAAAAAAAAAAAAAAGACTTTTAGCTCCTGGAGCTCCCCAATATCACAGAGGTCTTTGGTGGGTATAGAGCTCTTTTTTTCCAAGATAATTAGTAACATATCAATAACAATGAAGAGCTATTTGGCTATATATAATAGAAACTGTTATGTAAAACTCTTCCTTAGTCATGGTACATTTTATATTTAAAACGTAATTTAAATTCTTTACAGGGAACAGAAAAAAAGACAGAACAATAGATAATAAGTCAGATGGATAGGGATAAAGAAGAGAGTTGTTGAGGGGTCCCTTACCCTCCTATGTATTTACAGCATTTGGACTGAAGTCATTGATCATTTGTCTTCTATTTTTCCTTTGTTTAATTACACACAAGCCTATCTTCTCTGGCAGTACGTGTTTGTGTTTCCGGGGACAGGAAGCCCAGTAACATTGATATGGTTATCACCTTTGAAAATGATCTCAGTTGTTTGGGTGGAGAGGGGAAGATCTAAGGAGATTTACAAGTATATGTTAGTAAAAACGGGGAAAAAACACAGAATTAAGGAGAATAAGAATTGAGCAACAACAAGTAACAAAGAAAGAGAAGAACGAAAAGGGGGGAAAAGGGAAGGAAATTTTAAAAGGAAGTTGGAGGAAAGGTGGAGGAAAGGAATAGAAGATCAGAGAGAAAGCTGAAAACATAGGCAAAGACAAGCTAATTGGTAGCTCTTTCGTCACGAAGATCTCTTATCTGCTTCTTATCAAATTCATGTGTTGAGACATGGCATTGCATTTCTTACTACATACTGTGCTACACCCATGGTGACCTCTTATTTCTGGTAATAAAAGTTATAATTTCAGCAAATGCATTTTATCCATTAACTCCATAGCCTGCTTGATATAACCTGAGATTAAGTGAAATTTAAAGTCCAAGTGCACTCAAAGGTGTAGGTGAAGTCTGCTGCTCTTAGGTCTAATTGAATACTAGCTCTCTGCAAAACCCCAAACACACAAAACCCTAGATCCACAGTTAGGGCAACCCCCTGGGCTTCAGATGGGATGGTGGCCAGAGAGTTCAATGGTTTTTCCGTGGAGGCTCCTGATGCTTGCTGTTTGGGTTGATATTTTTACAACTGTGTATTTGAAAAGGGACATTTTAATAATGTGGGATAAAGTCTACTTTCTTTGTCCTCTCCCTCCCTTCCTCCTTTCCTTTCTTCTCCCTCATTCTCTTCCTTTCATTTAGCACAACTATTCCATCAGAACATGCTCAGGCCACAGTTTGAGGATATAAGGATTAAAGCTTTACAATGACAGTTTCTAGAACTGTAACTTCCCACATATATTATACATTCATAAGCAAAATGTGAAGCCCTGGGGGAGAGTGCAGTGAGCCATGATCTATGGTTTACAAGTGCTGTCGTTGGGAGAAGTTACACAGGACTCTTCACATAACTCGGCAGGTGATTTATTCCTATTTAGGGATTTCAGGCTGCACCATAGGCACATAAATTGAAATAAGCTGACGAATGGCTTCTATACTTCAGCCCTGATCTCTCAAAAGGCACTGTGCATGCTCTAGGTATAGAATCCCTTCGAGCAGAAACCTCTGGAGAGCTAGGTGGGAAGTAACTGGGCAAATGGTCCAATAGCTACTTGGGAACCTTCACCTGGTACCTTCAGTATTTCCAGACTGAGTTTTCTCATTTGGAAAATGTAAAGAATAGCCAGAGTTTCATGAATCTCTGATGAGATGGCTACGAAATAGTCACAACAGCCAAGTGTCTTCTCCCAAGTTTAGGGCACTGAAGTAGTTTGTTTCAGGATAAGAGCAAACTTAGGAATCCCCCACTCATCACAGAAGCATTACACTGTTTCAATGGCTTGTTAACAAGATGTATGGCTATGTGTAACTTTACAGACTTCAATCCAACTTATCAGAAAATTGGTCACATAAGACTGTGGCTATACCTCTGTGTCCTCTAGCTTTCAGTTTCCATTCAATAGGTGTTTCAGTGAGCACCACATATGTGTTGGACTAGGAATTTTAGGTGAGGAATGCTGGTATGAACACAAGAGAAGCAAAATCATACCCTCAGGGAGCTTACATTCTAGAAGGAGTGACTGGTATTAAAAAAAAAAAAAAAAAAAGACATACCGGTAAAAACTATACATGTTTAACAATGCTAAGTACTCAGGAAAAAAATCCAGGGAGGGCTCTCCACACTATATTTGCACTGACACTGTACAGTTGCACAAACCACGGTCCCTAGCCTGAAATAAAGGTGCTCAGCTTAGTGATGGTGTGAGGCATACCAACAGATATAGTGCATGGGCCATAGGCATCTTCACGGAAGGATGCCCAGGAGCTTGTGGGAGGGAAATGGAGAACATATTTACCCGACTGTGATGTGCATGATGTGGAGAAGAAAATTAGAAAAAGTTTCACAGAAGGAGTGGGTGTTTATTTGGGATCTTGGGGAACGTACAGGATGTGCACAGATGGCCTAATTAGCCAGGGTGAAGAATTACAGGGGCAAATAATAACCCCATGATTGTAAGAATAAACTAAATATCCCTATTCCAGCACAAGTTGTGAAGGTATTTTGGCCGAGGAACAGTCAGGAAACTGAAAGAACAGAGCCCGATGTGGGCTTGACTAGATTGTGGGAGGACAGGCATGCAGAGCAAGGAAGGCAGGATCAGACCACACAGTTCTTCTTCCCGGCTAAGCAACAGACTTGATTAGGTGTGGCCCTTAGGTGACTGAGTGACTGGTTCAGATCTGTATTTTAGAAATGTCACTTGGTAACTGTCACTTAGAGGGGGCTGATCTGGAGGGCCAGGACTGTAGGTGGAAAGGCCACTTGCTGAGTTTCAGCGCAAGTTTGGGAAGTGTATTGTTTGCTTCCCTACACTTGGTTACTTACAGTGTGCCCACATGGTTCAAATGACTTGCCAACTACCCGCAGAGTAAGCTGACCTGTATCCAATTAATAGTGCTTTATTCAGTAGTGCTGATTGCAATCAAATAATGATATTTAAAATATTACTAATTGTTTATATTTTGTTGAGTGGGGAGATAATTGATTCTCCAAAGAGTTTCATCCTACACTAAATAAAGAAAAATAAGCTGATAACTTCCCATCCAAGACTGTTTATAAAGAATTTTAATGATGTGAGGGAATTTCTATAGCATGTGAAATAAAATAAGCATTTTAAAAATATTATTTACCATCTGTTTTTTCTATTTTATATGTATATATGTGTATTGTATTATACATATATAATCATATATATGAATATATATATATACATATGAATAAAATGTTACAACATTTAATAGTGGCTATCCTTAGGTAATTGGATAATGGGTGGTTTTGGCTTTTTGTTTGTTTTCTTTTACATTCATCCATGTGGTTAACAAAATCTGTTCTAAACTATCAGTAAAACTACTTATTTGAAAAATTAAAATGTAGGAGGTTCCATGTATTGTATCCTTCTCAATGGTGGAATCAAATTCAGGCCCAGCGTATTGTAATGCTTTTCACGTTATGCAAAAAATGATTAGGTTGTCAAAATATCAAAATGGTACTTTTTCCATTATAGAAATAAAGCAGTCTAATTCATTTCAAGATTCCTGTAGCATTTCTGTTCATTAGGACTCTTTAGAAAGCAGCAATGACCCACTTTTTAAACAATGGCTTATGTAATCTGAAAGAGAAAAGATGCAACTGGTGTATGGATCTAAAGATGTGAAGAAAACACAACTTCAAAGAATCTCATGCCAGATTCAAACACTATTTGTATATTGTTTTATCTTAGTCTCTTTTTCTATGGTTCGCTTGTTCAGTTTGCTTTCTTCTTCATGCTGACGGTGTTGTCTTTTACTTTGTGATTCTTTCCATGATACAGGTTTAGCAATACCGATAGGTGGAAAAAAAAGAAAAAATCAATCTCCCAGGATTTATGTTTCAATTCCAGGGAAGATTCATTGGCCCTGTTTGGCTTACATGCTCTTCATTGGGCCAGACATTATTAGTTGGGCAGTGGGATGGGGGAAAATGATTGTCCAGGACTATATTTAAAGTTTGGAGAGGGGAAGATGCTAT
Source organism: Lontra canadensis (assembly GCF_010015895.1). NCBI lineage: Eukaryota > Metazoa > Chordata > Mammalia > Carnivora > Mustelidae > Lontra > Lontra canadensis. The sequence continues at coordinate 8,490,609 of NW_022631065.1, read as the reverse complement.
ATTGAAGAGTATATCGTAAATCATTAAGTAGAAGATCTGCAATCCATTCTTTCCTTGTATTGGGTGCTGTCCCTCGTAGGGAAAGGGCATCGGGATTATTAACCTAAGTGGAAATGGAGAGGTTGTATGATAAAATCAGCCACTTTTCTGCTAAGTTATGTAATTATACATAGTTATTAGGAATTTCCTATGTTAATTTGGGCCTACATGTAGCAAGAGAGGATGTGGAGAATGGTGTTTGAAGTCCCAGACTTTTCCCTGTTTTGTCTTTACCAGTTACTTGTACTCTCAGAAATTTTAATAAAGTTGATCCAGGGCAAGATCTCTAGTTTTTGCAAGTACGATTGACAACCTAATCCTTTGTGTTATGCCCTGCCAAAACAATATGGAATGGAAATGGGATATTTCCCTCAAGAAATAAATGGACATACACAACTACATTATTTTTATGAAATTTCTCTAAGTACAGATATGTACCAAAAATACTTATATAGAAGAACAGTAAATGTATTTTCTTTAATTAAGATCAATTTTAATCATAGGGCAAAGTAACAGATATTGTCATGAATGATAAAAATGCCAATATGTTTCCTAGGAAAAACTTGCATTCCTAGTTTTCTGGGGAAAATGGCTTCCTGTTATAAACTGGCAAATTTCTGGGATTGAATTTCTTCAAACTGCAAGAGCTATCCTATACATTGCAATCTGGTAAAAACAAAACAGAACAACCCAAATATATAAATACGTATGTTTTTGGATTTACTTGCATTCATTCTTCCAGTAGGACTTGGACAGTTGGAATTTTGACCTATAAATAAACTAAACAATAAATATGACATGTCACAAAGGGCAGTGGGTTGGATATTTGGTAACTTCTGCTGAGAGTCAAAGGAAGAGAGGAACCAGGAGTTCTGTAATAAATAAGTCATAGCCCTGATTATTAGTAAATATTTTAGTTCTTCCCCATAACTATAAATGTGGTTTTGCTTTAAAGTTAAAAAATCATCAGGGTCTAGCAAAGGAGTGTATGTATATTTGATGATGATATAAAAATTGATTATGAGGATTTCTTCCCTTAGTGAGACCACGTATCAAATTCTACCTGACTTCTGTCTTTAAATAAGCTTCAAGGAAACGTTGGTAATCATATTTGTTCTTAGAGAGCAACCACAGAAAGGTCAGATTATAGTTTAGAATACATTTTCCTCAGTAACAATATTAAAATGTCCTAACAACCCTAAATTGATTTTATATTGCTTTTACGTTCACTTGATTTATACTCATTTGCATAATATAATAGTTACTAGTTTTTGTAATGTATTGTAACTTATACTTACATTATATAGTTCTAATTATTCACAATTCTAGTTATTCATATTTTAACTTTTGTAGTCCTAACCTTTGGCTGGGTACAGTTCTAACCCTCCATAGTATATTTGTCTTAATCTTCTGATTTCTGTCCATCTTTCTTGTAGGATGGTGCTCTTTTAAAGACAAAACTCTTAACAAGGAACTGTATTGTTTTACATTTTAACCAAGGATAGATTAACAGTCTTCCTCTGTTAATAATAATTCTCTTGTATGTGGGTTTTGATCAATAATATACCTAAAATACTAGCACAGTGCCTGGGATATAACAGACATTTAGGAAATATTAGTTTGTAATCCTAATGGTCTCCCACTTATACTGTCTTATTAGTTCTTCTTTAGCTTGCTTCTTCTATTCTCCCATCTTAATGGCTCTATATTCTTATAGATACTGATAACAGATTACTTTTTTATTACTAGCTTATGTTAACTAGGATATTATATAGTACCCTCTTTGTTACAGAATCTACCAATTGATCCAACCTGGGCTTGGGACTACTGGTGTATTTTCCAGGCCTAATCTACTTAAAATAATTGACCAAAACATCCAAATCACGTCCCACTTCAAATAAAAAAAGTCATTATCTTGCAACAGGTGAAAGGCACTGAACAATCTGGTCCCTGTATTGATTCTATGACCCCTACCCTGTCCCTTGTTCAGTTGGCTTCAATCAGGCCGGATTTTTCTAGGTGATCCCCTAAGCTCCTGCCTCACAGCATTTGCACTGGGTTTTCCATATGTCTGCAATGCTCATATACAACATTTCCCCATAGCCACACACTACTCAACTTCTTCAAGCACTTGTTCAAATTATACCTGCTTAGGAAGGCCATCTTCATCACTCTGTTTAAAATTTCACCTTTCCCCATATCTTCGCATTCCTATATTTTTTGTAATTTGTTCCTGTAGCCAGTGTAAATCATTTGCTTATTCTATTTATTACTTCTAAGTAAAATATAATTTATTTATTTATCATAATTATTTCTGAAATTTAAGCTCTATGGGGACAGGAGTTTGTCTATTTTGAGCACAACTAAATCCTTGCTGTCCAGGTCATTGCAGGTACTTAATAATCATATTTTTAATGAATGAATAAATTAACCCAAATTAGTCTTATTCTCACAATTTTTATAATTTAAGCTTTGATTAAATGAAGCTTTTGGGTTGTCATATATCTCTAGTGTTAATAAGGTTGAGATTGCTCTTGGTGTTACTCAAATAGCTCAGAATTCCTTCAAAAGCTATTTCAGTAGAAACTCCTACCCACCCTATGTGTTCTCACAATTTAAAGTTAATAATTCAAATATTTGTAACTCATTTATCATCCTTGACACAGGTAAACATACTAGCTATTCTGTGGTATCTACTTTTACTAAGGTCGAACATGCTTATATGTAGCCTATTCTTGCATTTAATCATGTGTTTTTAAAAAGCAACAGACAAAAATGTATTTCATTAGAGACAATATTATTTTAGTATATAAAGAACACGGACTTTGAGGTCCAGCAAACTTGGATATTTACACAAATCCTGACATTTACTAGCTATTTGGTCTTAAATGTTCTAAATTCCAGTTTTCTCACCTTAAAATAGGAATAAAACAGGACGTTGGTCACGTTACCCTGGGATGCTGAGCCAGGTACTGCAACAGAACACTCCATGTGACATACCACAACACTCTAATGCTTTGTAGATTTCATTCACAGGCATGAAGAGGTACTTCCTGACCTAGCTGGGCAGAATGGAGTGAACAGGTCCATATTCCCTTTGGCATACCCATCAAAACCGAATTTGTTATCTCTACTCAGTCAGGAGTTTCCAGACAGAAGTCATTTAGGAGCTTTTTACAAAGTATCCCTTGTTAATTCGTCGTGTCTAACAGTCCTTGCACTCAACAGGTTAGAGTTAAGTGCAAGATCAGCCAACTTTTTCTGCACTGGAGCAGTCAGTAAATATTTTAGGCTTCTTGAACAATATAGCCTCTGTCACAACCACTCAACCCTACTGGTATAGCGCAAGAGCCGCTTTAGACAATATGTACATGGACGCGTGTTACTGAGTTCCAATACAATTCCACTTACAGAAACAGGCAGTGGGCCAGGTTTGGTTTGCTAGTGGTAATTTGTTGACCCTTAGTCTAGTGATTTTACTGTTCTTTTGCAAAATTATTTCTTAAACAAAGAAAAAAAGATACTCCTTCGCAATGCCTCATGAGAGATTTGAATCTTTAACAGTTAGTTTATGCATGGATTTTTATTTATTTAACAGAGAGAGATCACAAGTAGGCAGAGAGGCAGGCAGAGAGAGAGAGGGGGAAGCAGGCTCCCTGCTGAGCAGAGAGCCGGATACGGGGCTTGATTCCAGGACCCTGAGATCATGACCTGAACTAAGGCTGCAGCTTAACCACTGAGCCAGCCAAGCACCCCTACACATGAATTTTTGATCAAAATTATAACTTTCTCTTGGGGCGCCTGGGTGACTCAGTTGGTTAAGCATAGGACTCTTGATTTCAGCTCAGGTCATGATCTCAGGGTTGTGAGATCAAGCCCCCACATTAAGTTCCGTGCTCAGTGAAGAATCTGCTTGAGATTCTTCCTCTTTCTCCTCTGCCCTTCTCCCCACCTCTCTTTCTCAAATAAAAAAATAAGTAAATCTTTAAAAAGTATATAACTTTTTCCTACAATTCCTTTAAGATTGATTAAAATACTCTGAAGTTTTTCAAATTATTTGCCACAAAATATTTTAAATATTATCTTGTGCATTTATCTTTCCTAAAATTAATAGCTTAAAAATACATTTGTACATTTTTTTTGTATATTAGAGGTCATGGAGGTCACTGATTCTTGTGCATTGATATGGCCAAGGCTTTCTTGTGACCAGTTCCTGTTTGTGGTTGTAACCAAGGTTAGTACATCCACCTTCTTTGCTATAAAACTTAAGAGAGTTTAAAGCTATTGGACTAGACCAAATAAATCCTCTTATAGAAACTTAACATTTACGTCTAGGTCAGAATGCTATGTATCATTATGGTCATTATTGAGGTTCATATTATTTAAATATGGTCTTATTTTTTAGTCACCAGTCTTCTTAAGGGAAAGACATAGAAAGATTCTATGACTGCCAGGACATTTCACATATCCACTTACATTCCTTTCAAGGTATAGCCACATAAGGAATAGTTAAAATATATCTAACAAGATATGGCCTTGAAATGGCTTTGCGAAACATTATGGCATACCAAAATTTAACTGTGACATCAACTTCTAAGTGCCCAATCATTCATATAACCAAAGAGATATCATGTAAACACCACAACTATTTACAAGTATCAGAGAGTACTATATGACCTACAAGGTTCTGATGGGCATCATTTCCCCTATCATAGTTCTCCGTCTTACCTATCCCATTATTCCAGGATAGGTCAGGTTCCCTCCTCTGAGACCCACATTCTAAATAAATTTGAAGAAACTTAAAATAGCAAACTCAACTATTAACATAGCACTTCACAATTCAGAAAGCCATGGTTTGCTTCATTTCTTCATATATACCTCATTCAAATGCCAACTTCTTAGGAAGCTCTTCCCTGTCAGTCCTACATAAACTGTCCTCTCTTGTTTCCCCCATAATGCCTCATACTCATTTTTTTCCCTGTTTTATTTTATTGAAAGAAATTATCTCTATGTGATAGTACATTATGTGTTTATTTACTTGTTTAGTATGCATCTTCCTCATGTAATTCCATAAGAGCAGCATGGTTATGTAGCAAGTGTTCAATAAATATTTGTATAATGAATAACTAGATAAGCATACATTAGTGCTCCAAATTAGAAATAAGGAAAGTGAGGGGCATCTGGATGGATCAGTCAGTTAAGCAACTGACTCTTGGTTTAGGTTCAGGTCATGATCTCAAGGTTGTAAAACCCAGCCCTGCTTTGGGCTCCTACTCAGTGTGGTGTCTCCTTGAAATTCTGTCTCCCTCCCCTTCTCCTCTTCCCTATCTCCCATGTGTAGGGACTCTCTCTCTCTCTCAAATAAATAAACAAATAAAATCTTAAAAAAAAAAAAAAAGAAAAGAAAGAAGGAAGGTGAGACTCTTGAAGTTTAAATGAAGTGGTCAAGACTATATAACTCATTATGAGGGTTTTCAGACTTATACTTCTTAAATACTACCACTGCATTATGTTATCTTCTCTTTCCCAATGTAAGATGGGGCAGAGGCAGATATATAGAGTCTAGGTAGTTGGTAAGAGAATCTTAGAGCCATGACTCATCTCTCGGAGGCTAGGGATAGTGTGATGAGTAAAGGAGAAAAATGGGCTCATCTCTTGAGCAGAGGAAAGCTTACTGTCACCAGAAGCTCATGTACTCTTAACTCTCACACTTGATTTTAATTTTCTCCAATGAATGTCGCTTCATTTCCTAACTAAAATGATACACATTGATAACTGTGACCAAAGAAGAGGGCAAACACTTAAATGCCATACATCTATATTCTGAATGTAAGTTTACACAGATTTAAAGGGATGCTACTATAAAACAGATTCCCTAAGAAATACAATGTACTGCATTCTGATAGATTTTTTAAAAAAATTTCAAGAGGAAAGAGGTCATGAAGCAAACTTTATTCTTTTTATGTAACCTAGTATGCATCTGTCTGGTTTCACTAAAATCTATATTTTAAATTAGACCCTTGGTCATACCTTCTTAGAGTATAGAACAGTGGTTAAGAAGATGGCTTTGGAGTCAGAGGGTGTAGGTCCACAACTCACAAGCTCACAGATATTGGGGAGAAAGCACCATTCTAAGTTGGTATCTTCAAGTATAAAATTGGAATAAAGAATCTACCATGTAAGACTGTTGTGAAGATAACACAACTTCACATATCTAATAAATATGGTATATGGAACAACCTCAGTCCTTACTAAAGGTTAGATATTTGTATCCAAGGAATCAAATATATACTTAAATGTTGAAATAACTAAATTAAAACTAAATTAAACTAAATTAACCACAATAAAACTCTATAGAGATAGTTGATCTTTTAAACACTTTCATTGTCACCTGGGAAAAATGAAGAGTGCTTATATTTGGGGAAGAATTGGTAGGGATGGAATTATGAGCCAGGAATTCAAATTAATGCAGAAATAAAAGAATTTATAGTGCCCCTATGTTTGTATTCTCTTGATTTATCATTTATTGAGAATCAGAAATTATTTTAATTTGCCCTCCATAACTCATGATTTCAATATTCTTTTCAGGCATTTGACACTACAAGTTGCTTAATAGAATAAAAATATGGACCCTGCCCAGGGAGCATGATCTACATTTCAAAGTAAAAGAAGATTAAAAAAAAGTTACTTGGTAAGAGTATAGGGAGGAAATTTAACAGTGCATATCACACAACCTCATAAAATACCTCTGAGTCAGAGAACATTCAGGCAGTGTAAAACTCTGATATAAAGCATTTTGCAATTCCAATTTCAGATGTTCTGCCAGTGAGATGAAATCCTCCATGGGCACAGTGACGTACAGTGCATATCTCTTACTATCCTGTGGACTATTGGGAATATAAGGGTCCATTTACTCAAAAACACTTCTTGAATAAGGTAAGTCAGGCATTCTGCTAGCCACAAGGGCAGACATGAAGACTAGGACACAGTCTTTCATATATAGCTGAACATACTAGGTGAGAAAAATATATTTTCATGTATAGTAGATTTCTCTTTTCATGCTCAAAATCTATGATCAAGTCCTCCCAGGACTTCTTGTTGTTTTTGCAATTCCATACATGACACACATTCTTTTTTGCCTCTGAGTCTTCGTTCATGCATTTGTTCTGCCTGGAAAGCTCCTCTCCATCTCTACTGGTTTTGTTTCTCTGGTGGATCCTGCTTAGTTTCAAGGATTATGATGACATATCACTCCATCATATGAGCCTTTGCCTACCTGATCATGGGTTATTTCAGTGGCTAAGGTTATTTAGAACAATCTATACTTTCTTTAGAACAATGTTTATCACATTTTTATTGATAATTACATGTTTTTTATCTCCCCTAGTAGTTTCTATTCCCCATGAAGACAAGAACTGTATATGCTATCATTCAGCACAAGACAATGCACTTATATACGTATCTATTGAATGAATGAAAAAATGAATGCCAACTGACATTTTGGGTTAAATGTTGAAAGACCAGTAAGATAAAAGTTTATTTTGGGGAAAGACTATAATAATTAATTTTTGGAGTTCATATTGAGTATTGACACTTTTACATAGGCCTTTTAGGCATGAATAAGAGTTTATCAGGCAGGGTAAAGAGAAGGATATTTATGGATAGAAAGAAAGCATTTGTAAGGACTAAAGGGTCCTTTCCAAGTGTGAATTGGAAAAGTTCCTTGTAGAGAACAACAACTTGTGAAGACAGATTATAAAGGGTTTAACAGAATATGCTAAGACATTGAATCAGGACGGATGAAACATCATAGTATCGCAGAAGTTCTACATTAGTTAATGGGTGATTCAGAAAGAAGATGACATTTAAGTTAAATAAAATTTGGACAGGCTTCATTGCTGCAGGATGTCTCAGAGCTACTTGCTATATCAGTATACTACACAATGTAATTTATTATGAAGATATAGTATATAGAGAGCCTTTTTAATATGTTTGTTTATAGAGCACTCCTCTTTTCCATGGAGCATTATGAATGGTTGGTATACATAGAACACATGTTGAGAATCAGCAGTGTAGTAGAATGGTTCTTAACCAGGGTTGCATTTCTTTTTACATCAGAGGATATTTGGCAATGTCTGGAAGTATTCTGAGTTGTCAAAACTCTGTAGGTCAGGAGAGCTACTGATTTCTAGTGAGTAGAGGCAAGGCATTCCGCTAAACATCCTACAATGCTCAAGACAGCCTCCCAAAAAAGAATTACCCAATCCAAAGTATCATGAGTCTCAAGTTGAGAAAACTTAGTGTGGTAGAAAGGGAAACAGTTGGACTTGAAGTCTCTATTTTGTGGCTTAATAACTGTTGGCTCTTAAGCAAATTATTTATTTGACTAGGTCTCATATTTTTTACTGAAAAACAAAAATGAATTCATTTAATTTGGAGGATAAAGGTTATTTTAAGAAAGATACTGTATATGAAATTATATGGTAGAATATCTGTCTCAAACCAGTCACTGCTTCTGTTAAAAGACTATACTCCATGGCTCACCAGTGTGATGTGCCTCAAGAGGTTCAAACTTAGGAACCTATGCCAACAGCCACAGTTAGAATCTTAAGAAGGGCAGATGATCCAAAAAAGGTCACTAGTGCCTTTCCAAAGATTCCAAACTTGATAGAAAATAAAACTCTTGTTTCTTATGAAGACACTGTGATAGTTGTATTTGACATGCCTAAAGCTCTTTTACAGTAAGAGAACTTGAAGCTGGCATTGAGAGGAAAAGCATGGAAAGTTTGAAGGTGGCATTGAGAGATATAGATGGAAAGACTGAATTTAAGCTCTGTATCCAATCATCTCTGAAGTCAGTCATCTGAAGTAACAAAAGCCAATATATCTTCTATTTTCTTTAGCTAGCTCATTGGGTTTCTGTCACTCACAAGCAAAAGAGTCTTAACTAACACAGATACAATTATTGTTTATTCTATAGGAAATGGAGAGCTCTTACGTTTTCTAACATACATTATAATGAGGTTATTCTAAGTAAGTGTCTTGATCCCATAATAAATAGATTGCTCTAAGAAAAAATATTAAAATGTTTCACAGAAAATTATGCACAACATATTATTGAGTTAAAACACTAGGCTTCCCGAATAAATATTGTGAAAATGTCTATGCTACCTAAAGCAATCTACACATTTAATGCAATTCCTATCAAAGTACCATCCATTTTTTTCAAAGAAATGGAACAAATAATCCTAAAATTTATATGGAACCAGAAAAGACCACGAATAGCCAAAGGAATATTGAAAAAGAAAGCCAAAGTTGGTGGCATCACAATTCCGGACTTCAAGCTCTATTACAAAGCTGTCATCATCAAGACAGCATGGTACTGGCACAAAAACAGACACATAGATCAATGGAACAGAATAGAGAGCCCAGAAATAGACCCTCAACTCTATGGTCAACAAATCTTCGACAAAGCAGGAAAGAATGTCCAATAGAAAAAAGACAGCCTCTTCAATAAATGGTGTTGGGAAAATTGGACAGCCACATGCAGAAAAATGAAATTGGATCATTTCCTTACACCACACACGAAAATAGACTCAAAATGGATGAAGGACCTCAATGTGAGAAAGGAATCCATCAACATCCTTGAGGAGAACACAGGCAGCAACCTCTTTGACCTCAGCCGCAGCAACATCTTCCTAGGAACATCGCCAAAGGCAAGGGAAGCAAGGGCAAAAATTAACTATTGGGATTTTATCAAGATCAAAAGCTTTTGCACAGCAAAGGAAACAGTTCACAAAACCAAAAGACAACTGACAGAATGGGAGAAGATATTTGCAAACGACATATCAGATAAAGGGCTAGTGTCCAGAATCTATAAAGAACTTAGCAAACTCAACACCCAAAGAACAAATAATCCAATCAAGAAATGGGCAGAAGACATGAACAGACATTTCTGCAAAGAAGACATCCAGATGGTCAACAGACACATGAAAAAGTGCTCCATATCACTCGGCATCAGGGAAATACAAATCAAAACCACAATGAGATACCACCTCACACCAGTCAGAATGGCTAAAATTAACAAGTCCGGAAATGACAGATGCTGGCGAGGATGCGGAGAAAGGGGAACCCTCCTACACTGTTGGTGGGAATGCAAGCTGGTGCAACCACTCTGGGAAACAGCATGGAGATTCCTCAAAATGTTGAAAATAGAACTACCCTATGACCCAGCAATTGCACTGCTGGCTATTTACCCTAAAGATACAAATGTAGTGATCCGAAGGGGCACGTGCACCTGAATGTTTATAGCAGCAATGTCTACAATAGCCAAACTATGGAAAGAACCTAGATGTCCATCAACAGACGAATGGATAAAGAAGATGTGGTATATATATACAATGGAATACTATGCAGCCATCAAAAGAAATGAAATCTTGCCATTCGCGACAACGTGGATGGAACTAGAGGGTATCATGCTTAGCGAAATAAGTCAATCAGAGAAAGACAACTATCATATGATCTCCCTGATATGAGGGAGAGGAGATGCAACATGGGGGGTTAACGTGGTAGGAGAAGAGTAAATGAAACAAGTTGGGATTGGGAGGGAGACAAACCATAAGTGACTCTTAATCTCACAAAACAAACTGAGGGTTGCTGGGCAGAGGGGGGTTGGGAGTGGGGGGTTATGGACACTGGGTAGGGTATGTGCTATCGTGAGTGCTGTGAAGTGTGTAAACGTGGAGATTCACAGACCTGTACCCCTGGGGGAAAAAAAAAATATATATATATATGTTTATAAAAAATAAAATTATAAAAACAAAAAAAAACAAAAAAAACACTAGGCTTCCCAAGCCCCAATTTAGTTGTTGAATTGCATCCATTATATATTAATTTTTGAAGACTAGTTGATCTCAAATTTGTAGTAATAAAATATTTTATTCTGCATCTTATTTAAAAAATTTTATTTTCTAATATTTGTTATTTATGGTCACTAGAACTTGGGTAACTTATACTGACTTTCCCCTAAAAAATCTTGAAAAGCAAAAAAAAAAAGAATATCATATAAATAATTGAAAACATCATGACTTTGATGAATCATGAAATTGAAATATATCCTGAAGATTGAGTAATGAAATCATTTTAAGTTACATTTAGCAAATTTTGTTTATTAGGTACATGCCCACTATATGCCAGTTACTATAGTAAAAGCCTAGTTATATTTATATTAATGGTGAAAACAAATACTAAGTAAACAGAATCTTTGTATTTTGTGCAATGAGGTGATAAGAAATTGTGACACAAATTAAGTGTGGAAGAGATCAGGGAATTCTTCTCTGAAGAAGGAATATTTAAATTAATATCTGAAACTAGGAAAGAAGTTAGGCAGGTAGGATTGCTTGAAGAGCATTCCAAGAAGTTTGAATTTTTGGTATAAAGGTCTTTAAGAAATTATTTTGTTGCAGTGAAGAAATAAAAAAAAAGGATGAGATAGATAGAAAATGTATGTAAGATCTGGATTAAAAAAATAGATAAATTAAAAAATTTGTGCCAGTCTCATCATTGAGTGGTATTCACAGAAGTCAGCTAAAAGAAGAAAAATAAATAATCAAGCAAAAAAAATCAGCATTCTCAAAATGACGTAAGTAGGACCCAGAACATGGTATTCAAAATATCCAGAATACAAATCAAAATTATTCTATACACAAAAGATATATAACAAAATATATATTAAATATGTTCATATTACATTGATTTATCATAATAAAAAGACAACAGATACCAATTAATTTTGAGATATTCAGGTATTGGTATTAGGTGACACAGACTGTAAATAGCCATAATAATGAAGCCCCAGGAAGTAAGATAAATACTTTTCAAATGAATTGAACAATACTAAATCTTGGCACAGAAACAGAAATAAAGAAGTAAATGGTAGTTTTTGAACTAAAAATAATGGATTGGACTTCATAGAAGTATGGGAATTACACAGGAAAATGTGAGTGAACTTGAAGATTAAGCAAATAGAAATTATGCAGTCTGAAAAACAGGGAGAAAAAAGATTGAGGGAAAAAAATGAACATAGAGATATATGGGGCAAAACCAAAAGTTTAATATTTGTGTTATTGTAGCATCAGAAGAAAAGAAGCGTGTGGTACAGAACAAAAATATTTAAACATACTGGCTGAATACTTTCAAGTGAGAGTGATGAATTTACAAATTCCAAAGCTCAGAGAATTTCAAATAGGGTTAAATAAAAGAAATCCATGCCAGGATATATTTCAATCAAAACACTGAGAAATAAAAACAGAACACTCTTAGAGCAACTACTAAAAAAACACACCAATAGTAAAAACCTCAATAAAAACATAGATCATACAAATAATGAAGATCATACAAATAATGAAACCAGATAATTCAAAGAAGGAAAGAAATAAAAGAATTGCAGTTAAAAAAAAAAAAGTAAACTTCCAACATATCAATAACCATATCAAATGTATATTATGTAATCATACCAATTAAAAAAAAAAAAACTGCTGGGGTGCCTGAGGGGCTCACTCAGTTAAAAGTCTGACTTTTGGTTTCAGCTCAGGTCATGATCTCATGCGTCATGAGACTGAGCCCCATGTTGGGCTCCACACTTAGGGTGTGGATTCTCTGCCTCTCTCTCACCCTCTGCCCCTCCGCCCCACTTGTGCATATGTACTTTCTCTCTCCTTATCCCTCTCAAATAAGAAAATCTTGATAAAAAACCCACCACACTGCCAAAATACATTTTTAAGATGGTAAACTGACTGACCATTATTAAAGTTATTACTTTTTTCTCTAAGACATACAGTGGTGAGAGAAGGAAAATGTGAGCCATCGGTTTGGGAATTTATTTCCAAATCATAGATTTGTATCTGAAATCTACAAAAAGGAATTGTATCTAAAATATACTAAAAACTCTAAAAGCTCAACAATAAGAGACAACCCAACAGAAAAAAATATGGGCAAAACATTTGAACAATATATCAGTGAAGATATACAGATGGCTAATAGGCATGTTAGAAAATGTTCTACTTCCTAGGGGAATGCAAATTAAAATATCCGGAGATATTACTATACACTTTCTAGAAAGAAACAACTACAACACCAAAGCTTTGACATTACAATTTATTGGTGAGGATGTGCAGCAGTTAGAAAGCTCAAACATTGCTTGTGAGAATGCCAAATGATAGCATCACTCTGGAAAACAGGTTGGCAGATACATATTTGCCATATGAATTTGTGATGTCATTCCTGGATTTTCACCCTAGAGAAATGAAAGCCTACATTCACACAAAACTTGAACTTATGTGTAGAGCAGATATATTTATAATCAAGCATAAATAAATAATAAATAATTAATTATAATCATAATAAAATCCCCAAACTGAATTCAAATGTCTACCAAATGAAGGGATAAACAAACTGTGGTACTTTTACATATGAATGAAATACTACCCACCAACAAAAAGGGATGAACTATAGTCAAACATATCAACTTGTCTGACTCTCAAGGGTATTACACTGAGTAAAAGAAGCCATTCTCAAAAATTGTGTAATATGCGATTCCTTTATACCACGTTCTGAAAATGCCAGACTGTAGGGTCAGAGAACAGATCAGTAGTTGCTTGTGGTTTGGCATAGGGGAGAACACTACTACAAAGTAGTACCAGGTGAGGTGATAGAATAGTGCTATATCCCAGCCATGCTGGTAATTACATGGATCTAACCATATGTTTGAATAGAGTTGGTAAACAAACAAAAAATGAGTTTTACTGGAAACAAAAGAAAAAAAAATGAAAGAATATAAAAAAAATTGTACAGTTATGTTTGTTGGAAGATCATACAAAGGCAGAAATTGTGATAGAAAATATTAATTTAAAAGAAAATTGAAGTATTTTGTGATAAATGCAAAAAAGTGAAAGTGGATTACATACTTCAGGGGTAATTTTACAATGAACATGACTATAAAGGTTTTAATTAACCTGACTTTATGAAGAGCTCTTGCTGATTTTTTTTTAAATTGATACCCATAAAAAGATGTGTAAAGCCATTTAAAGCAGTTCTCAGGCAAATGAAATACAAATGACTAATATAATATGAAAATATTATTTTGCTTAGCAAATACAAACTTAAGAAGCATAAGAAAATACATATGTCTAACAAAATGAGAGAGAGGCAGATGTGTGCAAGTGCACATATTGTGTGTGTGTGTGGTATGTGTGTTTGTGTGTGTAGGAAACTGCACTCGCATGTGGACATGGGCAACTTGGCTACCGAAAAAGAGACATTCAACTATGCTGTCAGTGAACATATTAAATTGCTACAATATTTCTTGGAGTAATTATGATTAGACTTTAAATTTTTCCAAAAAGTAGAATTCTACTTATATATAATCCTTATAATTATACTTACTTACATGTACATCTGTCTATATCTATGTATAATTATCGATGCCTGAACAGTGCCTTACCACCTATCGGATACTCAGTAAATATTTGTTAAAAATATAAATGAACAAATTGTAAACAAACAAAAAACCTCCCCAAAAAACAGTTAACAAAATGCAGAATACACACAAACATACATGCAATTTTTATGACTACTAGAGTTTCAGAGACTAGAACTCCTATACTATTTGTGGGCTGAAAATAGGCAAAACCTATCTAAATATATAAATAAGCGTATTTTTAGTCTGATTATTAAATTCTACAGTACTATTCACAAGTCAAGAAAAATTGGAAAAACTACCAACATAATTTTACATTCACAAATTAATGAGAAAATTAAATGAAAAGGCATTTGATAAAGTACAGCAGCCACTTAAAATAAATACCCCAAAGAAAGCAAAAATAGACAACCATTAAAACTGACAGCAAATATAATTATAAATGTCAAACCACTAAAAACATTTCCAGTAATATGTGGAGGTGGACAGGGATACTGGCTAGCTCCTCTTTTTTTAAAATCAGTGATGTTTTGGAGGATCTCATGAATTTAACAAGAAAATGAAATAACATCAGAAAAGGAGAGATAATACCCTATTTATGTTAGTGATAGTAGAAACTACTGAAAAGCAATTAACTGATTCACTTTCTACCTTGGCTGCACACAAGTTAAATACATTAAAAAATAAAAGCCTACCTCTTTTATAGCCTAGCAATAGTTACTTGGAAAAGCATATAGAAATTTAAAAAAAAGAAATCTATCTACAACTGTAAAGAAACTAGATATTTCTTATGGATGAATTTTATAAGAATGGTCCAGCAGAAACTGTAAAGAAAATTCTACTCATAGTTTTGAAGAACATAAATAAGATTTAAACAGATAGAAAGTGATGCTATACACTTAATCGGAGGTTTATTTCCCCACAATTTTCTATACATTTAAAATAATTATGAATGCAACCACTGGTAACATATTTGTTGTTGATGCCATTGGTTTTTGTTGTTATGGTGAGAGGATGGAGATTAAGATAACTTTTAAGTTTATAAAAAAGAATAAGTTCATTAAAAAAAAAAAAAACAAGAACAAAAAGAAAGAAGAGATGAATTTCACCAGGTATTAGAAAGCTTACACATTTACTACAATAACATATATATGGAAATTTTAAAAAATGCTCAATGGAACAGCATAGGAAATTCATAAAAATAAAATTTCAATGCATATGAGGGTGTAAGTTAAGAAAGTTGTGTTATCCCACCTCAACAGATAATTAATGGCTTTTAAACTAATTACTGTCATTGAGAAATTTAGGTAGCTATCTCAGAAAATTTAGATCTAGCCTATATCCCATGTAACAACAAATTCCAATTATCCCTCTAGTACTAGGTTTAGACTCTTCAGTGATAGAGACCTTAACCCCAGGAACTTGAACTCTTGCCTTCATAAATATTCCTACAGAGAGCTTAATAACACTGAAGTGTCAGAGAATGCATTAATTTTAGAAATGGTAATAAATATTTACATGTTTCTTTTTAAAATTTTAACTTACCTGAAAGCATATATATATAATCTATCATTAAGGGATAATCAAGACTTGAAACGCAAAACTATGGGGAAAAAATGGAGATATATCTGCATATAGAAATAATATAAAACAGTTTGTAGAAATACCATAAACAAGTTAAAGGTATAAATAAGAGATGTGGAAAAACTTATTTCCACCAGCAAGCAAAGAATTAGTAACTGCAAAATATTCAAAAATACATAAAAAATTATTTAGACTCACAAGCACCCAGGAATATGCTATGTGAATTAAAATTATTTCACTATAGTGATACATCATTTTAAGTTTATCACTGAAAAAAAAATTTCAAAGGCTAACAACAAAACATTTACTGGTGAAAAGATAAGTTGGTATAGTGCAAGTAAAATCAAGTGGTAAAAACCCATAAAATTTAGAAATATATATCTTTTTTGACAAGATAGTTCTAATCTAAGTATTCTATTTGTTAGAAATAACAACTATATTTAATGATGTAAGTGGAATGATGTTCGTTGCAGTATTTATTACAGTGTAATGGTAAGAGGTTTGAAACAAACTGAATTCCCATCAGTAATAGGATGGCTAATGACCTTGTATCATGGAATATTAAAAGACAAATAGAAGTAAATCAAATGATTTAGACACATTTCCATGAGATCTATTTGAATAATAAAAGCAAGGTGCAAAAATAATATGCTTTTGTGAAAGAAAGACAAACCTTTATTCATTTATTTATGTGTATGAATGTATACACACACACACAAACACACACGCCCACAGAAAAGTATAGTTACTCATATTCAGTCATAGACTCAGCCTATTTGGTGGTTACCGTATGCAATGAGGAAGGCAGGAACCAAGAAAATTAGAAACAAAAAGAAGATCACAGTAACAAAAAACAGTAAGAGGAAGGAAAATAATATGAAGAATGTGTATATAGGACAATAGAATTCCTTCATGAATGTGTATTTTGTAAAAATGCATTTAAAATGAAATAATGATTACTATGAAATATACTAGGAACAGTGGATATTTTTCTCTATATTTCCTGAATATCCGCCTTGCTTCATTTTGTGCAGTTTTATTGATGGGCTCATCCTTATTACATGTGTGAAATATGTGACCGTGTAAATTAAAATGAGAATTGAAGGATCAAGGTACATAAGCATGTCCTAATTCCTAGTCAATCACATGAACATCAATCGGTAATGAGGGAGGAGTCTATTATTACAGAACAACTTTCCTTTCCTCTGTTCAGCATTCATGAGAAGCTGTTCACTCTCCTCTTGATGCTGAGCCTGACCTTCCATTTTATGGAATAACAGTTTAAAGTTATTTGTTTAGTTCCCCTTACCAATGTTTGAATAACAATTAAATTTTAGGAGTGAAGTCATATTACTGATTTGATGTACAACTCACCAGATGGCCAGAGGAAAATGTGTTAGTTTCCTGCATTTGATTGCAATGAAGAATAAATTCTAGTCTCCCTCAGTGACCTAACACACTAAAGACAGATTACTCTGGCAATTATTAAGTGATCTGCAGTAGCCATGATCATTTTATGAACACCAGGAATTGCAATTAATTTTATGCATGGCCCACCTTAGTTAAAATACTCGCTATCCCAGGAAATTGCTTGGAACAGAGTTGTGATCAGAAGGTATCATTGTAAGTACACAAATGAATAAATGAATGAATGAATGAAGAGAAGTTCTCATTGTTCCAGGTGTGTACACTGGAAGAGAAACCAGGTTTGTCCTTGCCTCATAGAGCTTAGTTTAATGTGAATTATTGGTCTAAATAGAACAATTTAAGGATCCCTTAAGCCTCACAGTTCCATCCTCCAAACCAAGATTTTATAGCAACCGAGAATGGAAACTCCAAGGAATTAAGGAGAATAAGAAAGAAGAGTGACTTTTGTTGCACCCTAGTGCACACCATTACAAGTGTCTTTTCAGAGTAAGTTGATTGATAGAGAAACAAAGACATAAATACTAGGAGCCTAATTGCAAGAACTTCAGCAAGGAAACTAATTGGTAATATTAAACAAATCAAAACAAGTAGACACAGTTAATTTTACACATATTTCCTTATTAATGCTAATCCCTCCTAATTTGGGTATCCTTTCTTGTAAATGAGTATGATAATAATCCACATGTCAAGGTTGCTGCAAGGATTGAGATAATTTCTGTGATAAAATATAGCTCCCAGTACATAGTAAATTCCCAAGATATTGTACCTATGTACATAAATGCCAAATAACTAAATAAGATCAATCTAAAACTGAGACAGCTGGGTGGTTCAGTCAGTTTAGTATCAGCTCAGGTCATGATCCCAGGTCTTGGAATCCAGCCCTGCGTTGGGTGCCATGCTCAGCAGGGAGTCTACTTGTCCCTTTCCCTCTGCCTCGCCCCTCTGCTTATGCTCTCCCTCTCTCAAATAAATAAATAAAATTAAAAATAAAGTAAAAAAAAAAAAAAGACCAATCTAAAACTAATTACCATTCAGTTAAATCATTCAGTTGGTGAAATAATATTTTTGGTAAAATTGTTACAACAAAATAAGTTTAGGAAATAACTTCATTTCTTAATATATCTCATTTGAATTGTTTTGAGTCTTCTTCTTCTTTTTTTTTTTTTTTAATTGTTCTGATTCTCGGGGCATCTGGATGGCTCAGTCCTTAAGCATCTGCCTTCAACTCATGGGATCCAGCCCCACATTGGGCTCCCTGCTCAGCAGGAAGCCTGCTTCTCCCTCTCCCACTCCCCCTGCTTCTGTTCTCTCTCTCGCTGTGTGTATGTCTCTCTCTGTCAAATTAATAAATAAAGTCTTTAAAAACCAGTTGTTCTGATTCTTAAAAGAAAAAAAGAGAGAGAGAAGGAGAATAACTAGTAAGCAAAAGCCACTTATGATCTAAATTGCTCATCATTTGTTTAGGAGTACGAGGCTTAGAAATCTGATCATTTTTCCTTCCCTGCATAAGGGCAAGAAAATTCCTTGAGGTTTATAGGCAAGCCTGTAACACAAGTAGAGAAAAAGGCAAATAAATATAGTTTTATTTATATGTCTTGCTAGCTAGATGATGGTAAATGATAGATAATTGAAAACCATTTAAAGGGCAAAAAGAATCTTTAGCTTAGTTGGTTAGAAATAAGAACAAGGGTCAATTTTGTTTTGAGGAATCTATTACAATCAATCAGTAGCACAAGATATCCACTGGTTTGCAGTGTCTTAGCATTCTGTTATCACTTCAGCACACACAGTCACATAAACATGTACAGTGACCGCAGGGCTAACAGACCAGCCTAGGTGCAAATTTCCACTTGAAATCATGATAAAACCAAAACTTGAAAACCAATCTTAACATTAGGACTGATTGTGGAGTTTTACACTTATCATTCAAACTTTTCATGTGTCATCTTCTCTACCTGCAAAATGTGTCACCTTCTCTACCTGTATATGCTATAGTTTAGGTAATATTATTTCCATGAAGGTCAAATTAATTAACAAATTTGAGAGTTTTTTTTTTGAAAGAGTATAATATGCCATTAAATTTTCATAATTATGAAACACTGATCCTTCATAATTTACCATGTTTCCTCCTCTCAGTCTGTACAGGTTAAGCATCCTTTGTTGTCAGTGACTTAAAATAATAATTAGATGTTGTGCTTTATGATGTGTGTTACATGGTTATGAACTAGAATTCGATTTTGTTTTGCCTGAGATAGTATATGTAGGCATTGCATTTGTATTCTTTTTTCCAACTTCAAGATGTTTAGGTTGAATTTACTTTTGTTTAGATAGTGGAAGCGAAGGTTAATTTCAAGTTTTTAAAGAAGAAAAACAAAATGAAAACTAGGAGCATCCTTTTACAAAAAAGTTGTCATTGTAGTGCAGCAAAATGAGCAAAGATGATACTGACCTTTTCCTATTTCCCACAACACATTATAAATTAGCACAGCTGGAATATTCTATAGAAAATCAAGAATCATGGCATATTCAATTCCACATTGGTATTTTAATCATTGCTTAGGAAAATCCTGCCACAATATTCCTGATCCTCCTGAATACTAATTAAATGGAAAGTATCTAGTTAGGCTAAATGTCTGATTCAAATCTTCCTCAGAGTTATGCATATGAATATGAACTTCATTCATTTGCCAAACCAAATTTGATTGTTTGCTCTATTCCTGGAGATTTGTTAGGTATTAAGAAGACAAAAGACAATTAAAAGATAGCATGCCGCCCCAGCAAACTTAGAAACTTGAGTAAAATTTATATAAATTTAAAATAAAGAAGACGACATGTGATTTATTGCATTCGACAATATTATCTTTAAAAAATCTTATTTTTAATGAGTTTAACACAGATATATACTTCATTTTAAAAGTAATGTTTATTATGAGGACTTAAGAAAAACAGGTAGGGGTGAAAAATGGATGAAAATAACTCATCACTCAGACTTTTAATGTACCTCCTTCCTATATTTTTCTATATTTATGAGTAGTATGTTGAAATAGATAATATTTTAGGCAAAAACAGTCATACTTTATATACTGCTCTAGAATCAGATTTTTCCCCCATTTAATATAAACTGAAATCATTTCCTTAACCTTTCCCCTAAAAGATGATCTTTCATGTCAGGAAAAAAAATCTACTCTGTGGTTATTTTCAGTTTTTAAAAGTATTCATTTCCATACACAATTGTTCCACATCTCTGAAAATTTTTCAATGAGATAATTACTAGATGTTGAATTACTGTGTTAAAAAATATGAAGTTTTAGTGTACATTGACAACTTTCCTTCCTGAGATTTTTCTAATATCTCTATTTAATGGCGATACATGACATGTGTGTCCATTGCCTCACGGCTTTGTTAACATTTATTATCAAATTTCTAATTTTGTCAATTTAATTTAAAAATGTCTTTCATTACTAACATGGTACAAATATTTAATATATAATTGGCCCTTAAACACTGCAAGGGTTAGGGGTGTAGACCCCTACACAGTTGAATCTGTATGTAACTTTTGACTCCCCCCAAACTTACTTCTAATAGCTATTGTTGAATGGAAGCCTTATCAATAAATAATCTACTAACATATTTTTAATGAGAACAGGGAATATTATTAAGAAAATATCATAAGGAGAGGCACCTGGGTGGCTCAGTGGGTTGGGTCTCTGCCTTCGACTCAGGTCATGGTCTCCGTGTCCTGGAACGAGCTCTGCATGGGGCTCTCTGCTCAGCAGGGAGCCTGCTTCCCCCTCTCTGCCTGCCTCTCTGCCTACTTGTGATTTCCCTCTCTGTCAAATAAATAAATAAATAAATATCTTTAAAAAATCATAAGGAAGAGAAAATACGTTTATAGTATTGAACTGTATTTATTGAAAAAAATCTGTATATAAGTGGACCTATGAAGTTCAAAACCATGTTGTTCAAGGGTCAATCATATACTGTGGTTAATAAATATCTTTTTTAGTATGTGTGAATTACCACCCCAAATACTTTACCTCTTTCCCTACTAGGTTGTTCAAATTTTTATTTTGTTTATTTTTTTTTCAAATTTTTATTATTGATTAATGAGAACACTTCATATTTTAATTATACTAGTCCTTAATTTTAATTCCAATATTATAGTAGTTTATTACCTTAAGTTTTTGATGCTTTTGTTAAATCTTATGTAATAAATGTATCAAATTTTTCTTTATATTTGGATTTAATCATAAAACTTTTGTAGTCTAAAATCAAGTAACCATCACCCTGGTTTGTAATTATATTATATTCTTGTTTTTTCAACTTTAACCTTTTAATCTAAATAAAATTCGTTTTTGTTGTCTAAGTCTGGGGACTTGTAGTTCCTCCCGCCCACTCTAATTGACTTATTTAAATGAGATTTTTAATAAAATCAATCATCTATTTTCTCACATAAAATGGCATATATAAAAATTCTTGTACATTTTGGGGCCTCTTTTTGAGTTTTTCATTCTATTTTAATCAGTGCTACATTAGGTTAACTACTATAGTTAACCTAAAAACCTCATATTCCCCCAGCCCCCCTCTTTCATTGTCTCATTGTTCTGACTGAGCATTTTTCTAATAAGAGAAAAATGTGAAGGTTTTTACAACATAGTATGCATAGGTCTTATAAAACATACTGCTATAAATGGTATTATCATTAGGAAAAGTGTTATATCTCTTTGCAAACCAAGAGCAATGTAGCAGTGGGGATGGCTGAGATTTTGAGTCACACATCTTTCATAGACTGACGTTTGAGTCCTGTGTCTGCCACTATACACAATTGTATTATTTTTCATTTTTTCAGCTATAAAATAGGAGAGTCATAATGCCCTCAACCTATGGTTGTGCAAAGTATGGGAGAAAGTTAAGATATGTAAAGGATCTGGCACATAATGTTTACTTTATACATTCCTTTGTACTTCTATTCAACAAAGTACATTAACTTGAAATATATTGTGTTCAATTTAAGTTAGTTAAAGAAGTTACTGATGTGAAATTTTGTATAAGTTCCAACCTAGTTACTGTAATAGAATATGAATTCTTCTGCTCTGTATTCTTTAAAAAACCCAGGATATATATTTACATATCAAGGAAATGGAAAT
The DNA here is from genome assembly GCF_010015895.1 of Lontra canadensis. NCBI lineage: Eukaryota > Metazoa > Chordata > Mammalia > Carnivora > Mustelidae > Lontra > Lontra canadensis. The sequence goes on along the minus strand of NW_022631065.1, from coordinate 8,467,935 downwards.
GCAGTGTTTTATAAATGTGTTATAATAACTCATATCCATTTTATCCTTAAACTCCAATGATTCTATTTACTACTTTATCCACTTGATATGAACTGAATGCCTACCAAAACATAAATTGTGCTATAATTTGCAGATATATTAGCCCAGCAAAGTCAAATTCTTCCATAACATCCCCTTGTTAGACAACAGCAGATCAGAACTGGGACTTTGAGTTCTAGACTCTCCAATAGTCCAAGGCATTGTGATGTAACTGAATAGATTGAATGAAATTCAATAAATAAATTGGGCATGTTAACATTTAATAGTACACACTGATACCTTCAGCAGCATCTCATTCTATTATCTATTTTTTAAAAGTTTATATTGTACTTCCTACACTAATTTTCTCAATCCATTAATTATTTTCCCTCAATATTTCACTCAGAATCCAACCCATGTGCCACCATTTTCATCACTGTCTCATCCATGGACTTAACTTTCTTGTTCAGTTACCCACCTTTTGTCCCAGGCTGGGATGAATCCAGCCATTTAGCTTCTCTGTTTCTGGTCTTGAAGAGTTAACAATATGTAAGAAAAATCTCTCAGTCTTGTTGTAGCCTCAAGAAATATCCAAATTCGCCCAGATCTTAAACTCTGCCAGATCCTCCTCAATATGTTCCTCGTAAGCTCTCTATGAATTCGCTCAGGAATTTTTTCTAAATATTGACTTCCTTCCTCTACTGCCATATGCCTCATCCCCCCCTGCCCCTCTCAGCAAATCATCTTTCCTCCTTCATTGGAGAAAAAGGGGTGGGGGACAATCAGGAAAGAACTTTTTAAACTTCCTCTTTTTGCCACTGTCAGATGAATCAAACTGCTTTCCTCCATTCTTCCCTCTCATTTTAGTGGAAGAAGTTTCCTGTCTAAACTAATATTTATCCCTTTATCCTGCTTTCTGTTTCTGTTACTTTTTGAGACATTGTGCTATTTCAATCATCTTCATTCTTTCTACCCTCATTTTTTTTTGGCTTATTATCTAAATAAATGATAATCTTTGATTTATTTCATCTTAAAAGAAAATGTTTCCTCAAATCCACATCTTCTGCTAACTATGGTTCTATATATTCCCTTCACAGCTAAAGTATTTGAAAGAATAATCTAGAAGACATACCATTTACCTTTTCAGTGGACTGATTATGGTTGATAAGCCTTTAAACTCTCCATTAAACTAACTATAAAAGATAAACACAAGCACACAAAAAAACTGGCAACAACTTGTAAACTTAAGATTGGAGACTAAGTCTAAGTCTGGGTGTCAACTAGGACCATTTCATCCCAATATCACATATTTTACCTTTTTATTTCTTGAACCCATCCTTCTTTCTCCCATTTCTATCACTACAGCCACTGATATTTCACAGATAAGAAAACTGAGGCCCAGAAGTTTAGTTAATTTGCCAAAAGTAGCATTTCCTGGATTTCATTACAGGCAGGCTATCTTCAGAGTTCTTAGTCTTAACCATCAAAACCCTCCTTCCCCATGAACAGTAAAATGGGGACTGATGAAATTTAGCTGTTATCCCAGAGAGTCCAATTTATGAAAAGTTAAATCTTACCAGTTGTGAGAAGGATAATATGATGGGTTCTGTCTTGGTATCAGGATCCTAAGATAGAAGATTATGACTACTTTTTTTTTTTTTTTCCCCTTGTCTATAACAACCAAATAACTGAACCTTTTAGGTGCCTGATTTAGAGATTTCTTGAGACAAACCAGATCAGTAGGATTAAAACTCTGTAAATAAAAGCTGGTCCAGAGTCAATATTAGCATATTTCTCAATTTAAAAGGTGTGAAAATTTTAATGACTTTTTAATGTATTTAACAAAGGATCTTCATAAGAATCCATATGGGCACTACTACTGCCTATCATTTTACAAATGAGAATATTGACACAATAAGAAGTTAAGTAACTTGTCCAAAGTCAATAAGTAGGAAGAGGCAAAGAGAGGATTTGAAGCCACATAGTTTGTTCCCAGAATCCATCTTCTTAACCACAATGCTATTTTGTCCCTTTAGAATTTATACTACGTCCATAGTTAAAATCTACAGTAAACTTTACCTTGGTTCATAATAAAAAAATTTTACTATGCCTCCAAATTTCCTCTTATGTAGTTGTCACAGGCTATCCACATACTTTTAGTCCTTGAAACTGAATATCGAAAAGAAAAAAAAGTGGGGGAAAAGGAAAAAAAAATGAAACTGAGAAGTAAAGGGAAGCAAAAGCAAAATGTACTCCTAAGACTATACTGTATCATTCTGAACTGACAGACTCCAGCACTGTTCTTAATGACAGCAGTGAGATGGAATCTAACAAAGCCAGGTATTATTACTGTCATCTCACTGAATAGGAGTAGTGGTGGTAATTTCCCTTATGTCCTTTAAGGAATCAGGGCCATGCACAATTTCATGAATTCTATGTCTTCTCATACTGATATGGTTTACTGAGCTTTGCATCCAACTCAAAATTCCACTCTGACTAAAAACTTTGATATAAATAATAAATGACTAATGAATGTACTCTTCAAAATGCTGTCTCATTAACATCAGGTCCTCAATAAAAAGGGGAGAATGTACCATAAAGAATTACATCCCTTATGTGTAGATCACAGCTCTAACTGAACATAAAGTGCATATATGAGATTCATTTCTTCCTTGTCAAAAAGGTATTAGGAGGAATGTTTTGGAATTTTAACTAAACATGTTACATAACTCTCCTGAATTCTCAAATGAAAAGAAACTCTTTAAAATCATTGAACTAGAGTACTTCTTGTATAATGGAAAGCTTCAATTACAAGTGATATATAATTCCACATATGATTGACACATTTATCACAGTTACAAAATCACTAAAGATAAACAAGCTTATACGTGTTCCCTCTAAACACCTAAATTCAAATCTCAAAAGGAAACTTTTATCGGTAAAGGCTCTCTCATAAACCAAATACTTAGAAGGAGAGAAAGCCATGGACGGCTAGGGGAAGAGAAGTTTTTGTTTACCTTTCTATGTTTGCATGAACATTTATTTGCACCTAACATCGGCACACCTGCCACATTGTAGCAGGATGAGTGGCTTCTGAGCACAAGAATGTTTACCTTCTGCTCTTCAGCACACATTTGTTTAAAATTCATCTAAAAATTGAGTCTTCAGACTAACTCCTATATATAGGGGCTGTATTTAGAGAAAGCTATAAAACTGACTCCTTTTTAAAGGACCAAAAGAATTACAGGAAATTGTGGATTCAAGTTCAAACAAGAAAGGAGGAATTGCCAGCAGAGGACTAAATGTTAACTCAGACAAAATCTTCATCTGGATATATTTTTAAAGGGACAACTCTCTAACAGCTTAGCAGCCACAATAAAATTAGAGATACTGTGTTCTGAATGTATAGAGCCATCTGAATTCGTATGGTTCCTTCTGTAATTCCCATCATGCCCTTGCACCACCTCCTTTTGCTACACCCCCATGTCCTGGCAGCTGGCCACCCTCAATGAGTCAATAACCTTAGTGCAGCCTCTATCTCCAGATGGAAGAAAGCAGAATAACTAAATCCATCCCAGTAAATAACTGCCTTTACAGTAAGGGAGGCATACGAAATGAGCCTCAAAATCACAGAATCACCATGATAACCAGAACCACCTCCATTATTTTTGTTATTATCATTGTTGTAGTCATTTCTGTGTGGGAAAATCACTGCTTTTAGATTCACCAGAGTAGAACAAATCCCCAATAATCACATAATCCTACCTCTTAGCAGATAAACAAACAACATTTATTTAAATCAGACATTTAAACCGACATTGATCCTTCCGGTGAGAAGGACTTCACTTTAATGGATTCTGTCAATTCTTTCAGGTTCCAAACCTCTGCCTCTATGTTCAGGGGGGAAGTTGAACACTGAGGAGATGTTCAACTTTATAATAATCTTTAAAATAAAAAAGAAAGAGTAACATACGCTCTCTCCACCAGTAGGTCAAATCTGTATTTTGACTCATATTAAAAAAATAGCCTTAAGTGGGATGAAATTTACCAAGAACAGGTTTATGGAATATTGATGGTCTCAGAGAAGTGATACATAGTCTATGAAAACAGTCTTGTTATCACTTGCTTTCCAAATATCACAAAATTCAGGTGTATTTCCAGAATATAATTCTTAATTACCTCCTGTAAGTCTGTGTTCTGTTCTGTGAAAGACTTAGTATTTTTTTTAACTACATGAGAAAATTATAAATAAACTGAGTCATTTAGTAATCAAGCAATCAAAAAAGCCGTCCTGGTTTTTCTCTTGACAGAGATTTTTTCATAAAGGTAAATAATTTAAATTTTGGCATGTCTCTAAAGTAAGTTATTAGACCTCCACCTAAATAGATGGAAGGTAAATGATGAGCATTTGCTTGAGTTGCTTTTATTAATATAGCTGACCCTTGAACAACATTGGTTTGAAATTTGTGGTCCACTTATGGATGAAATTTTTTCCTTAAATATAGTATAGTAATTTTAAATATATTTTCTCTTCCTTATGTTTTCTTAATAACATTTTCTTTTCTCTAGCCTACTTTTTAAAGAATATAGTATATAATCCTTATAACATACAAACCATGTGTTACTTGACTGTTTATGTTATCAGTCAACAGTACTGGGTTATGAGTCGTTAAGTTTTGGGGGAGTTAAAACTTATATGCAGATTTTCAACTGTGCAGAAGTTAGCACTCCTAACCCCTATACTGTTCAATGGTCAATTGTGCTATAAATATCACCTTTTAATACATGCAAATAAAATGTGTTAAGAGTGGTGGGACTGAGGACATTTTTATTTGCATTTTCATTTTCTCCATGTATTTTTTTAATGTAAACAATACATCCCTACTTGATGGAACAATATGACCACACACACACACACACACACACATATACACACAGAAATAACAAGTTCATATATATACATGTACATATATATATGAAATAAAATGTGCCAGATTGATTGATATATCTTTTTTGAAAGTTAAGTAAAAAATATAGTGAATTTCCTCTTCATGCCCAACTTTTGTTAAAACATCATTCATAATTTCTACCTGTATTGTTTTACCTCCCCCCAAACATTCACTCAGACCAGTCTTGCTTCTTATACTGTCTCCTTCACAATAGCTCTCACCAAGGTCCCTAGATCATTCCACAGTACTGAACTTACTTAAATTCCTGCTTGGATTCACCTCAACTGATCATTCCCTCTTCTTGGAAACATGCTTTACCCTGGCTTCCAAGACATATCTTCTCCCTTCGATTCCTCTAGTTACTTCTTATCTGCCTTTGCAGCTGTATTACCTGTATCACCTACTACCCCTACATTAACTCTTCATATCTTTCAAGACTTATCCCTAAGTGGCTTCCTGTACTTCCTTTATATTCTCCCCCTGGAAATTCTCATATCTACCCCAAGCTTTTTTTGCCCCTAAATAAGCAGATGACTAGGAAATTTATATCTTTACCCCTGAACACTCCTAAAACTCCAAGCAATTATACCAACTTTTTATCTGGCATCTCTACTTGGGTGTCTCAAAGGCCAATCTCATAAAAAAATTCATCACTGATCCCTCTTACTTCTCTCAAACTTTGTCCATTTCCAGTGTCCCTTATCTTAATGAAAAGTACCACCATCCATGCACAGAAGAGTCATTGATGCTGTTTAGTTCATAGTTATCTACAATATCCGATACCCTGTCCACTCTCAAGAATTGTACTTAGTATTATCATTCTTCTACGCATCAATGTCTATCTCCATTAACATCCTAGGTCAAGTTACCATCTCTGCCCCAGATACTCCATTTTCCACTTAACTTCTTCCCCTCCTATCTGTCTAGCCAAATTACAATCAAAGTGACGTTTTAAAAATCCAAATCTAATCACATGTCTATTTCTTGGTCTTCTTCCTCCTCATTATTAATGAATACTAATCTTCCTCATTATTAATGAATACTAATCTTACACAGAGATAAACTCCTTTGCTGCTCTCAGCTAAAAAGGTACTTCCACAGAGAAGCCTTCCAGTCCTTCCAAAATAGGTCAGTGTCCCTCCCCATTCACACATAGGTTTCCATGGCACTCACACTTGTTGGTATCATTCTTTGATTATTTTGTGTGTGTCACTTACTAAACAACAAGCCACGTGAAATCAGAAGCTGTCTATTTTTGTTCATGATCACAACTCTAGCTACTACCATGAGAATGGGTACATGAGACAAGGATACATTTTGAGTAGCTTATTTTCTACTTGAGGTTGTAACTTGTTTGGAATTGAATAACTTGTTTAAAGGACTTCTGAACAGGATACACCTTATGTGAAATTGTGCAGCAGAGGAAGATCATCAATTCGTCTCCTTTTTTCCTCCTTTCCTACTCCCCCATTAAACCACTAGCAATTCCCTCACTTGTAGAAACTCAGTGACTTCCAGGGCACACTTCAGCTTCGTCTCTCTTTCAGAACAATGCTAACATGTCTTTCCCAGGATACTCCTCCTTAGATGTATTTCGAGAATAAGAAGAAGTATAGAAAATATAAAAACTGCGGAATTGAATAGTAAGAGATGACGGATAAGTGTGCCTTCCAGGTCTAGACTGGTCTAGATTGGAAGGCACTCACTTATACATCCATAAAATAATTATAGAATACCTCATACTAACAGCTTCTAGTTGTTGATTACAAGATTCTGTAGCTGCACTGTCCAGTAGTCACCAGCCTTTTAGAGCTATGCAAATTTAAATTAATTAAAATCAAATATTAGCTCTTTGTTTGCAATAGCTATACTTTAGGTGATCTTTTCCATTATCATACAAAGCTTCATTAGACAATATTGTTCTATAATCTGTGTTTTTAATTCATAAACTCTGCTTCCTCTGTCTTAATTTAGACTGTCCCCTGATTCATATGCTCCCAATGATAGTTTTAAAAAAAACAGCTTTCTATTACATGACTCTGCCAATATTCACTACCCCCATCTCACCCTGGAACAAGTGTGGGCAGATGCCCCAGCTAGAGCAACATGTCTTTTCTCAAATTATTTGAAACTGAAAGAGGGAAAGATTCTTTTTTCTCCAGGTAATTCCCTATTTCTATTATGTGTTTTAAAGAGAAAAAAGAAGTAGATTCAAGAAATAAAAAGATAACAGATGTGCCATCAACCGCTTATGGGAGGGAAAATGAAATTCATGGTAGTATTCACATATACTCTTATTCAAAGTCCTTTCTTTATCCCCACCATTGGGGTTTTATGAACTACCCTTGAATACTTAAACATAGGCTACCTTTTAAAAAATATAAGCTAGCTTAAATAGGTTTTATTTAATCCTCATAAGCCATAAGGTATATTTTAATATTTCTATTTATAGATGAGTAGACATTGATTCAATTTCAATGAAAGTAATAGAGCCAAACTAAAATCTATATGGTTTATGTGAATTGAAAACATGTCATATTTCTATTATGTTATAATATTTGCAAGGTGAAAGCCTCTGTATTAAAAGCTGAAGATAAAGGAATAAATAAGATACTGCCCTTGGTTAATTTTATTTTATTTTATTTTATTAAAGATTTTATTTATTTATTTGACAGACAGAGATCACAAATAGGCAGAGAGAGAGGAAGGAAAGCAGGCTCCCTGCTTCACAGAGAGCCCGACGTGGGGCTCAATCCCAAGACCCTGGGATCATGACTCGAGCCAAAGGCAGAGGCCCCAACCCACAGAGCCACCCAGGCGCCCCTGGTTAATTTTATTTTTCATCTCTTATGGGTCAAGCTCCAGGAAAGGAACAGAGATTAAGGCTGTTGAGGCAGGGCTGTGTGCACAATATAGAAAAATTCCAGAAAAAGACTAAAACTGAGGTTATCTCCAAACTTTTCTGATTAATGCAAGCAAGTTACCAGGAACAGTTGAGCAGACTAGAGTTAAGGACTGAAGCAAGTTGCCAGAAACAGTTGACAGAAACTGTGGGCCAGATATTAGGTCCAACAGTTATTTATAAATAGGCAATGTACATGGCATTTCAGGACTGATCTGCTCCCCACTAAGGCTAATCTAAATTCAGGCCTGGAAATAAGCAAGGAAAGATGCTGGGTTTGCCCTGAGAAAGCAAAGGAGAGGGATCAGAAAATGGAAAAAAAAAAATCCTGATATAAGACTGTAGATACATAGACCATCAAGTTTCCAAGTCAAAGTATAATGTCTGCCCCTAGTAACACTACTTCCTGAGGCCTCAATCTTAGTCCAAGATTGATTTGAGAGTAATTTTTAGGTTTTTAATTTGGGGGACATAGAAAACATTGTTTCATTGCTTAGGGGCTCCATTCATATTCAAACTGTAAATGAGAGAATTTTTCCATGGTTCTGAACAAAAATGAAAAATAAAAAGAGGTTTGATTTGTTTTTGAATTTTAGAAATATGTCTATGAATGACTAGTCGAAGACAGCAGAATTTAGATATGATGAGATGGACTGATGCAGCTATCTGCCAAACAGCATGATTAAAACCATTCAGACCCTGAAAATGGAGCAGAGAACATTGGCTTTATTTCTGTAAACTAAAATGTCACCATTAGACTTAAGTGCTCTTGTCAGTGGATTTATTATTATTAAGAATTTCTCTGACATGCATTTGCCAAATGCTTCATTGAAGTTCTCCATCACTCACTGTTCTTTGGTGACATGGTATGACTAGATCTCAACAGTAAAAACAACTAAGGCATCCATGTAAATTACCTCTAGTTTCATGCACAGGGCCCCTCATTAATACATGACTTCATGACAAGGTGGATTTTATCTGTAATATGATTAGTTGGATGGGGAGAACTGTATCATGTAGTAAAAAAGTATTAGAACATATATGTTAGTTTCAACTTTTACTGGAGAATCAAAATGTGGTCCTCTGTTGAAGGGACGTTGCTCATCCATCATCCCAATGGTCAGCTATATCTGTGGATGTAAAATTAGCTAAGACGTGGGATAGGCATGTAAATTTAAGGTTCATCCCAAGATAATTGTGGGTTCATAATAATTATGGATAATAATTATGGATAATTATCCATCCCAAGATGGATACTATTCTGTGTCTCATCTTGCCAGAGTCTATTATGTCACAGTATATATTAAAAACTGTATAGATTTGTATTTTCTGAGCTCAGATGGGCCCTCATAATACCTATTGATCCCAGTACCAGAACCAGGTACTTTTTCCATTTTCTTACTGACAATTTCAAAACTATCCCTTTTTTCTCACACTTTATGTATAATTACCACTCCACTCCTCAGCAGATAGTCTGACTACTTAGAAAATTGTGGCCACCAGGCTTAATTTCCCTCAACTTTCTACCTCTTTATTAAACTTTATACTGCTATCCCTTCTTCCTTTTTTCCAATCGCATGGGATGAACTGGCCTTCCAGTTGCTATAAATCACACTTTTGTGCCTTTGAGAGTCTCCTGTTAATTCTGCTCTAAGACCTAACTACATCAGTCATGTTTCCTTTACATACCATGAACCACTCTTTTCCACTGGTTCCTTACTCTGAAGTTAATCCTCCAAATTCTATAGACCTTCTTTTGCTTCATGGTCTCCCTCGCTAATCACAAGGTCATATACTGTGCTCCTTACTAAATGGTTATGTCAACAACCTTGAAGGGAAGGGGATTTTACTCCACTTTAAGGCTAGCAAGTTAGTCTGCCACAATTCTATATACTGGTAGGAGACAAAACTCATGGGTGAGAGACATAGGACGTTATTATTCATGGTACAGCAAGAAGTGTGGGCTTTACATTTGTTTTGACCCCTCTGTCCCCAGGTGCTATAGAAGTGATGCATATGGCCAAGAGGATATTGTGCTCACAGTGGGCTTATGTTATAGCTAAGGAAACAATCATGTTTAGAAAAACCCCAATGTTGTATTAGGCTGCCAGTAGATTTGTTCAAATTTGTGCAGGGAGAAGACATGATCTTTGTTATTCTGGTCAGGAACAAATATGCCCTCCGACTAGAAGGAAAATCTATCTCTATTTTCCAAGGCATTCTATTATACAGACATCCTTGAAAATATAATCTGGGACAAAAGTTGTCCCAATACATGTAGAAATGCCACAGAGAATTGGTCCTTAACAGGTTGCCTTTTATTTATTTATATTCTTATTAATAAAAAAAAAAAGTCTCCTGAATGTTCTCTACACTGTAGCCATTTTACTCAGTGAGGAGTTACAGAGATGCAGTGCACAGTACCAGATTTGAGGAATCCTACTGTATTCTTATTAGACACAATAAACCTCACTGCACATTTTAGGAATGATGGTAATTTTTGAAGGCCCTTAATTATAAATCATAAATCATAAATCACACATAGTCATTTCATTATAAACTACTGAAAGGTTACAAGGCATTGAGGTCTGGTTAAAAAAAAAATCTCCACATACATCTGTATTGATCCAATAAAGAAGAATAAATTGCAAATAATATTTCAGCATTAACAGTGCTCTCTTCACTCCATAAGACACAAAAATGGTGCCTCTTGGAAAATACACTATTACAGTTGCTGTAATCCTCCATTTTGTTTTAAACCAACAGTTGAAATCACATTATATTAAATAACCGTGTGCTTGGTCTTTTGCATTAGAGATGAAGAAACATTATTTTGCCATGTTTAGCCATTGTGAGTTCAGAGTTCAGAAGCAAATCTAATTCTTTCTGGAAATGAGTGCAATAGAACAGCTGGTCAAACACAATTTACTTGCTGACAGAAATAAACTTAATGACTTCTGGGAGAAAAAAAAAAAGACTTACTAAAAAGGTTCATAAGGAATATCAACCAGATTTGGGATACTTTTTGCTTAAAATGGTATCTTCTCATAGACCGTTATGCAACTTTCCCTAGTCCTCAAACACAAATAAGTAAATAAAATAAAATGAAATTAAATTAAAAAATTAAAAACCAAACTATGCAAAGAATAAAAAATAAAGAGTCATTTAAAATGGCTGAATCTTATGCTGATAGACAACTTATAATGAGAATCTTTGGAGATATTTCATTAACTTTAAGAGTAATAGAGATTGTAGAAGAAGAAAACAAATAATGTTGGAATATTTGCATTAGACAACCAGGATTTGCTTTCTGAAATAAAACTCACCTGGGGCGGGGGGGGTGGAACAAAACTGTCAGAAAAGGATTTGTCTTCAATTACTGTCTGTCTCCAGACTCAGAAATCTGGAATATAAACTGGAACCACTGTCTTTCTACAACATTGGTACTGCATTTTGAGGTCTATGGGATACTCACAGCTTCACATTTCCTCCTCCCATCTTCTTTTTTTTAGATTTTATTTTGAGGGGCACCTGGGTGGCTCAGTGGGTTAAAGCCTCTGCCTTCGGCTCAGGTCATGATCCCAGGGTCCTGGGATCGAGCCCCACATCGGGCTGTCTGCTCCTCAGGGAGCCTGTTTCCTCTTCTCTCTCTGCCTGCCTCTCTGCCTACTTGTGATCTCTGTTTGTCAAATAAATAAATAAAATCTTAAAAAAAAAAAAAGATTTTATTTTGAAAAATATCAGATTCATAGGAGGTTGTACAAGTAGTATGGAGAGTTCCCAGGCACCTTCAGGGAGCCTCCTTCAATTCAAGCCCATAGCATCAAAATCAGGAATTCAACTTGGTACCATACTATTAACTCAACTATAGACTTTATTTGGATTTCATTACTTTTATTGCCCTCCCCTTCATTTTTAAAGCTACATTCAGATATACAGCTCACAGAAAACAACTGTTCAGAGATCATAGTGGGAATGCAGTGGGAATGGAGGCAGGGGACACTGCTCTTTACATAGCTCCAAAGAAGTGCAGGCAGGAAGGGAAACAGCCTGAGTCACTGGACAATGTAAAATCTGGTTAGTTAGTTTGATACGCCCACTAGTTGACAGGAACACAGAGCTGTCTAGTGGAAAATGGAGGTGAACCTGGTCAGTGACAGGGTCAAAGAAGGCAAAGACCTGCGAGAACTGAGAGACCAGACCCAAAGTTCTCAGCACTCACTCTTCCACGTGCTGAGACCTGAAGCTAGCAGACAAGCCCACGTCCACATGTCTACCCACAGTTTCTACAGCTGAATAAAATATAAAATGTTAGGAAGGTTGGCATACCCAGAAGATTACATGAAGATGTGACGCTGGAGGAAATTGCCACAGGAAAGAAAAGACTGAGGAGCTATGGTGAAATGTGAGATCAAGGGGCTGAGAAAGAATTTCAAAGCAAATGGAAGTAAATACATTGTGCACAGAAGAGGGCACTGACTTGCAGGAAATCAGTTAGGAACTTCCTCTTTGCATAATTTACAAAGATGTTAAACAAGAAAAATCCAGGCACTAAAACCTACTAGCCATTTCCCTATATTTTCCATATTAGACAGACATGGTTTCTTCAAACAATTAAACAAACTAACAAAAAATCCCCACTATTTCTTTACTCAAAAGTATTTGTTTAAATGTGAGTGAAACCGAGATCTTTGCACAGATTTTATCATCTTTTTTAATATGGAAGAGAAGTAACCTGATGATAATTGTAGAGTTATAGTGGGACTTTTCTTTAGGATGAGAGATAATTCACTCCATGGGCTGGGATGGTCCCAACAGCGTGACTACTCTCAATGGCTATTTATTTTTATTATGAAATTTTAAAGCAATATCAAACATTCTGTGGTTGTAGCACTCCTTGATCTAGTTGCTATAAATTTTAAGTTCCAAAGTCATTTTGGAGAGAAAAACTTTCTAGTTTCCTTTAGAGAAAGGGAAGAAAAGAAAAGAATTTTCTTTTTCTATTATGAATTTTTAATTTTGAGAAATTCTTCCAGAAATTACTGCATGATCCAACTAATCTCTCAGTTTCCTCATTTTATTCTAAATCTTTTAAGCTTCCTAGGTTCCTTATTTCCCACTTTTCTTCTAAACCTTAGTCCAAACCTTTTTTTTTTCTTTAACAAACGTTATATGTCATACATCCATTCACTCTTCTTTCTACCCGTGTCGTCTTCTCTCTTTGTACAAACTTCATCACTCAATGAGAGTTTAAATTGTACAAGTTCCAAGTTTCCACCTTTCAAACTCAAGAGGAATCTTTTAATTTTTTAAAAATAAATGTAAATGTTACAGCAAACAAAATTTGTTTATGTTTTGCTACAGCTGCTGTCAGCTCTCACTGGAAGAAAGGGCACAAAAATATTAGTACAAAAAAAAAAAAAAAAAAAGCAAATGAAGCAAAAATCACATTGTATTTATAGCTAAACATCTAGCCTCCCAGGCTTTTCCCTTTGTCCAACCCCATACATAGCCACTATCCTAAAGCTGGTTTGATCATTCAATCAATGCTTATAAATGTATGAACACTGGATGGAGACAGCTTGAGTCAGAATCTATGCTCCACTGTTCACTAGCTCTGTGATCCTGGGCAAGTAACTATCTGACCCTGTGCCTTGGTTCTTCTCTTTGTAAAATGGGAAAACATGGTTACTGTTTTGTAGAGTGTTTGTGAGAGGGGGGGAAATTTAAATATGTCCCTAGAAAATTGCCTGACATTGATAAATGCCCTATCCATGGCACTTAGAAATTATTATAAAATAACTTATAAATAAATAAATAAATAAGTAAATAAATTTAATTAAATAAAATAATGCATTATTATAAATTATATATATTATTATAAACTTTTTCTGTAAAGGGACAAATAGTAAATATTTTACACTTTGTGAGCCCTACTATAGATCCTTTCCCCCCCAGTTTCTTCCTTCCTCCCTGTTTCTATCCCCTAACACTCCTTTTCCCCTCCTCCTCTCGTAACACTTAAAAATGCAAAAAAACACACACAGACTCAACCAACTTCTCGCTTCTAGGACAGTACAGAAAAAGCCATGGGCTGGATTTGACCTGCTGGTCATAGTTTTATGACCCTTCATTTAGATTAATATTGGGATAGTTGAAGTTTTACTTCAACTTGATTTGTCTTATCCATCAAAATAATAAATGTCGCCACTATTTAAGTTTTATGTGGATCAACAATTTTTTTGTATAGCAGTTATGCTTCCTTTGTTAGATTTACTCTTAGGTATCTTGTATCTTAGGAATCTCTTTCTGAGCAATTTCCTCCTCCAAAAAATATTTAAATAATCTCACTTTGTAAGTAGAATAGTTTTAGATTTATAGAAAAGTGACAAAGATATTACCAACAGTTCCCCAATACCCCTCACCTCGTTTCTCCTACTGATCTCTTCCTACAGCTGTCAAAAGAAAACGGTAACATACATTTTCTTCAAACTTCACCAGTTTTTCTCTAGTGTCCTTCTCCTGTTTCATAATTCCATCCTGAATACCACATTCCATTTTGTCTTCACGTTTCTTTAGCTTCATTCGGTCTTTGAGGGTTTCTCAGATTTTAATTTTGATGACCTTGGCAGTTCTAAGAATTGGTCAGTTGTTTTTTTGAATGAAACTTTAGCTTACAGTTTTCTCATTACATTTGCTCATGGAAGACCACAGGAATAAAATGCTATACTCATGGTTATCAACTATTATGATTTATCATGTATCACTGGCGATGTTAGCCTCAGTTGCCTGTGTGAGGTAAAGTTTGTGAAGTCTCTCCACTGCCAAGTTACTTTTTCTCCCCTTTCAGTACTCTCCTCTTTGGAAGTAGGTCACTACAGACATCTCGTACTCCAGGAGTAAGGAATTAAGCTTCTTTCTTTGGTGTGGGGGGAATGTCTACAATAAATATTTGGAATTCTTCTGTATGGGAGATTTGTCTCTTCTATTATACATTTATATTTATTTATTATATCCATTATTTATATCAGTTTGGATTTATTCTATACTTAAGGTTACAATTTAATGTTATTTATTTGGTTGATCAAAATGTTCCAACTTTGTCCATTGAAAATTCTTTCAGGTTGACTCCTGTGTCCCATTGAGATGCTTCCATTGTTTGTATTTTGAGCACTTTCTTACTTTTTGGCATTAAAAGATCCTCCAGGCTTATTTTCTATATTTCCTTCCCCAGCCCTAGAATCAACTATTTCCCCAAGGATCTCTGATTCCTTTTCTTGGAGAATGGTATTAGTAACCAAGATCTGGCCACAGGTTGCACAATTTTTTTTTTTAATTACAATTTCTGATTATTTACAGCACTAACGATCGCTATTGATTTTTATATGTTGACCTTGCCAACTATCAATATTAGATTTAAACTGTTACGTGTAATGTTATTCTGCAGATAATAGTTGATTTTCTACATGAATAATACTATTTTTACAATTTTAGTTCTTCCTTCCAATTCTTATACCTTTCACTTTTTCTAAGTTTTGTTTTGGATAGCATCTCCAGGACAACGTTAAGTTGTAGCATCCTTAGCATATATCTGATTTTAAATGAATGTTCTACTGCACTGTAGAGTGCTATGTTTTCTGCAAGTTTTTGATAATGCTACTTCTCAGGTTTAAGAGAAAATTTTCTATCTCCAAACTGCTAAGAAAAGTAAATAAATCCTTTAGGCATATGGAATATTATCACATGCTTTTCTAAATGTATGGAGAAGATCACATGAGTTTTTTAATCAATTTATGGGATAAATTACATAAATCGATTTTCAAATACTAACACATCCTTGCCTATCTGAGATATACTTTTTGGTGAGGGTATATTTATTTTTTGATTGCTTCACAGAACATGCTAACACTCTCCTTTGTATTTTTGCATCTCTTTTCTTAAACTAAAAATCAACCTACTAACCTCTTTTTTTTTTTTTTTTAAAGATTTTATTTATTTGAGAGAGAGAGAGCACAGAGTGGGGGTGAGGAGTAATGAGCAGAGGGAGAAGCAGACTCCCTGCTGAGCAGGGATCCCAAAGTGGGGCTTCATCCTAGGACCCTGGGATCATGACCTGAGCTAAAGGCAGCCACTCAACCAACTGAGCCACACAGGTGCCCCAACCTACTAAACTTTTAAAAATTGTGAATAAAAAAAATTTGATCTCTTTAATGTCTGTATTCCTATCATAATTTTACATCTCTTAAAAATATTTGGTAATTTAGGTTATTCTATAGAAGTCCACTTTGCCCAAGTTTTCAGATTTGCCAGTTTATAATTCTACACAATACCCACTTTTAATTCTAAAAAAACTATTTGTAATTATATTACCTACTTCATTGATATGTTATTTTTTTGAACTTTTAATCTTTTTTTCTCCCTTTCTAATTATGCCATTTATTTTTCTATTTCATTTCTCAAAAATTTTTGAGGAAATTAATTATTCTTTAATTTTCTGCTTTATTAAATCTACTTTTATCATTTTTTTCCTACTTTGGGGATATCTCTGTCTTTTTGCAATAAATAAAATTATTTTCTATCTTTATTCTAATATATCTATGGTTATAATTTTTATTTGAAAGGCTGCTTTAAATTCATTCTACATCTCTAATAAGTAATTGAAAAACTATATTTTATTGTTTCAATATATATTATGTCTATTGTGATTTCTTCTTACAGCAATTTTTATGTTAAGTGCATATGTATATGTTTATCTTTCAAAAATTTCTCCATATGTATGTTTTGGGAGCTATCATATCTTTTTCTGGATAATTGGGTCCATTGAAAACATGCTTTATATATTTTAAACTATTGAGTATTTTGAAACTTTCTTTGTACTCTGGGACCTGATCAGGTGTCAAAAGTTCCACAGATGCTTGGATTCAATCTGCATTCTTTTAGATGTTGAGGTGAAAGTTTCTTGCTATAGTTGTGGTAGGTTCTTTGTATGTTCTGCCCCAACCTGGTCTTTGAAGCCAGATTTTACTGGATACATATATGGATTTCAAGAATGATTCTGTATATGAGCTCAGACTAAGCACTTAAACTTTCACCCACCTCAGTGTCCTCCTATGTACAATGAACTTTCCTATCTGGTTTTAATAAGTACTGAGCAAGTTAATGTGTGTGAAGGACCTGTAGGCTTGCCTGGAATATATCAGGAGACAGTGTTTGCCATTACACATTTCAAGGGCTCAGAAATATGTTTTCCTGGTGAATTCTTCCTTTTCTCATTATGCCTAATGATGTTCTTTGTCACTGCAACATGCTTTTTTTTCTCATTTTGTCTAATGTTGCTCTCATTTATATGTAACTGCTTCCTTTATTTTCCCATTTTTTGGCTTTTAATCTATTTTATTGTTCAGAGGTACCTTTTTTTTTAAAGTATGTGTATACATAATACACACATTTCCACTAAGTATGTACTTTTGTCCTTTAAGAGTAGATTTTATTTATCCTATTTTGATTACTAATATTTTCAGATTTATTTTTGCTCTAGTTTGTGCTTTATTGTAATGCCTATTCATTTTCCCCCTTTCCTTTCTGGATATGTATTCATTGATGGAATATTCTTTATTAATTTGTATTCCCTCTCTTTCTTTTCACTTGTTTGGAAGCAATACCTTATGTCATTTTAATGTCTATGTGTAAATTTTTAACATGAATATTTGGCATGGCGATATCCAAGAAAATGTACAACTCCACTCTCCCTTCTAATAACATCTGGCATTTAGATTAGTTTAACCCCAGTGGCTCTTCTCACACAAGGCATGTTATTGTTGTCCTTCATTTTACCTCTGCCTTGAATTTAGTCTCTTCCACTAGTTCCTGCTATTAATATTGATATATACAGTTAATTATACATAGATTTCCCTAAATGACTATCAATTCTTTTGCTCATAATTGCTATTTTCCTGTTTTTTAGTGAGTTGTTTTGTTTTGTTTTTTTTCTTCTCGAATTATACCTTTGTGATAGTTCTTTGGAAAAGGGATAAACTCTTCCTTGTTTTATCTCTTATTTTGTCATCTTTGTTCAATGGTAGTTCATCTGGCTGGCAGTTATTTTTCTCAACAAGTTAAAAGTATAATGTCACTGTTTCCTGACCTTCATGTTGAAGGTGGGGAGTCTGCTCTCAGTCGCATTAATTTGTAGTAGATATATATTTTACTTCTAGTGACTTTAAAAATTTTCATTTCATGTCCGATAGTCTAGAGTTTCTTAATAGTGTGTTTATATGCAGTTAGCAAGGAACAAAAGGGCATATGTGGCCCTCGTTTCACTGGGTAATATTTTTTTAAGCCAGCACACTATGAACTTATAATTCTTAGCAATCATCTTTAAACTTATGACTAATTAAGTAATATGCTTAAGACATAACAAGGGCAAACATTCCATGGAAACACATAATTAGGCTAAAGAACATCCTTTGTATATTAAATTTTCTAAGATTTTTATTATTATAGATTGACTTTAAGAAACACTACCAAACGTTGGCAAGGTTTCAGTTAAATGTAAAACCTCATGCATAACTGAGGAGATAAGTCATTAAAACATCTCTTTAGGGCAATTTGGTAACATATGGAAAAACTGAAACTATATTCATATAAATTAACCCAGGAATTCAACTTCTAATAATTTTTCATAATGATAATTTTATTCAGAGGCCTACAAAAAATATATATACAACACAATTTTTAATAAAATAGCCAACTTAAACTGGAATTAGTATGCTTAAAACTTAACGGCATGTCTATATAATGAAGAGCTTATATAGCTATTAAAGTAATATTTCCAAGGAACTTCAGGTGAGAGGAGATATGTCCTACTAAAAAAGTCAGTTTATAAACAATATATATATAACAAGGTAAAAATAGAGTCAAACTGATTAAACATAAAAAGTGAATAAAATACAGGACACCTGGGTGGCTCAGTTGGTTAAGGGTCTGCCTTCAGCTTAGGTCATGATCCCAGGGTCCTGTGATCTAGCCCTGCATCAAGCTCCCTGCTCAGCCAGAAGTCTGCTTCTCCCTCTGTCCCTCCCCAGAGCCCTGCTTGTGCTCTCTCTCTTGCTCTCTCTCTCTCTCAAATAAATGCATAAAATCTTGAAAAAAAAAAAAAAAAGTGAACCAAATACACTAACTAGTGGCAGATTTAGTATTTGGATAATATTATGATATATTTTTAAAATTTTTTCCTGAAATTTCTAAGCATTTTACATGAATTACCATCATGATCAGGTAAAGCAATTATTTTGAATGGGAGGAGCACAAAAAATATAGTAAAAGTAGATGTAAACTAGATATGCATAGAGTATAAATCATTAGTATTAATTTCTGAGGAGACAAAAGAAATAGAGATTTCTAATTTAGAGATTTCAGCTTTAGAAAAGTGTAAGATTTTCTTAGCATGTTACATACACCAAAGGCAGAAAAAGAAATAGTGATAAATTTGATTATATAAAACTTTTAATCTCTTATATAGATAATATAATTAACCAAACTGAAAGGCTATTAATAAACCAGAATAAAAAATTGACCACCAGACGAGACAGCAAAAGGGCAAATTGTTTAAACACAAAACATCTCTTAGAAATAAGATAAAGTCAGAACAGTAGCAGAATTAGCACATGCAAATAACCAATAAGCATGTAAATCTGCGATATCACTCACCAGGAAATAAATGCAAATGATAATAAACACATAACCATTTCTCCCCATATAACAAGTAAAAATGAAAAAGTTTGTTAATAAGTTAATGTGGATAGGAATTTGGAAGAAAAGTTGATTCTTTCAATGTTTTGATGAACATGCAATTTGTCAAAAACTTTAGGTAGATGGTTTCATGGTATTTTCAAAAAACAATATTCAATAAACTCATTTCTAGATATTTACTTTATAGTCATGCATACATATTTTTGCACAGGAAAAGAATGTTTAAGATCATTCTTACTTTCTAATGACAGGATGATGGAGTTTTGAAAAAAAAGCAATGTATATAATTATAATATAATATACAACATATAATAACAATATAAGCCATTTCACTTTCTCAACTGGGATAATAAACTATAGGATATATTGTTTCTGTATTGTTATCCTGTGATATGAATATCTATTTAGATATTTTCAGAGTGAGAATATTTGCGTGTGGAAAACATTTTTCTAGACATTTTCTGCTGTCTTTTTAAGATTCATGTACTTGAGAGACAGTGCACACAGGGCAGGGGGAGGGGAGGGTGAGAGGAAGAGGGACAAGCAGACTCCCTGTTAAGCAGGGAGCCAGACACATGGCTTAATCCCATAACCCTGAGATCCTGATCTGAGCCCAAGTCAGATGCTTAACTGACCAAGCCACCCAGGTGCCCCTCAGCTGTCTTTTAAGTCATGGTAAAGACTCAAGTATTGGGTTTATAATTTTTCTGTGTTGAATGCATGGCATACATGAAAATTGGCAGCATTTTTCAAGCTAAATATAGAATATTTATTAAAATATGCTTTGTTCTCTCAGCAGATATTTTATCACCGATTAGTATACTTAATTTATTTGCACACTTCTGACCTAAAGGAAAAAAATGTTATTTTTTTATTAACCATGTAAATTAACCATGTAAATTCTCCCAGGAAGCTCGCCCTTATCAGCATCAGCTAGCTATGGGCTCAGGAGAAAGTGACTGCAGTACCCTTAAAACAACTGATTCATGAGTCAACTCCCAGAGATTACAAGTCTTTGGTCCTGGAAGATGCCAAGAGACCTAAATATTTCCCAAACATCCTGTGTGATTCTGGGGCAGGTACCCACAGACTCTACTCTAAAACACACTGGCAGTAGTATTTGTCCTTCACATAAATCCTGACAATGTTAATTCGTTTTTATTACCCCATCATCTGCCTCATGAGGTATACAAAAATAATCAGGAACATATTCTTACAATGGTGGCCACAGAATGACCTTTTACCTAAGACTTTTTAAGTTGGAAATCATGCCACTGTGGTATATTCTCCTCACATCATTGTAGATTAGAATAAAGTGATTTTATTAAAAACAGAAAGGAATGCTTCGTTTAAATTGAAATCTAAGTATACAACAGATCTAATCTCAAAATGGGCTGACTGGTAAAGCACTAGCCATACCAAAACCCACATCCATTGCATCTTTAGACATTATCTTATTACATAGCTGCTTTTGCTGTTGGAGAAACTGATTTGAATAGAACCCTGGTACAATGCATCCTTCCTCTGCTAAAGAAAGGGGAAAAAAAAAAAAAAAAGAAGAAGAAGCAGGTTCTCCATTTGGAAAAATAAACTGTGAAATTCCCTTAGTTTCTAATTTCACTGCTTTCATGTTCACAAGGAAGAGGGAGAACATTTGAGATATTTCTGCACTTCAAATTAAGTTTTGGATATCACACCAATTTCATGTTTTGTAACCTAATGTCAAATGACTGAGAAAACTGCAGATCTTGTTAACTACACACAAAGCAGTGAGAGGTTTTTTTTTTTTTTAATTTTTAAAAGATTTATTTATTTATTTATTTTTAGAGCAAGAGAGGGTGTGAGTGCAAGAGGGGGGAGGGGGAGAGAGAGAGGAGCAGACACCCCACTGAGCATGGAGAGGGAAGCAGGGCTACATCTCAGAACCCTGAGATCACAACCCGAGTCAAAATCAGCAGTCAGATGCTTTAAGCATCTGCACCACCCAGACACCCCAAAGCAGTGATAGTTTTAAAAACATTTATTTTAGATTACATACATTTCAGATTGAGTCCCATATTTATTAAAAATTACCTGACTTTCTGACCTCTACTCTGTCCCTTTTTGAATCATCTTGCTTTCTCCTTCTTCTCCTGGATAATTTTTCCCCATGAGGCTCTCTGTATTCTTTGTATCACTGTTTGGATTTTCTACTAAGGCCTTTCTCATTCCTCATTCTTTTCTTCTATGCTATTCTGAGAATCACAGCTCAGAGTCTATTTTGCAAAGCTTTGCTTTTTATATTACACACAAAGACAGTCTAAGAGTTGGTAATCTAGATGTTTGCAACTTTATAATTATAGTCAGATAAGAAATGAATATGGTCAATATTTATTGAACCATATTATATATAAGTGCCAGGCACTGTTCTAAGCAATTTATATATGCTATCTCACTTAACCAACATAAAAACTCCGATATTCCCTTGACATAGATAAAGAAATTGAGGTCCAGAGATACTAATCACTTGCTCAATTTCACACAGTAAATTATAGAGCTGGGGAGGCGCCTGGGTGGCTCAGTTGGTTAAGTGTCTGCTTTTGGCTCAGGTCATGATACCAGGGTCCTGGGATCAAGCCCCATATCAGGCTCCTTGCTCAGCGGTGAGCCTGCTTTTCCCTCTTCCTCTGCCTGCTACTCCCCTGCTTGTGCTTTCTCTCTGTCAAATAAATAAACAAAATCTTTAAAAAAAAAAAAGTTATAGAGTTGGGGTTTTAGCTCTGTCACTCTGATTCTGGAATCATGAATAGTGATTTCCCAAAGAGTGGTTCCTGGAAGACCAGCATCAATATCAATACCTTCGAATTTGTTAGAAATGTAGATAAGCAGATCTACCCTAGATCTATTGAATCAGGAACTCTGAATAGAGTTCAACCTGTGTTTTGATAAGCCCTCCAAGGGATCCTGATGCAAGCTCAAATATGAGGACCACATTCAGATGCACTGTAGCAGGGCTTAATTTAACAAAAGGTGGATGTAAATGGATGACAGATATGCTAGAATAAATACATTGTTTTGGTTATTTTATTGTTATTCTTAATATTTATATTTGTTAAACA
The DNA here is from genome assembly GCF_010015895.1 of Lontra canadensis. NCBI lineage: Eukaryota > Metazoa > Chordata > Mammalia > Carnivora > Mustelidae > Lontra > Lontra canadensis. The sequence goes on along the minus strand of NW_022631065.1, from coordinate 8,445,217 downwards.
ACATGTTTTACAATTTACTGCATCAGCTGTTCAACTAAGGACTTAGTATTCATTAAGACTTTTCCGTGTACAAGAAGTTATGCTGTATGAAGAAGAAAGAAACAAATAAGACATCATTTCCCTCAAAGATCTGGTGATATAATTAGGGAGATAAAAGATTAAAAAAAACAGGGATCACTAAAAACACTATATATACCTTGATGGCTTAGTTTAGAATGTGACATCTTGAATTAGAAAAATTCGGTTTGAACACCTAGTCCAACATTGATTAGTTATGTGATTTTATCCAAATTATTTGACTGTTCCAATACCTAGTTTCTCAGTTTTCCTTGAAAGAAGTTAACAAGTTAAGTCGCTAGGAGAAAGCAAGTGTCTCGTACAATGACTAACAGATATTAAACTCCCAATAAATGTTAATTATCACTACTTCTCCAGCTACAAATAGAAGTTGACCGGATGGGAAGATCACTGAGGCCTGGTGTGTTCAAGAAGTTTAAAGAAAAGATGGAACCTAAGTTTAGCCACTTCTGTCTTTATCTCCCTTTGGTGAAAAGGAAAAGAAGTTGGTAAAAAGAGGAATTTGAAAGACTATTTCTAAGAAAGTGAATAAACCAGTTTTGATGAGGGAACAGATTGGTGAGGAAAATTAGATGAAGATGGAACAAGGTCAGATTTCAGGAGTGGGCTTTTTAAACTTGCTATAAAGTAAAATTCTTCTCCACTAAGGACAAAGTTCACATGTTATACACATCATACATGCTAGAGCAAAACCACTACAATTATCATCCTCTAGTCATAGGCATTGACAAAGATCTACTAATCCCCAATTATACAGTACTTCTTTTAATCCTCTAAATGCTATACCCAGTGAAAAGGGCTCAAAGAAAGGAAGCTTGAAGTGAGGAATGAAAACACTATTAGGTAAAAAAAAAAAAAAAAAATCACATTTTTGGGCAATGTGTTTTAAGAGGTAACACTCACAGTAGGATCTCGGTAGGCTAAAATTTGAGCCTGAGAAACAGATCAAGAGGTAATAGAAAATAGATTTCTTCAAAAGGGATCAGAGTAGATTGCTCTCTAATGACCCATCTGATTTTATAAATTCCCTTAATAATACTAACTGTACATTTCTCAACCTTTTATCCTTAGGACTTAGCCAAAATTAAGTTAACTAACAACAATATTAACTATAGGCAAGGGAGTAGAATTATGTTTACTGTGGTTCCAAAGAGATTTCTGAAGTAGATTCACTGGTAAAGAACAAATCCTCTTAGCTATTGTTGGCTTTGAAAATGTTTGTGTAGTGTAATTCTTTGCTCCTCGATTAACCCTCTCACTGACTACTCAGGCAGTTGCCCTATGGCAATCATGAGCTTTGAAATAGGAGTAGTTTCCTAACAAAAAACTTCAGGTTGAATAAGCATGATTTATGATATTCTTAAAATGATCAGAAAGATTACTTTAAAACATGCTTTGGAAATGTATGAACCTCAAACTCCCTCACTCCAGAGATAATAGGAGATATACCAAGCTAATCAGTAAACTCCAATCTTAAAAATAATATCAAGAATATATTTATAATGTTACATATTAAAATTTTAGAAGTTCTGATGTAGAAGATAAACAGATTATTTCAAGAGAAAATATCTATAGATATGCTATTGAAACTAACTCATCAAATTGTCGTAAAACTACTAAAAGACAAAAAGAGAGGAAATAGTGGTGTTGGAGAGGTTATTTCAATAAGTTATCAGATAGGAGTAAGAGTGACTGACTTCATAAATCTATAAATCTATCTGGTCTTAATTTAGCACATTTATATAGTGAATATTACTGTCTTAATAAAGTGATTATGTAAATTTAGTACATATAATAAGTCAATAGAACAAATAAATTTTGTAATCAGAAGACTGTTATTATTTCCACTCCATTTTAAGGCCTCATATATATTATTTCTCAGTGTGCCATACTGGATTCAAACCCCAGTGCTGCTGTGAAATGGTTTTATGACCAAGAAGCAGGTAATATTTCTGTATGAACATTAAATTCCCTTACCTATGCAATTGAGGATAGTATGGTATTCCTCATAGAGATGCTTTAGGAATTAAAGCAAAAGTATATATGAAAATGCCTGGAACATAATAAGCATTTAATAGATGTTAGAGATGACTATATTTGGTTGATTTTGTCATCTTTTGGCTTTTTCCTTAAGAAAGAAGAAATATACTAATTGTTTATAATCATGTTGATTTCTACACAAAAGTGAATTTTCTAAGTTTTCTTGTTTTTGATTTTGCTCTGTTTATGAGGACTGCTGGAGGAAAATTTTCCATGGATCTTATGTGTTTCTGCTTGTTTTCTAAGCAAAGCACAGGTTTCTGTGCTAACATTTCTCCCTTCCAGGCAAAGTTGTACAGGTTTGCAAGTTAGCCTTCTTTAAAAGATTGGAGCTTGAGACTCCCGGGTGACTTGGTTGGTTACACATCTGTCTTTGACTCGGGTTATGATCTCAGGGTCCTGGGATCGAGTGCTGCATCAGAATCCTTGCTCAGTGGGGAGCCTGCCACTCCCCTGCTTTTGCTCTCTCTCTCTCTGAAAAACAAATAGAATCTTTTTAAAAAATAACTTTTTAAAGTTCTTTTTTTAATTAAAAATAATTTTTTAAAAAGATTTTATTTGTCAGAGAGAGAGGGAGAGAGAGCGAGCATGCACATGAGCAGGGACAGAGGGAGAGGGAGAAGCAGGCTCCTCACTGAGCAAGGAGCCCGATGTAGGACTGGATCCCAGGACCCTGGGATCATGACCTGAGCCAAAGGCAGCCGCTTAACCGACTTAGCCACCCAGGTGTCCCTAAAAAAATAAAAAAAAATAAAAAAAAAAAAAGATTGGAGCTTCCTAAGCTTGTTTCTTAGCTGTCACACAAACTGATCACTTACTCGTCATCAAGCTGGACATCTCCATATTACCCCAGGGGGTATCAGGAGCAAAAGAAGCATGTGAACATGAAGCTTATGCTGTGTGCAGTGCCTTAAGTCCTCATGAACCTTCTGCCAGCTCCCATGAAGGCACAGCAGGTTAACCTGTCAGCTTGCAAACAAGGTAACATCTCAGGCCCTTCACAGCGCTTGACAAGGACTAGCTTACCTAAAGGGAAGTCATTCCACCTGATGAGATAAATTATGTAAAAATTAGGGACATGGTAAAGCATAAGGCTAATAGTTAATGAAATTACTTCACTGTGTTATGTTTTAGAATAGAAATCATCTTATTAAAATGTCCTCAAACTTGTATTACGTACCACTTCACTTGACAGTGAAACAAAAATAAGATATAGGGTATTTGCCATGGTTCTCTACTTGGTATTTTCACAGAATCTGGGGATAAGATTGGGTCCTTGTTCTTTTGCTGCTCAAAGTACCATTTTGCTGCAGCCATTTTGTTCCCGCCTAGATGAAGGCTTTTGTCGTAGCTGTGTGGTAAATTGATTTACCTGAAGGTGTAATGGAAGACTAAGGGACATACCCATCTTCAGGAAAGGAAAAGTCAGATTAATAACTTGAGTCTTCAAAAATACCAAAAGTAAGGGTTTCTGAGAGTGAACAGTCATTCGGGTCCTGTGTGGAGAAGTGAATGAAATGAATCTTCACAGAAAAGATTAGATTAGATATAGAATGTTAAAGCTGGATCAGACCATAAATATAATCTAGTCCAAGTCTACAGGGATTCGGTCACTTGTCCAAGGTCACGCTGTGCCGTTGGTGGCGCACAGACCTCATAACTACAACGCCAGCATGTTATTGCTCTACACCAGACATTCAAAACTGTGACAGCAATACAGATGGAGTTTGTAGCCTCTAGTCTAGGGAAAATAAATTTGAGAGTTTCTCTTTCTCATTCACTATTTTCTTCCTTTCATTTTTGTGGGGCCGTTATTGTTCCTTCATGCAGTTGTGCTACAGATTCCTGTAATGTAAGCGTTTTGAGGTTTCTATATATTGTTTCTCACTGAGGTTAATCTATGAAGTTTCTATCACAATTATTTACATATCAAATGAGTTTTAGAGAATGTTAAAGAGTATTAGATATGAAACAGTAGGAGTCAGTTTGGTGTCAATTGGTATTTTGTCAACATTTCCCAAGGCGGGCATCTTAGTGAATGTTTTTTATGTCACTAAATCAATTTGCTATTAATTCATTTCAGTGAATTATATAAATTAATGCATAAATGAATATGCAAAATAGCAAATATTTATAAGTGCTATTTTATATAAATATTACATACTTTATTGCATATATTTCTGGTTTAAAATGCCATATATAAATAGAGGTTGTATGAACAGTCATTTAGGTGATATAAATACCAATTAATATAACTATTTCATTAGAAATTAGAACATACCACAAAATTCCAAAGATATAATCAATTTTATAGGGTTAGGTTCTGAACTACTGAGGACTTCCCACAATGTCCATCAATATACTATGTACTCAAAAGTAGCATAAAATTTATAAAAGAAAAATAAATGTAATTGAGCATGAAAAGAAAATCATGTAAAAATTTCACAGTGTTTTAAAGTATCAGTATTTAAATAGGTGTCATCACTCTGACATCCCAAACTAAATTAATAACATTTTTTTAAAGATTTAATTTATTTGAAAGGGAGAGAGCATGCAAAAATCGGGGGAGAGGCCGGGGGAGAGGGAGAAGCAGAATCCTCACTGAGGAGGGAGCCCAATGTTGGGCTGGATTCCAGGACTCCGGGATCATAACCTAAGCCTAAGGCAGATGTTTTACCAACTGAGCCACACAGGTGCCCCTAAATTAACTACATTTTTATTGTAACTGTATTTTAACATAGTTACAGAAGAAGAAAGTTAAGAATTTAACAAGCTGAAAACTGCTTGGTTTTGTTCCAAAGAGAAATTTGGAAAATCTAAGGCTGAACTACTTATCAAACTCTAACCGTAGGTAAGGTATTGAAGATCTTCCTAGAGCCAAAAACAAAACAAAACAAAACAAAAAGGTGAACAGAGTTGTGATAAGGTAGAACTATTCAACTGTGTTAAGAAGCCAAAAAGTAACTAGTAGGTGGGTATTTCAAACAGGTGATTATCAGGTGATTATTTACTCCTCACCTCTGTTTAGAGAGAGAACCAAAACACAAAAGGGATTTAAAAGGCCTTGTTATTTGTGAATCCTTAAATGCTATCTGATTAGCAAAGTCAATTGATACTTTAAATCTATTTCTGGGTAATCATCTTGTAAAGGTTGATACTTTCTTATATTCAAACTACATACCACCAAAAGGAACTTAAAATTTCTATTTCAAGATGATACTGCTGAATGAGCTAATAAACCCCTACTTGTCCCATCACCCCACAAGAAGAAACAATTCTCTTCCTGAACAAAATACAAAGAAGAGTCTCCTTTCCTTTCCTTCTTTTCTTTCCTTCCTTTCCTCCCTTTCTCCTTCCTCCCTCCCTGTGCTAGGTTTTATGAATTTAGTGGGGAACCTTTATGGAAATCATCACTAGGAAAGGCAGACAGTTCAATAACTATCTTGGGGCCACCTGGGTAAGAGGAGTCCCTGCTCTGAGTCTTGGGCTTAGAGGGTTCAGCATATCACAAACACATGTCCCTAAAGAACACAGCTGCCTTGTCACTCAGAATCTAGCATTCAGGTCCAGCACAGGAAAACTCTTAATTCTAAACATCAACTTTCATAATAATACTGTTTAGACCCCAGGAAACACCACTTCACATTTTAGCCCTATTCCTTTTAAACGTGAAACAACTTTAACCAAGGGCTACAAAAATTTGTGTGTTGTAAGGCATTGGAAGACGGATGATGTTTTGGCCAGTGTTGAGAGAACTGAGCAGAGGATCGGCTTAGTTAAGAGATAATAAACAAGTATTTACTTCTAATGTTAGCTTGAAGGCAATAGCTTCTTGCATAGTGAAAAATCATTTCTCAGAAAGGTGGAACATCCATTCTTTTTTCTTATTATTTCATTTTGTGCTTCCAGAATTCCTTACACATCACTGACATTTTCATATAAGCTGTACATAGTAGTTGGGAATAATTTTTCAGTATGAAATAATTCATATCATTGGTTAATTAGTGCATATGAAGGTTCATACATAATATGTGTGAAGCATGACCCCTGTTCTTAACATTGGCAACCAGAATATTCTTTATATTCTAGAAAGCTAAATTTGCAAATAATTTTATTATAGAAATGTTATAAATTTGATTTAGGTTCTCAAAAAGCTAAATAAAATGATCTAGATATAAACATCATTTATAATTTTGATTTATAGTAATTAAAATTAAGTGATGAAACAAATTATAAAATTTTTAATAATTTAGAAGAAAAATGTCATCGTTTTAAGAATATTTTTATTTATTTATATTTATATTTTTGTTAAAATATATCCAATCCTATATACTTTGTAAACAAATCCCACTTTAAGTTTTAATTTTTGGGGGCATTGAAAATGATTACAAAGACTCTTAGAGAAATAGAAAATGCAAAAATGCAATACTGAGAAGAAAAAGAAAACTGAAAACAAAAGGAAATATATAATCTTCAGAGAGGCTGCCTGTTTAAATTTTCAAAAATTCAAGACAGTGAAATGGAGCGTATTTTTGTGGAACATGACCCACTTAAAATTGCAATCAGGACGTTACAAATTCTTTATTAATGAATATTTAATTACTTAATTAACTGATCGAAACAGTGAAACTGAGCAAAAAAAAATTATTCTCATGAAATACACTGCTTGAATAGGTCAGATGATAGCTTTATAACTTTATATTCTTTACTAGCTGAAGATTTAATTACCCATAGAAATAATAGAAATGTATGTGTGCTTCTATTTGCATATATTTGCTTGTGTATGCATAAGAGGTCTCTGGAAGGGCACATGGGGAAACTCTTATGATGGTTATCTTGGGAATGGAAGTAGGTGACTGGGTAGATGGAGTGGATGCTCTCTATACTATTTGAACATGCTGTAGAAGTTACTAAAAAATAAGTTGTTTTTATTTTATTTTATTTATTTATTTTAATAAATTGTTTTTAAATCAAAAAAAATTTTAAAGGCCTTGGTTAAAAGTAAGGAAATTCTTTCTCAGGTCATGTTAGTTCCCTTCTGTCTTCAATGGAAAAAAAAAAAAAGATTATAGCCTATAATCCTATACAGTATTTAAACAAGTAATTGGATGTCACTGACCTAGTATAAGAACTGTGCTGCCAATGAATAATCAAAGGTGGGCAGAACACAAAGGATGACGAAGAGCCTTACTTTGGTTTTGCAGCTATATCTTTTCAAAAACACTCTCATTTCATCCAACCTGCTGCCCTGATAGATTATTAAACTAAAGAGCTCTGTCTTCATTCAACATACTTTAAAAATGTGTCAAACGGTGTGTATTAAAGTTAAAAAAGACACGATCCCTTTTCCCAGAACACAGAGTCTACTGGGGGTACTAATGGGGATAAAGGCAATTGCAGTATTATTTGACAATTGTTAGAAAGTGCTTAAACTGGAACACTATGAGATAACATTAAGAGAAAAGGCACATTAACTCAAGACTGGTGAGCAGGAGCTAACCCAAGGAGGGAAGGTTGGGGAAGATCTTTTCAGGCATAGGATTCAAGACAGAATGAGTTTAGCTATAAGTAGAGTTTAATTTACAATGAATAAACTGGAGAGGAAAGCAGGTCCTAGATCACCTAAGGCTTTCCTGTGCATTATTTACTAAGGAGTTTAAATTTTATCCACAGGGCTCTGGGGAACCACTGACAAGTTTTTAACAGGCAAGTCACTGTGATCAGATTTGTGTTTTAGAACAATCACTTTTGCTACAAGATGAAGAACAGACTGGCCAGAGACAATTAGGAGGCTGTTGGAATTATAGTCGGAAGGATTATGGTCTAAAGGAAGAAGGTTGCAGCAGAGACTGAGATGAATGTATAGAATTACTTGTAGATTGACCTGTTTTAGGGCTGACACACTGGGGATTAGTGGGCTCCCTACAGTTCAGGTTGCCAGATTTATCAAATAAAAATATAGTATGCCCAGTTAAATGTGAATTTTAGATAAATAGACAGTTATTTTTTAATATAACATGTCTCATGTAACTTTGGGACATTATGCTAAAAAGGTATTCATTTTTTTAAAACTGAACTTCAAATTTAACCAGGAGTCCTGTATTTAATCTGGCAACCACACTACAGTGAAGGGTTGGATACAGTACCTCCATTTTTACGACATTTAGGAATTCCTCTATCTTCTATCACAGATATAAGTTTATGTTTCATTTAACACAATTCATAATTTTAAATCAAGAATGCCAAAAAAGGCAAATATAGGGCAAGAAAAAACTGGAGGAAAGGAAAGTTAATTGCATAAAAATAAAATCGATTTGAATAAAAAATGCAAGGAACTTATCTTCATTCTGTTATAATACCTCTGGATTACTTCCAGATTCTCATGGAGGAAAGTAAAAATTATCATGATTATTTGTGACAGTCAATTTCCCCATATCAAGTGTTTTTCTCTGTCTCTTCCTTACTGTCAGTTTTCCACATTTGCTTTGGAGGGAAGATTTACTGAGAGTTAATATCAGAGAAAGCACTAGTCTTATACTTTCCATATATAAACTCATTTAATTTTTAAAGCAATGAATGAGGTAGGTATTAATAATATCCTAACTTTCTGATATCCACTCTGGAACTTACTAAAAAGGCTCAGAAAGTTTAAAAAATGCCTGAAATCCCATTGCTAGATTCCAAAGTAGCCAGTGCTTGAATTTAGATCATCTTGACTAACCCCCAGGAAAAGCCTACCTCATCCACAACTTCTCTCAAGGCTCTTTGGTTAACTTACAGGATTTTATAAGTTGACAATTATTAGTAAGTTGCTCTGATGCATCCTTCACATTTAGGTTGCTCTCTCTGAGAATCCATTAAATCTAACATAAGCTTGTGTTGATATAATTAAATTGTATTTGCTCCATGTCTATGCACAGAGACAAATAAGACTAGTGGCTAGTGCCGTTTACTTTTATGCTTTAAGTCCATTGGGCCGAGACCTTATTTCAAATTATTTTAAACATTCACAAAATGTGTGGTGAATATCCACTTCAGTATTATATCAGTTGTTCTCAGGGTTTATTATTTTTTTTCTTCTCTCTTAAATGATTTGGTTTTCCTCCTAATTTTTGCCAGTTTTTAAATAGTTAGATATAAATGGATATGTTCCTATGATATTCACTGAGATGAAAAGTTACTTTTTCTCACTATTAATCATCACATATGTTTCATGTCTTGTAATTGATATTTGTACTGAAACATTTCTTTGAACATTATTAAAATCAGGGTCATGTTTTGAATCATTTAGAGTCTATCATCAGGACATGTGTAATTTTGCTGGTTTATGTATGAGAGCCACCAAAATGATTTATCACGTTAACAACTGGTTAACATTCTAAAGGCTGACACATTAAAAAAAAGCCTCACAAACATGTATGTGTATATGTGTGTATGTGTGTGTGTGTGTGTGTGTGTGTGTTTGTGTACGTACATACTGCATCTATGCATATGCATTCCACATTACCTTCAGCAGGAAAGTAATCTCTACAGCTACTGAACTCAATAGGCTTTGTTCATGCTCTTCTTGTGACATTCATCATTTTTTGAGCTAGTGTTCAAGCTATTTATGCACATTTCTCATTTCCCCTAAGAGTTTTACAGGTAGAAACTGTATTTAATTCATCTTTATATCTCCCACAGTGCCTACACACAGCTTTGCATACTGTTAGTACTTGTTAAATGTTTGTTAAATGAATGACAAAAATAAATGAATTTAGTTTATTTGACCCCTTGGTTTAGAAGCATTTTTTTATGAAAATCCAGTAAAGCCAGTCCCCATAAAAGCTTTTATTCCCAGACCTTTTATTTCTTACTGATATACTTCCTAGACCTTAAATTATTTCTTTAATCAATAAAGTACCATCTCCTACTGCAGATGTTAGGTTAAAAAGGGATTTAAGACGAAAATTGAGAATACTTGAGATTTATTATCCTGCCTTCTGATTATACAATCCTTCTGTATTGTCCAGTGAAGCATAACAATTTCAGTTCCTGATATAGGAACTTAACTGAATAATCTAAGGATGCCAAAGATCAAAAGCTTACTCTATAGAATGTCCTCAGAGACTAGTGATGGCTTCACAATAGGCAACTAAAACTCTTTTCCTTTGATATTAGAAGTTGACTGAAATGAACAAAGGTTTATAAAAGTAGAAAAAACTTTCATCAGGACTGCTAATAGAGAAGGAAGACATCCGCTTTTGAAATCTTCAAGGGAGCTCAGCTTAATTCAGTTGAAATGGAACCAAATTGAAGGTTAGTCATTTGCTTCCTGAAAAAAAAAAAAAAAAGCCAAAAGAATCCCATAAATGTACCTTAATTTTATAATTTTTTTTCTATTTTAAAAGATTTTATTTGAGAGCGAGAGAGAGGGTGTGCATGAGCATCAGTGAGGGGAAGGGGCAGAGGGAGAGGAAGAAATAGACTCCCTGCAGAACAGGGAGCCCAAGGCAATCCTGAGCCCAGGACACCGGGGTCATGACCTGAGCCTGAGGCAGACCCTTAACTGACTGAGCCACCCAGTGTCCCAATGTGCCTTAATTTTAGAAAAGTGAGAACTGGTGGGAAAGAATGAAACCACTCCTCTAGGAACCTCTTTAGCCATCCTGGATAAGGGAAAAAAAAGAAAGAAAGAAAATAGTTCCAAGTCAGCTGAACTGGTAGGTTCAAGTGTAAATGTGGGCCACACTAAATTGAAATCAGTTAAGTTTCTGTTTGCTAAGAGTTCCTCCTGATGCTACAGACCCCTCTCTTGATGGTGCTAGCAGTGACAGAGAAGGAGGCAGGGCACATCTATCCTTATCTGTGGAATACAAGTAAGTAGAACAGAAATGCAGGTCCCTGGAAGGATAGAGAAGAAAGTCAAGTTTCGAAGTACCCTCATGGGATCGCCCATGGCAAGCCTACTCTTTGGTATCTGGATCACGGACCCAACCAAATAAAATTGTATCCGTCAATTGTTAAACTCCAAAAGGAATATACTAGCAAAAGATGTGCTAAGAGTGAAGCGATCCAACTAGTTCATTTACACTATTTTGAAGTAAAAATAAAATCATAAATATGGACCATAGTATACAATATAAAAACATACCACATAGATAATTATTTGTACAGGCTTGACTGCCATTAAAATTATGGAAAAATATGGTCTGTATGCATAGAAGGAAAAGAAAGTTTGCAAATATACTTGTGACATGCAAAAGTACAGATATACTTTGTTTCTGGAAGGAAAAAGCCCACAATGTTTTATTCTTTAATTTGGTTTTTTAAATCTTTTATTAACAACCTAGGTTAAATTATATCGTGTCATTAAATATAGAAATCACAAGATTATACTTTTTCCTTAGGTAGAATAGAGCACGATTACTATCAAAAGTTATAGGAATTATGGTCACAGGATTAGAAGGTTGAGATCAACCTTGACCAAAATGGCCTTTTAATACGTGGGTGCTCAAAACTGCTAAGGCATAGCTTGTGACTGCAAAGGAGAAAGCCACTTTGCTGTCCTGGGCAAAAATTTCCTTGGATACAAATTTAAGACATTATTCTTTAAGGAGAAATTACAAAACAGAGAAAGGCCCCTTTCTTGACAGTGAGAATGTTGAAGTCCCATCTTCTGATGTCCTTTGAATACTACTAAGCAGACACAGAAGTCCCCTCCACTGGGAACTTGAGTTACCTGTGTGATAAACTCAGTTTTTACAAACATTCAAAAGCAACTGAGATGTTTATTTACATTAAGTATTTACTATTTTCCTGTTTCTCTGAAAGATATGATAAATAGGAAATGACTACTAAAATGGGTGTTGCTCCCATGAACAACTACTCTCATTTCTAGAAACCAAGGCACTTAAAAGCCCAATTTTAGCATGTAGATACATCAGAAAATTAAAAACACTTTAATATATTCTCCATTAAAAGTCACCTGCCATCCTCAAAGCTGCCCTGGGGATATAGTCTCTTGGGTTAGCTCAATTCTTCTCAGTCACTTAATCATATTAAAATATAATAATATTAATTCAATTCCTATACAAATAATTTTCTGCTTTTCTTAAAACATAACTAACTCTTCCCTTAGCAGGGATGGGGCAATGTTGGAGAGTACAGATAAAACTGATCATTACAGATTAAAAATGTGTTCAAAGTTTTGAATCTACTGACAGTTTGTCTGTAGATCAACTTCTGAATAGCAAGAAAATGACTTTGGAGCTGCATATGCATATGTCTCTGAACTAGGTAACAGCTTTGCCTTTCTTCCAGATCACAGTCAACTGGCCAGAGTTTGGATCCTGACTTTCATTGCCTACCTTTGGGATCTTGAACAAGGTACTAAAAGTATCTCAGCTTTCTCTTCCATAAAACAAGTTTATTTGTAGATTTATTACATAAATCTATTATAGATAGATTTATTTTGACTATTAAAGAAAATAATGCAAAGTCTTAATTTTCTTTGGTTTTGCCATTATGTTTATCATCTTGTGCTGAATGCATCTATTTCTCATCTCTTAATGTGAGTCCATCAAGGAAAATGCCATAGCTCTCTTTTCTTAAAGTTTATCCATACAAAATATTTTGTAAGTCAACAGAAATAAGAAATAAAACAGTATTTATTGAGCAACTATTACATACTGAGGTCTTTTCATATATTATCTGATTTTAATTGGTAGTTTTATATTTGGTTTTTTTAAACATCGGCACCCTTTTTAACACTTCTGTCCCTCAGTGTTCACCCCAACCACTGCATAATGGAACTAATGCTTCAGGGGTCCTCACTTATTCAATATTCACTCAACTGAAAAGAGAGGTCTTTATGAAGTATCTATAGTGACCTCCAGAAATATTCCAGATGATGACACAAACCAAGTGCACATTCACCCCTGGTTCCTCACTTCCAGTGTCATCCAGGAAAACAGATGACCACAGTTGGTGCCATTCACCCTTATTTTCAGTTGACTGTGGAAGTACTCCACAGAGCATACAAAGGCAAGATTTTTATTTAGAAGATAACTCTCAGCATTTCTCAGAGATGCACACTGTATGTCTTTCCTTTGCCTACTGCAACATGTCTGAATTTCTGAGTTTAATTGTCCAGGCCCCACAAAATATAATGAAAATGGAATAATATAAAGGAAAACAAATGAAGAAAAGAGAAGAGACAAACATAAAGGGAGAGGATTCGAGGAGAAGGAGCGAGGGGGAAAGAGAGCAAAAGAGAGAGAGAACCAAAAACTGAGGTGACAGCTATCTCTAGGGTCCATATGTTGTGAACATTTTTCCTGAGTAAATCACAGAAGGTGAACACATGATATGGTCTCACCCTCACACATAAGAAACAACTTCAAATCCCCTTAAAATCCAAGATAGATGACAGATTATTTTCTTTATGATAGAACAAAATCATGCATCCTAGATTATGAAAGTTTAAGGAAAAATTGTGTCAGAAATTTATGTTTCAGTGACACAGCTGACAGCGAGTAAGATATTTACTAGTGAGACCAAGCAACCTGCACTCCAGGTGTTTCCAGAACAACAGATAGAACAGTTAAGTGATTAGACAGCATTGTTGCTGCTAGAGTGTTGAGCAACAAGGTCAATTGAAATCAATGACTGAATATATGTTTCTTAAAAGAAGGCTATTTATATATAGAAGATAGTACATTGCTACTGTCTGACTGTTATTTTTCACTTTGCCCATGGGTAACGTTAGGCACAACAGGAACCTCCAACCTGTGGCTTCCAGTATAGCAAAACACAATGATTGATAGGTGGATTGACTCTTTGTTTTGCTTATCCATTCAAAAAATGTTAGCTGAATATAGAGTGTGCAGTATATGCTGGGAGATAAATACAATTTGAACAGATTCCCATAGATCTCAAGTTTCTTTTTTCATGCATTGTCTAGTTGATTAGACAGGTATGTGAGGCCACACTAAAATTACCATTTGCATAATTAATATGTAACAGGTGTAGTAAAAACGTTCATCCTAGAATAAGTTTCAAAATCAACACAGGAACTTAAGTCCTCCGATTCCACATTTCACGGCCATTGCTCCTATTTTCGGTCCTTCCTTATTACAAGGTGCTAACCCCGAGGATCTTAGAAATAGGAGGTGGAGGGAAGACCTCTAAGACTGGTTTTTGCTAATTAAACACAGACATCAGCAGACAATGAATCAAGAAAAAGATAAGAAATGGCATTTTAAAAAGACTTGATGGCTCACAGGCCCGTATGCTGTGATTATAACTTGATCAAATTATTCATCATCTCTATAAAAGAATCCACTCTCTAAGTGGGTGTGACAGTTTGTAGGGCATAGAATACAAAGAGCCTCACAAAGAAGAATCTCTGCGATGCTCATTCCAGAGCAGTGTGAGCTGTGCTGCTGGCCCTAGGCTTTGCCTCTTCTATCTCTACTAAGATGCCCTGTAAGAAACTCTCCACAGTTTATCTCGTGCACATGCCACTGAACATTTAAACTCAGATTATTATCTCCCTTCTTTCATCCCGATTCTATGCAAAATACACAGAGCTATGCATGTTATTGTCCTCTCATATACCGCACTGAATGTGCTATCTCCTTCTCAGTAAATTGTTAAACTGAAACCTTGAGTATAATTTGGGTTTCTACATTCCTTGCCTTTAGGGACCCCCTGCACCGAGTATATCTGATTCCATTGTCAGTTACAGTTCCCTTTGGAAAACACCAGTCTGGCAATATAGTTTACACCTTAGTCTCATGAGCTTCATTTAGGTGAATCAAACCCCAGGAGACACATCCATTCTGGAGGAACAGCGGACAGATTTCTCAAGGAACAAGACTTAAGGCTAGACACAGGAATGGAGCAAATTCCTGTATATCAAGCAACTCATCAGGCTTTGAGAAAACCAACTAGCTGGCCTGACCCAGAAACAGCTTCCACTTCATTGCGCCCTACTTTAAACTTCCAATTCTTCTATTTCTGCATAAATGCTCCAAATATTTCTACCAACGTAAACCATGTTCTTTTACTTGTGTTAGGATTTTAAAAATCTTCTAGCAAAGGAACTAGTCATTTTACATAATCACTTCAATTCACAACATGTCCTGGTAAAGTATAATGAATAATGATAATAAAACAGATCTAGAAAACATTCCTTAGCTATGGAGCCAGATTTGCCTAGAATTCAGAAAATTTCAGAGTTTTAGAAAATTAAGTACATATTCTAAATATTGCATATTGTATCTCAGAGGGGTCCTAGCCACACCCTGTCATCAAATGCTTTAATATTTTTTCAGAAAAATCTCATTATATTTTCACAATAATCTTGTAAGTAGTTACGTGGTTCCTTACTGTCTACATACATATACTGTCTACATATAAATAAGGAGGAATCAAACACTTGAGAACATTTCAGTAATTTGTCCAAGACACACAGTAAGTTGCTGAGAATATAATAGCAATCAGTGATCTTGCCCTTAAATATGATAACTTCACTAACTCCAAAAGAGAAATTGGGAAAGGTGTGCCAGTTGGATCTTTTACCTTCACCCTTATTGTGTTTAGAAATGGCTAAAAGTACAGACCATAAAGTCAAGACAACATGGACGGAAGGTTATCTCAGAAAATTTGGCTAAAGGCACTTTAAACTCACTAATGCTAATTTATGAGGTGGCAGGCTAATGATCCTTGTAGTAGCGCTAAGATAACTAAATGAGAGATCATGTGAATTGGTACAGAGTATGTTCGCAAGTGACCATCATCTGCCTAGGCACTGCCCTTGAAGGATTTACGAAGCCCACAAGGCTCAGTCCTACATCTCATCGCTGACCCCAAAAGACTGGATGTAAAGCCACAAACTCTTTGTTCTCTTCGTCAGACCACCACTCTTCCCCGGGATTTCAATACCATCATCTATGACACCACCTAGTCTCAAGAAAATGCATCAGTTTGCACTCGGACGCATATCCATTATGGCCTACACACAGCCCAATTGGAATCCTTCCCCAGACCTTTCTTCTAGCTCTGAAAATATGTCCTCATCACAGACTCCCTCATTTTCTTCTCCTTCATGAAATCAGGCCACCCTTGCATAAAATGGATTCCTGAGAGATCCTTTCAAGAAGCAGCTGTCTCTCCTTTGTTTATTTTCTACCACTTAATTTGCATAGTACTTGGAGAAAAGTAGAGCTTTTCCCTGTCATTTCCAGACCACAAAAAATAGAAGTTTACAGAAAAGAACATGTACATCCTCTCCCCATATTTGTTATATCTGCATGCACATTTTACTCTATTCTCTCCTATTTCTATGATGGTGACCCTCCAGACACTAAAAAGAAGCCAACCCTCCTAACAAACTCAATAACCAACATCAGCAATTTCCCTCAATCTCTTCCCCTTCATCAAGTTCTTCCCTTTTTAATCCATATCAGCATATATACATACCACAATATTCCCAATCTTCACCCGAAGCAGCAGAGGGCAGGGGCACCACTTCTTTCTACACCTTTCTAGCCACTACACCATTATCTGTTCCTGTGTCAGCAACTCTTCCAGAAGAACCTTGGAAACACTTTATCTATCTCTTTTCTCCCATCCTTCCTTGAACCACATCCACAATGTCACAATTTAGCGCTGTAGAAACTATCAATGTCATACCTGTGCCAATTCTCCATCTTCACCTTTACCTTAACTCCCAGTGTCTGAACATGTTGACCCCATTCCTCTTGAAATACTTTCTTTATTTGATGATACTGAGTTCTTTTCTCTCCCCGGCATGATGCTGTCCTCTTGGTTTGTTTCCTCCATCATGACTTTACATTTTTTTTCCCTCTATTGCCTACAGCTGAGTAATTGACCCCACAATTTGCTCTGATGCCTATAGCTGAGGAATGGCCCTACAATTCACCTGGCTTCCAGACTGACCTGTTTAGAACTATCAGACTTCTTTATTCTTTTTTCACCCACAGCTCATCCATCAGCATGTATAGGTGGTTTGTATCTCAAAAAAGCTTTCCTAGGGGTGCCTGGGTGGCTCATTTGGTTAAGCATCTGTCTCAAAATTCAGGTCCTGATCTCAGGGTTATAAGATTGTGTCCAGGGTGGCATGCTGGTCATGGAGACTGCTTAAGATTCTCTCTCCCTCTCCCTCTGCCCTAATCCCTGCCCTTCCCATTCCCCTGTTCAAGCATTTGCTTCCTCTTAAAAAAAAAAAAAAAAAAAAAAAAGCTTTTCTACCACCAGTATACCACTGCCTGAGTTCAAGCCCAAAGTGTTCACCTCGATAATTAAGGGAAGTTCCTCGTAATTCCCCCTGCTTTATTTCTTGCTCCATTTTTTTCTCACCACTTTGTTTCATCTTTATGTAGAGAAGCTAGAGAGAAACTTCAAAAATGTATCAGATCATGTAATTCCCCTGTTGGAAATCCCCACAAAGATTTACTTATGAGAATAGAGTCTGTTATGGGCCTATACAACCTTTCATGGATCCCTATACATAATTATTGAGTATATTTGGTCTTCAGGGCTCTGTGTTATAATGGTAGATAAGAAAACTCTGCCTTTTCACTCATGGAAAGTGTTCACAATTCTTTGCTTCCTACTAGTAACTACCCTAATTGCAATCAGTATTATTACTTCTTAGATTCCTATAAGAGTGTTTTCACGTTTCACTACCTTTGAGCCATTCCCCACACTGAGCCATAAAAATCCTTCTAAAGTACAAATCTCATTATACCACTTTTGTACTGGAACCCATCTAACACTGACTCCCTGTTAACCTCAGGTAAAGTTTAAAGTCTCTAACCTGATCAGGAATAGTTCCTAATGGTCAGTTTGCCTTTCTATCCTAACCTATTAATCAATTTCTCCATGACCCATCCTTCCCATGTAAAACAAAAAACTAAAAACAACCTTCCACTGTCATCTTGGTTCTAGGGCTCTATTCCTACTGAATAGGAATTTCAGCCCTCTGATTATTATCTATGATTTTATAGATACATATTGATAATTGCAGCTCTCTCTCTCCCAAATCCCTCTTGTCCCCTTTTTAGCTGTTTTATCCTAATCCGTCTTAATGTTTCTTGTCAGAATTGCATTAGCAGCAAAAAGCTGATTGAGTTGATTGGTTAACTATACCCTGAGATACGCCCAGAAATCAGTTATTGCTACTCACTGGCTTGTCGTTGCCATATGATTGCAATTTTCTTGAGACCAGGAGCTATGTGTTGCTCCAGCTGGATATTGAATACTTAGTAAAGTACCTACTTAGAGTAGAGTGGGTATTTAATATTTATATAAAGAAGGGATGAGGGGCACCTGGGTGGCTCAGTGGGTTAGGCCTCTGCCTTCAGCTTGGGTCATGATCTCAGGGTCCTGGGATCGAGCCCCACATCAAGCTCTCTGCTCAGCCGGGAGCCTGCTTCCCTCCCTCTCTCTGCCTGCCTCTCTGACTACTTGTGATCTCTCTCTGTGTCAAAAAAATAATAAAATCTTTTTTAAAAAAGGGGGATGAATAAGTAAATGAATGATGAATAAGAATAGAGATTGGGAAGATTTCATATATATAACTTAATATATAATATAAATGTATTTATATATTATTTAAAAAGTAAGGTTACCATCCAATACATTGATCTTTTATTTCTTTATCCTTATGCTCTATTTCTGAAATATTTAATAGTTGATTTCTAACTATTCAGTAGCAGGATTGGGACTTGGTGGGTCTCATAATTCTAAGGTAATTGCCAGATCTTAGATAATGAATTCTTCCCTTCAAATATTTGTTCTCTGTCTGCTTTCAGATATATGTGTCACATTTTACCATCACGATCTTGAAACTTAATCCTACCCTAACCCTGACTGGATTGTGCAGTGGCCAACATTACACACAACTGATTCTTGTTGTTGATTTAATAAGTCACTATGTCTTTTACCCCCTCATTTATATGAGAAACAGACACATATTTTAGGAAAGGAAATTTGAGGGATTTTTCTTTTTTTCTCACTAAGAGGAAGGAAAATGTTCATTATACTTATTTTAGAAAGTATCTTATAGATAAATATAACAATGCAATTTATTGTTATCGTTTTAAAGGACCCATCCTGGAATTCAACACAAATCAGCTGGAATCGCAAGTTGTCTTATCTGGATAAATAAGACAATGCCGCTTCTATTCTAATTTATTGTTTTATATAGCAGAATAGTCCTTAGATGAGCTCTTATTAGGAGAATGCTTCCTGATGGTATTTCGGTTTCTTATTTTGCAAGTCACTCTACTTTAAAATATGGTCACATAACCAATTTATAGAAACGCAAAACAAATTTGAAATTGTTGTAATGGTGTGCTGGGGAAAAAGCATGCTCTTCAGTTGTCACCATCTCTAATTTCCCCTTCATCTCTTTTCAGATAGCTGCTACTTAATACAGGCAGAGTTTCATTCAATTCGATGTGTCAGCATTTATAATAGTAATATTGTGATTAATTTTTTTTTTCTAATTAGGACTTTCTCTACATTTCAGAAAACTGCATTTCAGAAAATGACACTTTTAAATCCTCTGAGAGCAAGCGAAGCATTTGCCTTTAAGCAAACTTAAAGAGACAAAAGAGGCCTTTAAGAGTGAGAGAAAATACCAGGAGGATACAGTATCTAAACACACTGTTAACATATTATGTCACGATGATGGTTTGATCTCTAATTGCCTCAGCTTGGTGAATTATCAAATGGACTGGAGAGATATGGGGTTTTCTTTCAACACCATCAAAACCGTCAAATTTCTACAAAAAATAGTTCAGTCATAGCCAGATTCATCTCACCCAACATATTATGCAACCTGCCTGTTTCACAGGAGTGGTGGGAAAGATAATTAAAATGGCCACAGGAAACTTCTAAATAGGTAGCTGCATGGAATAATAGTAAAAAATAGCATTTTTAGCTAAGCAACAGGAATCACTGGGTATCTTGAATTTAATGGCTCTAATGTTTTCCATGAACGCCCGCTCCCTCCTCCTTTTTAAGATCACCGAACTTTCATGTTATTCGTAAATGTGATGTCACTTTTAAGGTAAATTTATAAACTTATTAAACCCTCTTCAACCAGCATTACTGAATAGCAGGTGTAAGCCATGATTTAAATTACTCTTATAATGTAATTTTAAAAGTCTAACATAAAAACTCAGCTTCCACAGATGTTTGAGTTGAAAGCTTCCACTTATCAGTCTCACTCTAATTGCAACCAAATTAATACAATTTACTTTGATTTATGGGCGAAATGCTAATTTTGACTTGGCTGCCCTCCTGGGAATTACATAAAGCCCAGCGGTACTTTTACTTCTTTACCATTGAAAATGGGGTGGGATGGAGACTCCTGAATGTGGGGCAGACCCGTGAGATCCGTGAAGTGGGCCACCTCTTACCACCCTAATCCCATAAAGCCTTGTTTCTGTTCTACAGAACAACATGCTTTTACCTGAATGTGCTAGATCTCTTGGACTTTGAGCATACTTTCCTTTCGGGATTGGGCATTACCTTAGGCCATCACTATACCTCTCCTCTCCTCCAGTGCTGCTTCCTTCACTCCTCTTCAAACTTCACCAAGCTAATATCTATTTTGTGTTCACTATTTGATTCAAAGATATGCCCTTCCAGAAATTCTCTTCCAATCAACTAAAATTAATTTAGCCAAAGTGCTACTCCTGAAACAAAAGAGGTGTTGGCAGCTACCATTGGTTAAGCGGCCTTGAAGGAGAAAGGGAATTTGAGAACCAAGAATTAGGACTTCAGATCCAGTCAACCTGCATTTATCCAGCGTCTTCTCATATTATCTCTGTCTGGATTACCTGTTTCAGTCTCATAAGTCTCCATGATTGTTTTGCAGAGCTTTTATCCCTCTCTCCTATCTTTGTGTGTTCACATGTCTGAGTCCTATACTAGAAAATGAGCTTCTTATGACCAGAACTAGCTTCCTTTTCTTTATCTCTGTACCTAAAGCCGAACAGTACAGAAACAGTAGTTACTGGATAAATGAATGGAAGAATAAATTATAAATAACAGCAAATCAGCAACAGCATTCATATTTTAATAGATTTTTGTCATAATGATCCTTCTTTTTTCAATGGTTGGAGGATAGAGATTAAACAGAGAAGTTGAATTAAAAAGAAAAAAAAAAAAAACAAAAAAGGATGGGAATAATACCTGGAAACTACTCACTAGACTTTGGACTAAAAACTCAAATTAAGACAATTTATTAATCAACTGCTAAGCTAAGCAACCAATTAATTATATTTGGTTTTGTAATAGGGACTTTCATACACATCACCTCTTTTGCTAATATTTAGATTAGTAGTAAGAAAATCATTTTTATATTAAAGCAATAATATGGTTGCTATTACAAAAATTTGTGGTCAACACTTAGTACAATGCATAGATTAAACTCAAATATCTTCCACCAGTGTGAAAAGAGACTATTTCCACTTCATATAAAGAAAAACAGTTGAAAATGTTTCTTGCTCTAAGTTCACAAATAACAAGAAAATAACAGAATACAGCAATTTTATACCTTAAAAATATGACTATCAAAAATAAGTCTTTCCATTTTAATGGGAAATAACTAAGAAAATATACTGCCCAAGCCCCAGGCAGAAATAAATTCTCCTTCAGCAAGCAGCTGATGCATATCCTATGAAGTTAACCACTATAAAGTTGGTCAATAAAGCCAATCTTTTAAATAGATAATTTCTAATTGTAGAGGAAGAATTTATTCCTTAGACCTGGATTATTGAGTTCACTTGCAATTAAAAGTAAATCTTACCAAGAAAATCTCACAAGGAATTGGTAACTGCTTATTTGTTTTGTGGTATTCATTAGGGCAAAGAAATTTATACATGCATGTCAATCTTCCATGCCTTATTTGAGAAAAATTGAGACAGGGACAAGGAAAATAATATTTGGTTAGGAGAAAAAAAATAATTTACATAAACTAAGTAAATTTTCCTTTATATTATGTTTAGATTGTACCCCCAAATGTTGTTTTATATGTAAAAGATGTAATCCTTGCTTGAAAATCTCGAGAGGTGACTCTAATCACTGTGTTGATTCTAGACTAACAGATACTCTGCAGAATGAAGCTTTCGTTTTAGACAAAAGCACATCTACTTTTCAGTATGCGTTTGTTTTAAGTTTGCTGTTAGTTTATATTTTTGTTTGTTTTGGTAGTTAATTGTTTTGGTAGTCATTGGTAAATCTTGGTCAAAATCATATATATGCATTTAAAGTATTGCAGGTAGCTTCACCTACCACTCTCAGGGCTATTTCAGTGCCTCCAAAATCACCTTTAGACACTAGTGCAGGTCCTTTTCCAAATCATGTTTGAATTATTTCTCTTTCATTTGGGTATAGGTGTTGAGGACATAGTGATCCTCAAATAATGCAGTGACAGGGGAAAAAAAAATCAAAATGCCTCACGATTGTTCCTTTGGTCCAAACCCATAGCTTGTCCTAGACTTGGTAAGTTTCAGGAGGAAATTCCGACATCAAAGTCTATAAGCACACACATAACAAGAATACTCTATTTTGACAAACATTCAAAAAAATTTACCAACCCTTATTAGAAAAATATTCCCTATTTACATTTTCCATTTTTATAATCTGTTTCTGAATTGATGGCTTCTATCATGTAATAAAAATGATTTTTTTCCTGTCTACATTTGTTTATTAAGAGTATGGGCTCTACCATGCACGTGTTATCCCTTCATGATGTTTTTTAATCCTGTGGAATCAGACTATTTGCTCTTGTATCTGCTCCTGAAATTTATCTTCCAATTTGGTGATTCTTTGTTAACAGCTCAATATTTATCATGGTTTGAAATATTTTTCCAGAAATAATTTGTTATATCAGGTCATAAATCTCAATTTGAATTAGTCGTTAAAAGATGTTGCTACTAATTAGGATTTTCATCTATCTTTTAAGCTTAGAATTTAAGTCCCCAAGAAATATAATATAAAATCAATATTCAATTTGCTGCAATTCTGTTCACAAATAATTCCCATCGTGTGTTTTCTCATGAAAATAAGTGATTGTAGTGACTGGGCCACTGGCTGCTATGTTCATTCAAATTGCCAGTGAGCTCTGCATATCTCCAATCCTCTTGTCCAGGTTAGATGTTCCTCCTTTGTCAAAACCTAATTCCCCATAGTGGCCCTATGGTTCTATATAATATACAATATGCAATATACAATATATAATTGTTTTTTTACTTCTGTGACTCTCCCAGTAGACTAAAGCTCTTCAAAAGAAGAAATTATGCCCATGTTAAATCCCTAGTGTCTAATACAGATGTTATAATTTCTGTTTAATAAATGTTTCCATGGAAAATGAATATCAGTTAAAGTCAATTAAGAAAATATGCAATGAATCACATGTGTGTGTTCTACTGTCTCCTGGTATTAATGATTTTTGTACTTTTTGAGAAAAAATATTATAATTGAGCCCACCTCTATCAGAAAAAATATAACTGTTTTTATCTAACCATACAAGTAACATTCTTCCACTGAAAGCATTTTGTTTGTTTGTTTTTCAGCGAACGTTGCATCCTGCTGCGTGGGAATTTCATCAAGATAATTAACGGCAAGAAAAAAAAAAAGAAGACAATATTTTTGCCCTACAAGATTAGTATACAAATTAAGTATAATAAATGTGTAAGAGTGTCTGATACACAGTATCACTTAAATAATTAACTGTTTAACTAATTCAAGTTGTATAGTTTGTGAATTTGTATGAACATGTGCATATGTTTATACTTCCTTTAGAAGAAATAAAACAATAACAACAAAAACTGGCAAAGTTCCTTTAATAAGAAATACCATTTCTTCAGCTTTTTCTCTTTTAAAAAAAAATTTTTTTAAGTTTTAAGTAGAAGAATCCTATCTTTAGTTGTGTCTTATCTTCCTTAAGCTGCTACTGAAGTTGACTGAAAAAGTTTAAGGAATAATGGTAATCAAACCCAGAATAGAAAAGGAAAGTCATTTGTAACCTCCTAGTGCAGCACTTCTTCTCTGGTGGCAATCCTACCCGTCCTTGCCCCACTTAACACCATGGTGAGCAAAGTAGAAGATGTTTCCCAAACGAAAAACTCAACTTGGCTCCTGAAAGGAAACAGCTTAGAAGAATCAACCTGTCACTGCTAACCTTGTTTCACAGTCATGATTTCTTGAATTCTGAAGAAATCACTTGTTTTGTTTTATATATATATAATATATATATATATATACATATATATATATACATATATATATAAGGGAGCAATGTATATACACATATATATGTGTATATATATATACATACATATATACATCTGAAGTAACCACACACACATATATCATAGGTTCTTAAAAATATTCCACGAAGAACAGTTGACAAATAAATGTTTGCTAAGATCAGGATTTTACAATGTAGTAGAAGAGTAATTGTCAGAAACTTTTTCACGTCAGGTATAACTGGTGTTTGATATTTGGGGACATGAGACCATCCACACGAATAGGGAGCCAGTTTTGTTGTGATTTTTAAGGTTTATTTTATAGACCTTCCTGCCCTGAAATAGCTCCCACACTGATACTTGAAACCCCTATTAGATATCTTAAGCCCTGAAGATTTTGGTCCTCCCATTTCCCTATTAAATTGAAATTGCTTTACAGGATGTAACACCATAGGAAGCATCAGCTAACACCTGATCAGGGATTGCTTTCCAATCTGGCAGACAGCTAATTAAGTGAGATAGTTCCTATGGGAAAGTACTTTGAGGATGGGGGGCCCATAAGGAGGAGAGGAATACTGACTGAGAATGAAGATGCTAAAGAAAATTTGGTCAAATTGAAATTTATCCTAGGGATGCACGTATTGGATATCAACACCATTCTCTTTCCCATTCACTAAAGTATGATTAAAAACCAGGGCTGTAGATGAGAATCATCTGAGGGGATTATTAAAACCATGTTCTAAGCCCCAAAATTGATTGAACGCTTCAGAATCTCTGGTGGATAGACCTGGTCTGAATATTTAAATGTCCCCAGATAATTCTGTTACATACACCATTGCCATAAAAAGCTAGTAAGTTAACTATATTGGGCTCAGTTCTATTCAACAAACCTTCATTGTAAACTTAACTATGTAGAAGGAACAACGTTGAGGTACTGTGAATGGCCTAGACACGAATCTCATTTTCAAGGAGATTATCATCTACCAGGAATAATAAATTGTGAGCATTAGAAATACAAGGAATAATCTAAGTATTTTTTTAAAAATGCTACAAATAAGAGGAAGAGGAATAGATTACTTTTGAAAATAACTGTCAGTAAAGGTTTCCTGGAGCATATATTCAGGCTTCCTAACTTCCCTTTGTCCCTCACAAAGGACTCTGTGGGGTGGCTATCCCACAGCCTTAGTTTCTTTCCTGTTCCTAAACTATGTCAGCCTCAAGACCACAAGTTAGTCTCAGCAAAATATGTGTGGGAGCAGGATTGCAGTCATTTTCCCTTACAGCTTGCCCCAGGATAGGGTACGCAGGCATTTGACCTCAAGACCTGGGATTTCCACTACAGCAATCTCCCTACCACAACACCAATATATTCATTTAGGCAATCAAAAGAAGGCTCACTGTCATGTAAAGCAGTATGCAAGCTCTGAAAAACAGGAATGAATAAAATCCTTACCCTTGAGAAACACATGAACTACTGATAATGGGATATTGGTTTCAGACTCTGAGGCTATGCTGTCCCTTGCTTCTCTCACTTTGTTTTAGGAATGAGCTTCTGTGGTATCAGCCCAGCTACCTACCTCAGTTTTAGTCCTCCCATGGGCACAATTGTGGTGGTTACATGGGTTCTTGAAGGACTGACCAACTGTTCCTGAATTCCACAGGTTGAAGTTCTGACTCCCTTTGGCATTAATCACTTCCAAGTTCTCCCCACATAAATATCTCCTCAGTTCAAGGAATGGCAGGTAGGTCAGTGGAGTGGGCAAGGACACTAGGTGTAGGTAGAGAATCTGAAGTTTGCCATACAGTAAAGATTCTAGCAGGATACTATTTGAAAGAAATTAATTTATCTCTGAACAATGACTAGCAGACAGTGGAAGAAAAGCATCTTCTCTTAATATGTTCCACTCCTAAGTTTTCCCAAAATCTCTACAGCATACTACAATCACATCTGTTCAGCTACCTAGCAAATATTCCATATTTGCAAGCATTTTGCAAGCAGCTACCAGTGTTTAATCTTGGGATAATGCCTTCTTGATGTGCTAACCCCAAGGGTATTTTTGAACAGCCTAAATTTGAATTACTGGTTGTAAAAAGGAAATCTGGCTGTTTCAAATCATGTCTGTCTGTAACAGGACATGACAACATTGAAACACAAGGTCATGTCTATGCAATCAAAGCCCATTAGGGTAAATTTGGCTGCTGGATTATCAAGGGAGCAATGTATAATAATTAATCAGAAATTGCCATCATTAATGAAATATAATTTTGAAAATTGTTCTACATTTTACCAGCAACACAACATGGCAGAGATACATTTGGATAGAAAGTTAAAATGTCTTCATCTAGCTTTCTACAGTCTAGTTTTTGTACTCTAATTTCATTATTAGTAAGTAGGAAAAAATGGATATGCATCTTTTGAGATATTAACAATAGTACCTTATGTTTATTAATGTACTAGTTATAAAGTATTTTAATATACATTGTATATATTGAGACCCACAAACAGTATTCTGAAGTAGGCAGGAAAGTTCTTTTGTTTGTTTGTTTTTGTAGTTAGTTTTCAAACTGCAAAGATAACTTGCTACCAAGTGTGGTTGGTTAATGGCAAGATTATTGACTCAAATGCTGGTGTTATAATTCCTAGTTCACCACTTGCATCATTAAGAATTCTTTCACTTGTGAGAGGAAGCATCTTGACCCAAACTATACTAAACTAAAAGGAAATTGGTTGGTTCATAGACCCGAAAAGACTATGGGCAGGTCCGGGGCTCGGACCAGTTCATGGAGATCTATACCTCAAGTCCCTTCCTCCATCTCCTCATCAAGCGGCTCTCCCCTTCATGACAGCCAGTTGACTCCAGCAACTCCAGTCTCTCAAACTCACACTACACATTCTAAAGACAGTGAGAATTTTCCTTTTCAGAAGTTGCAGCAATGCTTGTTTTGAGCCACTTCAGTCTGAATGTGCTACTCTGAACCAATTATTGTGCCATGTGAGATGTATAGTCCAATTGGTTTAATCCAATAGAGCTGGTGTTGGGGAAAATTCTACCCACACATGAGAATAAGAGGGATGATTTCTCACAAGAAATTTGGGAAACTGTTTCCAGAAGGAGGGAGAATTGATATTGGGAAATAAACCACAGATGTCTACTCCAGGGCTCTCTCTCATCTCACCCTCCCTCCACCTCACTATCAACTCCTGGAATGAAATTACCTGTTTATATATGAACCCATGTTTTAAAAGTATAAAGCACACCAGGCAAACATCAATAATATTTCTGTCTAGTTACATGCAAGGTTATATTAATTCCCTCAGAGATAGTACCAACCATGTGAATGGCTGGGGTCCTTGATCCTGACTTTACAGGTGACTGTGTCCCCCAAAAGTCAGTAGGATTATCTTCTAAGAAGGGGTGATCACAAACCTGTTTAAATACCCCAGAAAAATGAGGAAATATTTGCAATACTCCTAACTGACAAGGTGCTTGGGGGTTGAAAGAAGATTGGACTGCTTCCTATAATAAAAGGTGTTCTGAATACCACTTGATTATTCAGGTGGCTTTCTGTTAGTTTCTTTCATTTCTTCTATATACCTCTCCCATTTTTGCAATAGATTGCAGCAAGAGAGCTGCTCTGCCACGAAACCCCGATCCACTTTGTGTCGAGGGCTGACTTTCAATAGATCCCCTCCCCCATTATTTACTCCTTTCCTATCTTTCTCCATCCAGTAAGTGTGAGGTACTATACTAAGAGCTGAGAAAATAAAGACAAAGCCAGATCCTTGTCTGTGAGGGAAATGAACAAGTACACAGATAATTATAATTTAGTCTGATAAATGCTATGAAGAGCGGTGTTGATTGAATGTTATGTGAATAGCTTATCTTCTAGTTTCATTGTCCTGCCCAAGGAAGCCTTCCCTTGCTCATTGCCCGAACCGTGCCTGATTAGTGACCTCCTTCTGTGTTCCCAAAGAGCCCTGTTCATACTTCTATTTATCTCAGTGTGTTTTAATTGTCTCTATTTCTTCGCCAACCATAACCACTATCAGCATTAAAACCAATTAGAGACCATGAACTCCATAAGGACAGGTTCCTAAGTATAATTTGCTGTCAGTAAAAGATTTGCTTTTTTCTATAATTTCTCGTAGTGATTAGGGATTGTTCTGATCCAATCATGCTTTCTTGGGAAGACAAAGGCTATTAGGAAAGGATCAAGAGGAAAGTGAGCAGTGTAGTGTCATGCCAAGAAATTTATGCTTATTGATCCATGTGATCTATGAACAAGTCTCCTAGTCCTCCCTGTACACACTTTATACCCTTTCCCCCTCACATTTACACAGCACCAATAATTCATTTCCAATGCATGAGCTACCTGGCTAGAAAGTCAAACATCAAAATGTCAAAACTAAAATCAGAAATGGACCATCTGCTAAGAGAGTAGATCTCTTACAGTAATTGTGTGAGGGACAGATGTGGTAATTACCTTGTGTATGGTAATCATTTTACAATATATACATCTTTCAAAACATCACACTGTAAACCTTAAATATATACAATTTTTTATTGGAAAAAAATAGAATTTGACTCTTTCCAATAGTGTTTTTTCCTATATAATATGAAGAGGGTAGATAAGACAACCTCTAAAGTCCTACTGAAATCCAATCATTCTATAACAGGTATAGAAAGATTTTATGGCAATGATGTAGGAATGAGGTAATATTGATTATGGCTGTAAATTGTACTGACATGTTTGCAATCCAGTGTATTGCAAATCAAATTCACCATAAGATCTTCTTTGAGACATAAATAAATTTCCCCACTTTACCCAAATATTTGATACACATTACCTTTCTAAGGGAGTACTTTTAGTAAAATCATACTCCTACACACAGTGCTTATAATGGAAGAATAACTCTATCTTAATGTCACAGACTTTGCTTAGAGAAATGCATTTCTTCGTGCTAATACTTACTCACTTCTCCTATATTAAAGACTACTCTCTGTAATGTCTGCCACTTGAAAACTGTTTTTTTTTTTTTTTTTTTTACAAGGTGCAAGAACACATTAAATCCTTAAATTCATCCTTTCTCAGTTTTGTAGCCAACAAGATTTCTTGGTGAATTTGAGATTTAACCACATGGCCTTCTTAAGTTCCATTCATCTACCATTTTGACCTACATTTAAGTCTTGCCAGATACCATATTCTCTTGATCTCTGTGAGAACCTTTGTGCATGTGAGAACTTGTTTGGTTTGCACTGAACACTCTATTTCCCCACCCATTTGCCTATTTAATTTCTTTTCAACAAATAGCTTCATCTTAACTACTACAACTAATCAGTACTGCTTTTTCTAGGAATTTCCTATAGAATCCCTTTTATGAATATATCTTCTAGAAATTTTCCCCAGCAGCTTGCTTTTCTCTCAACATCTGCATAGTGATTGCCTATTTATTTGTATGTACCCTACTAACCTTAATTTCATGAGATCAAAACAGCTTCCATATCACAGATTTTAGCACAGTGCTTGACACATCATAAGTACTTCTTAGATATCTATCACATGAGTAAATAAATAAAAACAAATGTCATTAAGTAAATGCTAATTAATTAACAAATTCAAAAGATTGACTCCTTTTTTATTATTAGATTATGACCACAATCATCTATAGGATATCTATATAATTGACTACTATTTTTCTAAATTTATACTTTCATATCAAGGAGTAGTATGACAATATACAAGTGTTTTTCTCTCCATAGTCCATGTAACATCTTTTTTTAAAATAAAATATGGTTTGTATTTTTCTCTTTGTATGGTGAGTCCACTTTCCCAACCTGCTTTATTATAATTAGAATAATATTTACCTCATTTTTGTCCTCTAAGTCTTGTGGTTTCAAATTATGATGGCAAAATTAATGATAACAACTAATAAATATTCATAAAAGCCTCCACAATGGGCCTACAAAATGAGCAAGCCTGATGTTATTATACTTTTTTGGCTTTAGTAACAGATAATATTCTAATACTATCTGAATATAGAATAATATTCTAATAACTTTAGTAGTTAATTCTGTGATAATATTCTGTGGCCACTTAAAATTATTCAGTCCATCTTGAGTTTTTTATGAAATAAATGTATAACTCATTGTATGCCCTCAAACATTTACTTATAGTGGTTGTTACTGAATGCCTTAGGTTTGTTCATAAATATAGTTCACCTTTTACAAAGGCTTACAATTGCCAAACATCAAAATGATTACAAATCCATTCTCAAGGGGAAAAAAAAAAATTGCTTTTCTGACCTCACCTTTAGATAAACTCAGAAAATTATTTCCAAATGTTTCTCTTATAATGGACATTTATTAGTGGAATATTAGTAAAAGTATACCACTTCAGACAAAACTACAGTCTAGAACTAGATTTCCCATGGTTAGCAAAAAGGTCTCCTTTCTGACAGAAAAACTGACGAAACTGAGTCAAGAAAAAAAAACAGAAAAAAGGTTAGCATGTAACTGAAAAAATAGGTCTCTGAAATAAAGAAGTATCATTAAAATGCTATAACATTTCATCTTTTATTAGACCTAGTTATAAAAAAATTCTGTAAAAGCCTTCAAAAATATTAGTTCACTAGCCATTATAACTCTTTCCTTAAAAACTGAATAGTGAACACACTTGATTAGGGTACCTGCTTGAGCACCTTCTCTGTGCCAAACACACGGCTTTAAGTGCTAGAGGTAAGCAAAACAACACATTTATTTCTTCCCTTAACTACTAACTTTATCAATCAGAGGACATTTTTGGTATATGGATTTTCTTATAATTTTTGCATTAAAATAACTTTAAAAAAGGTGAGAAATCTATAATATTTACTTTGAGAATAGTTAATACAATATAAATGCAATAGAAATGGATTCTTGCTTATTTTCATGCTATGGTAATTTTTTGTGAAGACAAGTGGAGCAATACATAGTAAATTATTATATTTCTATTATCTTCACAATAGGGAGCAGAATTTTCAAGTAACCATCGCAGTAACTAAGATCAGATATATTTTCTCTTGCTCTAATAAATTATATCAAATGTGTTAAAATAAAAGCTTCCCCCAAAAATAAATGGTTTGCATTTCTTAAAAGACATAGTCAAAAATATGTTCTAAAATCAATACAAAGTACTTTTAAATTTGTAGTATTTCAAAAATTTTTGCTTTTGCTTAGGAAAGTATTTATATTACATTTCATTTTGTAAATAGCCTGCTAGTATGCTTCAACTCCCTAAAATGTCTTTATGAACAGATGTCTCTAAAACAGTAGGCAAGGAATTTAAAAACATAAGACGTTAACCATTTAAAAAAAAAAAAACTACTTTGCAATAACTTAAACCTCTAAAAAGCATTTTTAACTTAGTAACATTTCCCACTTTAAATAGTTCCCTGTTGTATGTTGATTGTTTGTTTAATGGAAAATAAACACCAAAAAATGATTTCTTAAATTGTCATTTTAGAGCGAAATACTCAACCTGAAACTTTGGAGAGTAAGTAAGTAGCCCACATCCCAAATATAGCCTCTATTAGACCACAGTTTTAGGAATTTGCACCTTTGTAATTTATCCTTTTTGTATGATGTCATCATTTTATTAGGACTAGAAATGCTGAGAATTCACAAGTGTTTCTGAGTAAGTAGTAATGAGGACCATGAGAATGAAATCTTTCTTTATATTTGGTTCTTCCTCATGATTTACTGGAGAAAGGTATCAAGAGCTCACATGTATTAGACCACACTAACTTCCATCAGGCATATGCTAAAAATCTTGATGATCACTTCTTCAAACTACATGTTTTGCATCATTTCTCTGTTTTAGAATAATTCCTATGAAGATTCTGTTTCACTGCTAGGGAAATCCTTCCTCCCCAAGACTCATTCAGATTTTATCTGAGGTTGGGTCAGAGGAATGGGTATGACTTTCTTATTTTTGTACCATTTCTATATAGACAACTGGTGAAATCAGAGAACAAGACAGGGATACTCTATTTTCCTATAATACAACCCATCACACTGTAGAAACCTGGTAATTATCATTGAATCTAGACTATTTTACATAGCTTGAAATGCATTAAATTAAATGAAAATTGTGTTTACTGAATTAAAAAAATGCATGCTAAGGAAAATTTAACAGATTTTTTTGTTGTTGTTTTGTTGTTGTTGTTTTTTTAAGGCATACAAGCAAGGCTATATCTGAACTTGGCTTACTTGAAAATCTTCTAATACTCATTGCACCTTCATTTATTCTCACATTTGCTTTTTCTCAACATAGGTTAGGTAACAATTTCCACCCACTCACATCCCTGACTTCCTTTAAAACAGCTTTAAGACATCTTCTTCAATACATCTCTTGGTGAACTCTAAATTCATTCTGACTGCCACTACTTTGTATTTCACAAGACTTTATATCAAAGTCAGAAGAGGTTTCCCAAGCTTATTTTAATTATCTCTGTTTATTTAATCATGTCTGAACTTCTAACTGTATAATAAACTCATGAAGGTCAGGAAGTCTCTTTCTATTACCTTATTTATCCAATTATACCTGGTACAGAATTGTATGAACACCAACAAGGCAGCAAATGAATGCTAAGTGAAAATTTGTTAAATGATTAAATGTGTTCTTTTTAAGAGAATAAAACAAGAACACAAGATGTATAAAACAAAATTTTTAAAACTGAGATGAACTCTGACCCCTGGAACAGAAGGAAGAAAGGAAAAAATAAAGTCAAAGAGGTGTTAGGCGCTCTGACTTGGGCAGAGCACAACAGACCTGGGAGGATATTGTCTCCACTATGTCCTGCTAGGCTGACTCAACTAATACAAATTACAGACATTGACAGGAGGGCTGAGGGAGGTAGGGAAGTGTGGTCTAATGGGATGCCACATGTGTAAATTCTTGGTACTGAGGCATCAGTGCATGTGCAAACGTTGGAGTGTACCTGTTGGACACCAACTCACCCATGGTGTCCTGCCCTATATTAGGAGATTAATTGCTTCTGCCTACATGTTATGCTAACATATGGGGGAAAATTGCTGAGCTTACAGTCCTGGCTACCTTTAGAAGCTCTACTCAAAAAGTAGAAATTAAAAAAAAAAATTAAGGAGAATTATTTTTCTATCATGTAACTGAGACCTACTCCTCTTTCTTTTGTCAAAGACTGAGAAGTAGGAGGCTCTCTTTGCTTCTCAGGAAGATTTGGCTCTGAATCCCATTTATTTCAGCCCACAGGGAAAAAATTATTTCTACTCACTGGCTAATGAATGACTTCTTAGTCCCTGCTAATAATAAACACACAATCATGTGAGGTTTGGTCTAGTGTAACTGGAATAGTATAAGTAGACAAAGGGAATTTACTCTTTGTTTAAGGAATTCAGTTATTTGAAGAATAGAATCAAACCAACAAATTACCATAGGTGATTTTCTCTGAAGAAGATTTAAGAAGAGAAATTTAGAGCCAAAGGAAAAAAATATATAATATCTCAAACTCTTAACAGAGTTTGAGTTTCTTTTTTTCCCCCTCCCCAGCCACCCCCCACAGAGTTGTTTCTTAACAGAAACTATTACATGATCTGATATATATACACACATAAACAAGTATTTCACACATATACATCTCTATACCACATGCACTTAAAAAACAAAGAGAATGATAAAAGAATACATAAATACTGCAATAAAATTAATGCTCTAGGATACCAATAATTATTTAACAACCCTCTATGGACTGAATTGTGTTCCTCCCATATGTTGACACCCAAAGTGCTTTTAGAAGATAATTAAGGTTAAATGAGGTTGTAAGAGTAGAATCTTAATCCAATTGGATTGGTGGCCTTATAAGAAGAATAAGACAGAGAACTCTTTCTCTCTCTTCCTCCACCATGTAAAGACATAGATGTTGGGCATCTGCAAGCTAGGAAGATATGTCTCACCAGAAATCAACCTCTGATGGAACTCAACCATGCTGGCACCCTGACTTTGGACATCTAGCCTCCAGAACTGTGACAATATAAATTGTTGTTTAAACCAGTCAGCCTATGGTTTCTTCTTATGGGAGGTATAACCTAAGACAAACACTAAGCAAATTTTTTTAAAAAATAAAAAGTAAGAATAAAAACTTAAGAAACAAGAGAAGTGTACCACTCTTTCAATTTGAATTATAGGAGTTCCAGAAGAAGGGAAAAGAGAAAATGGAGAACACAATCTCATTAATTAGATGACTAGTTCTTACAAATTAGCTTAATGGCACTGGATAATATCTGAAGGGAAAAAATATTCACTTATAGCAGGGGATCCCTGAGGCATTAAGAAGAGGTACACTACAACCTAAACAGCCATTTCTGGGCCAAAGAGTTCTTAGTTTAGGCTCTAACTAAATTTCTGGTATTTTTCTTAAAACACAAAAATGTGGGCTTATTGAATTCTCCAAACTGACTCTGTGAGGTAAAGGCAACAACATTTCTGGATTAACAGTCTTAATGAATAAAAAGTGATAATAATATGTGACTTGATCTGGTTTATTGATACCTTTTTGTTGATTTTGATCTTTTGATGATTTTGTACAACCTTAAGAAAAAAAAACAACATGTTTATACAGCAAAGTCAGACAGAAATTTGAGATCAGATTAGAAAAATTTTAGATCATGCTCCATCCCCTGAAAAATTCCTTTCTGACCACTGTAGTATGTACGCTTCACTTATTTTGAAAAATGGTAGTTGAAGCGAAACTTTGTTATCCTATTATTACTAAGAATGGTCTGCTCAAACATTTCCAGTGATTCTCAAAAGTGTGCAGAAAAGAGTACGAAGTACCCCTCCAATTCTATTTAGCCCTGCATAAGCCAGTGGCCCCCTCAACATCTCTTTGACTTTATCTTTTCATTCTTTCTGTCCCAGCCACATAACTCCTACATCATTGCAGGTATGTGCCTGCCACAGGCCTTTGAACTTGCTTGCTATTTTCCAGGTAAAATGTTCTTCCCTAAGTCATAGGAATGACTTGGGACCCAGTCAGATTGTAAGAGAGTTCTCCACTATCCACCCTAGTTCAGTTTAGACACATCATATATGCACTCCTTGTCTCCTACCCTGCCTTCTTATCTTCATACCATTTACCAGCTTCCAATATATCATGCCATTTTCTTACTGTGGCCAGCAAACTCCTCAAGTGGTCTATAGGTGCCTGTCTCTTGATGTTCACTTACTTATCCTATTTATTTTTTTATCTCTTCCTACTAGATTAAAGTTCTATGAGGGCATGTCATGTTTTCTGTTTTCATTCTACTTTTTTTTTTTTTTTCACTGATGTATCCTGAGTGTTTAGCTTAACACTTGGAATATAGTACGCACAATAAATATTTGTTGCCTTACAGAATAAATTCTTGACTGCCCTATCTGAGGACTTGTCTATTTGTTTTGCGATACTCTCTATGCTGTGATTATAAATATCTGAACCAAAAATTAATCCTGGGGCTCATGTGCCTGGTTAAGGGAATGAATTGTTATGAAGAATTAAAGCCCAGCCAACAGAAAGTCCTATATTTTGACATGTTATATTTTATTTGGGGTCTATTACTAATTTATAAATTTGTCATTTTCCCCCAGTTCCTACTAGGGGCCTTATAGAACAAGTTTTGGTGGGCTTAAAAATAAGCATATAAGATTTTTTAAAATGGGATTTCAAAAAAGGCAAACAAGGATGAAGCACACCTGTCCAGGCTCCTTCCTCCCATACACTTCCAGGAATATAATGGAAAGGAATAATTGTCAATCATCAAAGGAATATGGTCAATAAATATATAACGCAATAGTTCCAAAAGGACATTTGGCAATGTCTGGAAACATTTTTGGTTGTTACACCTAAGAGGAAGGTGTTACTGGCATCTAGTGGATAGAGACTAGGGATGCTGATAAACATCATTCAATGCAAAGACACACAGCAAATAGTTATCTGGACTAAAATGTCTATGGTACCCAGATTGAGAAACCAAGGTAAAATAGAATAAAGACAGTGTCATATTTATAAGACTATAGCATGCAGGAACTTTACAGCAGAGCCCAAATCAGCAATTTTTGAGTCTGTGTTAGGCATCAACAAAGACACCTTCAAATTAAAGGAACCATCGAGGAAGAAAATGTGGTGACATGAATGATATTTGGTAGCCAAATATGTACCCTCACCTGTGAGTTCCTTCTCAAGTTTGTGTTTCTGGCATTTCTCAGCAACTCTCTCTTTTTGGCTGTATACACAGTTGATCCCTTTTATAGTATGCAGTCTTGAATAAAGTTGTTCATCACGAGTTTGCTTTTACTCGCTGTCAATACCTAGAGTCAAGAGTTGGAATTTTTACCATGGACTTGAAAGTAGTGCTAGGAGTTGTCCAGAAATATGCTTCGCATTTAAAGAGTTCTAAAATATGCCATTGTTCTGTCACTTTCATTTTATGAAAATGCACAGAAAATGACACATGACCTCCTGGGTTTCTCTTTTCTTTTTAGAGAACATAAGCTTTCCATATAAATTGAATAATAACTAACCAGGTACATCAAGCATATAAGACTTTCACCTCTGATGTGTCCTTTAATATTCATATTTAAGCAGAATGAGAGCCTAAGAGCCGATTAATTTGAGTTGTAAGCAGTTCATGTGAGAAAGCCCCATTCTGTTTTCTATCAAAAACCTACTCTTAATGGAGCCAAACTTTGAAACTCCTTTGATTTGAACCCCAGATCTAATGATTCTGCTGGTTTCAGCTCTTATAGGATCACTATTAATCTTCAGTATTTTGCATGTTCAGTGGTTTTATTTGTAAATAAATTGCAATAGCAAGATAAAATACAGTAAAACTAATAAATAAAAAACTGTTTCTTTGAAAATAATACTAAAAATACTATTAGTCACTTGTTGGCCTGGTAAGGGGGGAAAAAAAAAGACCGTGAGCTGCAGTTTGGGGGAAGAAGACCCAAATAGAGAATGTTTAAAAACATAAAATTGGCAAGGGCAAAATAACTATTGAATCAGATTATTTTTTAAAAAAGATATTACTTTGAAAACCTAGATGAAGTGTATATTTTTAAAAAAAAATACAATTTAATAAAATGTCCCTAATAAACAGAAGTCTAAAGAGGCCATTTACCAAAGAAGAAATAAAGTTGATAAACAGCACCAACCCAAACCAAACAAAAACCTAAGTCCAACCAGTTCGATAGCAGAATTTTCTTCATAGGTAAAAATTGGCGGATAGCTCATGCCAAAAACTACAACTTTCTCAATGGGGATTATAGAGACTTTCTTGATAGTGTCACAAATAAAACAAAGATATCTGTTATCTATACTATTACTTAGATTTTATTGGAGGTATGATCCAATCTAATTAGAAAAGAGAAAACAAATAGAGGCATAAGAATTGAAAAAAAGATATAAAACTTCTTTTCAGATAACACTATCATAGATCTAGAAAACCCAAGAGTCAATGGGAAATATATGATAAGCAACGAGATAATTGAACAAAGTAGAAAATTATAAAATCAAAACCAAAATCAATAGCCTTCATAATTAAAACAACAACTTGTTATAAGATGTAACAGAATAGAAAGCTATATTTAGAATACTTCACACACAGAAGTTGAGAAGACTCAAAAAAAAAAAAATTCTAAAACATACATTTCTGAGAGACACAAAACCAGACTTGGAACATGCCTAGGTCAAGACCCAGTACAAATAGAAAGGTGTACCTCATTCCTGAATATAAAAAGTTAATATAATAATGAATGACCTCCTCACTTCATATATATAAGGTGACTTCAATTAAAGTGCCATTTTTCAAAACTGAAATTAAAACAAATGAGCAAGAATAGCCAAGAAATATCTTACTGAAGGTGGGTCTAGACTCTTAGATATTCAAAGATATGCTTTCCATAATCACATTAGT
Source organism: Lontra canadensis (assembly GCF_010015895.1). NCBI lineage: Eukaryota > Metazoa > Chordata > Mammalia > Carnivora > Mustelidae > Lontra > Lontra canadensis. The sequence continues at coordinate 8,406,855 of NW_022631065.1, read as the reverse complement.
ATGGTTTACACATATATAGACCAAAGTTAAACAACAGAAAATCTAGGGAAATGGTTTGGAAGTGTCTCTGAAAGTTAAACATAAATTTACCATATGATTCAGCAATACCAGTCCTAGGTATATATCCAAGAAGAATGAAATATGTACTGTAGACAGCAATACATGGGAGTGAATGTTCATAGGAGCATTATTCATAGTAGTCAAAAAGTGGAAACAATCAAAATGCTCATAAACTGATAAATAAATAAATATATACAATGTATTTATTGTATGTATTTATGATAAATAAATAAATACAACATGTAGCATATCCACACAATATATATTGGAATATTATTTGACAATAAAAGGGAATGAAACATACCACAAAATGGATGAACCTGAAAAACAGTATGCTTTGTAAAAGAAACCAAAAACAAAATATCAAATATAACATGCACCACTTATATAAAATTTCCAGAAGTGACAAATCCATAAGGACAGAAAGTTGATTAGTGGGTCCTGGGGCCTGGCTATAGGAATAGACAGTGATGGCAAAAGGGAAAAAATCTTTTCAAAGTAATTCCATTTTGGTGATGGTTGCAAACTTTGTAAATTTACTAAAAGTCATTCAATTTAACTTTTCAATAAGTAAATTTCAAAGCATGTAACTTATAACTTAATAAAGAATAAAAAAATCCAGATAGACCCAATACATTTGGAAATGTGTTATAAATGTATCATCTCAAATCAGTAAAGAAAAGGTGAAGTTTCAAAATTAGCAGTGTTAGGATAACTGGGTAGGTACCATGAAAAAGATAAAATTGAAATTTTTCCTCTTATTAGGTACAGCAGAATAAAAGCAAAATTATTCAGAACCTATATAATTACTAAGGAAAACCATGATTAAATTCCTATTGTGGGTGTTGAGAGAAATTCTAACTCAAAATCCAGATGCAATACAGAAAAAATACCGTTTTTTTTTTAAAGAAGAATCAAAAAATTTTTGCATTGTAAATAAGTAAAAACACAAATATAACTGGAAAAACATTTTCTATTTATACTAGAAATGGTTAACATACTTAATATATAAAAATCTCCTAAAAGAAAAAGAGAGCAAGACAACCAACAATAAATGGGCAACAGATATGAATATATAGTTCACAGAAAAAAATAATAATGAGCATAAATATATGAAAAATTTTTGAGCCTTGCTGCTCATAAGAGAAATACAAGTGACACTTGTGAAATGACACTGAGATGCCCTTTCTCCCTCTCCTATTAGCACTAATCCTAACCTTTAACAACAGACTGTATGTGAGGTCAGAGGAAATATTTTTACCTATTGACGATAGGAAAAAAAATAGCTAGAACCCTAAGGGGTGAAGGAATAATGCCATTATATTGCAAGATTACATATGCATTTATGCTTTGATGTAGCAATCCTACTATTGGGAACCTATTCCGATGACCAGAAAAATATAAAAAAGATAAAAGTACAAGATGTAATAGCAAGACTCTGGAAAAAACCAAAATGTATATCAATAAGGAACTGGACCAAAAAATCTATGGTATATGCATACAATTTAATATTGTGCACCTGTAAAAAAAAAAAAAAGAACATATTATATTTATAGCTAAGGCAGTGGTTCTTATAGGGATTGATATTGTTCCCCAGGGGATCTTTGGCACTATTTAGACATGTTGAGTTGTCACAACTGTGTAGAGAGGTGCTACTGGAATCTATTGGGTAGAGAAGGAAGAAACTGCTAACTATCATATAATACAGGGTAGTCCCTCACAACAAAGAATTATCCAGACAAAATTTCAATAGTGTTGAGACTGAGAAATCCTGAAACAGATAATACTGGCAAATGAGCAAAAGCAAGGGGGAAAAAGATATATATAATGTATATAGTTTGCTATCATTTACCTTATATCCCTAAGAGGCTAGAAATATATAAATATATTTGATTATATTTTCTCAAAAAAATAAAAAGTTAACTCATGAGAGGTTTGATATGATGATGGAGGGAATGGGGTTGGAAAATAGAATTTTCTGAATATTCCTTGCTTGTGGATTTAACCTTAGAACTATGTAAATACATTCATAATTATAAAACCAAAACAAAATTTATACTAAAGAAAAGCAAAGGATGCCTGGATGGCTCAGTGGGATAGGCCTCTGCCTTCAGCTCAGGTCATGGTCTCAGGGTCCAGGTATCAAGCCCCGCATCAGGCTCTCTGCTCAGCGGGGAGCCTGCTTCACCCTTTCTCTCTGCCTGTGTCTTTGCCTACTTGTGATCAGTCTCTCTCCGTCAAATAAGTAAATAAAATCTTTAAAGAAAAGCAAAATAATACAATAAACCTAATTTTGTATTTTGGTATTGAGCTAGTGGTATAATTTCACAAATAGAAATTATATTAAGTGAGTTTAAAACAATAATTTAACTATGTCTAATAGTTTATACACTGTGGACAAAAATAAATGACCAGGAAACTTAACTATTTTGAATATATTTTAAATATTCAAATTGTTGGTGGCAAGGATATATATACACACACCTTATGAGACTAGGTTGTATGTGCTGTATTAAAATCAATCTGTTTCCTAGCTCAATCATGCATTTGTTGGCAGCATTTAATTCCTCCTTGCCTTTTGTATTGAGGGCCTCTGTTTCCTTTCTCTTAGGCTGTTAGGAGGAGGTCTTCCTTATTTCTTGCCATGTGATCCTCACCATAGGGCAGCTAATAGTAGAGCAGATGGATTCCCTCAGAGCACGCCATCAAGAGAACTAGAGAAAGCCAGTAAGACAGAACTCATGCTCTTTGTAACCTAATCTGGGAAGTGACATCACATTACTTTTTCTGAATTCTATTCACTAGCAGTGAGTCACTTGGTTCAGCTACATTCAAGAGGATGGGATAATACTAGGGCATGATTACCAAGAAGTGAAGATTAAAGAAAAACATTAGAATTTTCCTACTGTGGGTATAAATCAAATAAGTGACTATGTTGATATCATTGGTTATTGGGATTTGTAGTAGTAGAGAAAAGAGATCCAAGTGTAAGGTTAAAAATTAAGTAAAAATCCTTTAGTTCCTGAATTTGAATTGGAAATATGAATCCAAGTACACACACACAAGTGTGTGTGCATATACATTTCCTATTCTTGTCCACTGAAAAGTCCTAAAAACTAATGAGCACCTCAGTCACACAGACTTCACTCTCTAAATTCTATTTTGTACTAAAAGAAAAAAGGCTCCTTGGAGAAATAATGGATGCCCAGCCTTGATAGGAAATGGACAAAATTACTTTGGATGAACTTGTTATAGGAGAAAGCAATGCCACTAGATGTGTCAAATGAATTTAGGAAACAAAGAGAATCACACCAAAAACAAACAAACAAAAAATAAGCTTAAATTGGAATAATAACTAAGATATAAATTACATTTAAAATAAGGATATTAGAAAACACCTCAACTATCTTTTCTAAGGAAAGCTCAAGAACTATCTTTTTGAAAGCTGACAAACACAGAAAAAGAATCAAGTATATATCCTGTATTTCATGTGTTTCACTTATGAACTTTAGGATAAACCAGTGGTTCTCAACAGGGGGGCAATTTTGCCCAAAGGTGTCACTTGACAATGTCTTGAGACAACTGTAGTTCTCATGACTGAGGAAGGGTACTACTAATATCTAGTAGGAGGAGGCCAGGGATGCTGCTAAACCTCCAAAATGCAGAGAACAACCCCTCAAAGGAAAGAATTACCCAGTCTAAAATTATCAATAGGATCTAAGTTGAGAAATCCTCAGATGACCAAGTAGTTAAAGAGATGAAATTTTCTTCTTAGATGTACTAATAAACAATTTAGAAATGTTTAAAGTAAAATATCACCTCTTTGCAATCTATTAAAAGGCAGGTCTTGCCATTGATCATAAATGGCTGTTAATACCACATAAACATGAAACCATTCATATAATTTTATTGTCAATAAACTAAATCCACATCTGATAGAGGAACATAGTAAGTGGCACCAGGTATATGCAATTTGCTAAGTGCAAACTTCAAAAAAATTCTACTTGGACAGATGTTTTGGTTTCGTCAATAAGCAAACTGCAAAAAAAAAAAAAAGAGAGAGAGAGAGAGAGAGAGAGAGGAGACACATCAACCAACTGCAACACATGAAACATATTTGGATTCTTTTTAATACAAATAAGCAGAAAACAAGTTATAAGACCATCAGAGAAACTTGGAAAGAAATTGAACATTTGAATAAGATATTAAGAAGTTATTTAAATCATTTTAGGTGTGACAATGGTCATTGTGGTCATATTTTTAAAAAGCATTCTTGATGTTGGGAAAACTAGACAACAATATGAAAAAGAATAAAATCAGAACACTTTCTTACACCATACACAAAAGTGAATTCAAAATGGATGAAAGACCTAAGTGTCAGACCTAAAACCATAAAAATCCTAGAAGAGATCACAAATGTTAACCTCTTTGGCATAGTCAGCATCAAACTTGTGCTAGATATGTCTCCTGAACATGGAAAACAAAAGCAAAAATAAACTATTGGGACTACATCAAAATGAAAAGCTTCTGCACAGCAAAGGAAACAGTCCACAAAACCAAAAGGCAACCTACAGAATGGGAGAAGATATTTGCAAATGACCTGTCTAATAAAGGATTAGTATCCAAAATACATAAAGAACTTATAAAACTCAACACCCAACAAACAAATAATCCAACTAAAAATGGGCAGAAGACATGAACAGACATTTCTCCAAAGAAGACATACAGATGGCCAATAGACACATGAAAAGATGTTCATCATCACCATCAGGGAAATGTAAATCAAAACTACAAAGAAATATCACCTCACACCTGTCAGAATGGCTAAAATCAACAATACAAGAAACAACAGGTGTTGGTGAGGATGTGGAGAAAAAGGAACCCTCAGGCACTGTTGAGAATGCAATGGTACAGAAACTGTAGAAAACGATATGGAGTTTCCTCAAAAAGTTAAAAATAGAACTACCTTATGATCCAGCAATTGCACTACTGGGTATTTACCCAAATACAAATCAAATAATTCAAAGGGATATATGCACTTCTATGTTTATTTATATGTTTATTTATGTTATATCTATGTATATTTATAGCATTATTTATAATAGCCAAGATATGGAAGAACCCAAGTGTCCATTGATGAATGGGTAAAGAAGATGTATGTCACACATATATGGAGAAAATTATTCAGCCATAAAAAAGAATGAAATTGTGCCATCTGCAATAACATAGATGGAGCTACAGTATACAATGCTAAGCAAAATAAGTCAGTCAGAGAAAGACAAATACATGATTTCAGTTATATGTGGAATTTAATAAACAAAACAAATGATTAAAGAAAGAGAGAGAGAGAGAGATGCCAAGAAACAGATTCTTAATTATAGAGAAAAACTGACGGTTACCAGGGGAGGGAGTGGAGGAATGAGTTAAATAGGTGATGGGGATTAAGAAGTACACTTGTCGTGATGAGCACCTGGAGATGTATGGACTTGTTGAATCACTGTACTGTACACCTAAAACTAACATAAAACTATACATTAATTAATTGGAATTAAAATTAAAACTTAGAAAAAAATTCTTATCTTTTTAAGATGGGAGATTGAAATTGTTACAGAATAATAATAAGATGTGGTAGTCACATGTGGGACACCTGGGTAGCTCAGTGGGTTAAGCCTCTGCCTTTGGATCAGGTCATGATCTCAGGGTCCTTCAACTGAGCCCTGCATCAGGCTCTCTGCTCAGCGGGGAGCCTGTATCCTCCCCTCTCTCTCTGCCAGCTTGTGATCTCTCTCTCTGTGAAATTAAAAAAAAAAAAAAAAGAAAAAAAATATGTGGTAGTTGCTTTAAAAATAACCTAGAATGGAAAAAGAGTGTATGTGTGGAAATATAGATGAAACAATCTGAAACTATGCATTTATGATATCACTCTCTCTTTTGTGTGTTTTTGAAATTTTGCGTAAAAGTTTTAAAAGTTTACAAGTTCTATTTATTCATTACTATAGTTATGTTAAGGGAAAAACCGATGGTAAAATAGCAATAAAATATTCCACAATGTATACTAACTTGAAAAAAAACTTGGCATTGTATTTACTTTAATATAGCATTTTAATCATACTGTATATAATATTGAGCATTAATTTTTAACTTTCTATTTATATTAAAATAAGTTTTATTTTAGCATTACTCATTTTCAAGAGTCATGTTATTGATAGATAATGGTCCATTAAAAAAACCCTTACTTGCCATTTTATTTTTTCTGATTTTCAGTATTTTAAATAGTGCTGAAATAAACACTTTTGCATATAATAAAATTTCTTATCCAAACTCATTCATTTTAGGGCATATAGGTCTGGTATAAATCCATCTCTTTGGAATAATTCCTAGAATTTAAATAACTGAGTATGAGGTCTCATCATTCTAAAGATTATTGAAACATAAAGACAAATCACTCTGCAGAGATTAACAAAGCATTTGACCACAAAAAATTGAGCATCCTATAACAATTACTTAAGCAAGAAGCATTTTGTCTGCTTCACAAAATAAAAAGTTCAGTATTAGTATAGAGGTGCCACAATGTTTTCAGTAACAAATTCTTTCTCCTCTTCTGTTCTGCCATCTTTAGCGCAGTTTCACTATCACAATACATATGCTATAGCACCATATCTAGGGACCAGACTGGTATCAGGGTAGAGGGAACAAAACCTTTCAAGAGTTTGTCTTTGTATGTAGATATGGGAGGAATTCCTTGTAGACTTCTGACCTCATTTGTGAGAAATGGGCTTCAAGTTCATGCCTGACTAGAAGCTGTGTAGAAAACAAGGTGTTTAGTTTTCTAGTGTAAAAGAGATAAGGTAGTTAGGAATGGATGCTGAGTGAGCCAATTCATGGAACTTGAGCCCCACATTTCAAGAACACCAAAGTGCTAAACGACATCCAATTTTTCGTACAATCATTCTCATTTCATTTAATAAGTATATATAAGATGCTATATTGTTTTTAAATTTTTTTCTTTGCCATTACCTAAATAAGAAACATATATTTATTTATTTTTTAACATCTTAATTTTATTTTTTTCATGTTCCAAGATTCATTGTTTATGCACTGCACCCAGTGCTCCATGCAATATGTGCCCTCCTTAGGACCCACCACTAGGCTCACCCATCCCCCCAACACCCTCCCCTCCATAATCTTCAGTTTGTTTCTCAGAGTCCACAGTCTCTCCTGCTTCGTCTCCCACTCCAATTTACCCCAATTCACTTTTCCTTTCCTTCTCCTAATGTCCTCCATGTTATTCCTTATGCTCCACAAGTAAGTGAAACCATGTGATAATTGACTCTCTCTGCTTGACTTATTTCACTCAGCATAATCTCCTCCAGTCCCATCCATGTTGATAAAAAAATTGGGCATTCATCCTTTCTGATGGTTGTGTAATATTCCATTGTATATATGGACTACATCTTCTTTATCCATTCATCTGTTGAAGGGCATCTTGGTTCTTTCACAGTTTGGCGACTGTGACCATTGCTGCTATGAACATTGGGGTACAGATGGCCCTTCTTTTCACTACATCTCTATCTGTGGGGTAAATACCCAGTAGTGCAATTGCAGGGTTATAGGGTAGCTCTATTTTTAATTTCTCAAGGAATCGCCACACTGTTTTCCAAAGTGGCTGCACCAACTTGCATTCCCACTAACAGTGTAAGAGGGTTCCTCTTTCTCCACATCCTCTCCAACACTTGTTTCCTGTCCTATTGAATTTTGGCCATTCTAACTGGTGTAAGGTGATATCTCAATGTGGTTTTGATTTGAATTTCCTTGACGGCTAGTGATGATGAACATTTTTTCAAGTGTCTGTTAACTATTTGTAGGTTTTCTTTGGAGAAGTGTCTGTTCATGTCTTCTGCCCATTTTTTGACATGATTATCTTCTTTTTGAGTATTAAGTTTGAGGAGTTCTTTATAGATCTTGGATATCAGCCCTTTGTAGCATCATTTGCAAATATCTTCTCCCATTCTGTGGGTTGCCTCTTTGTTTTGTTGACTGTTTCCTTTGTTGTGCAGAAGGTTTTGATGTTGATGAAGCCCCAAAAGTTCATTTTCGCTTGTGTTTCCTTTGCCTTTGGAGACATGTCTTGAAAGAAGTTACTGTGGCCAATGTCAAAGAGGTTACTGCCTATGTTCTTCTCTAGGTTTGGCAAGATTCCTGCCTCACATTGAGGTCTTTCATCCATGTGTATGGTGTGTGAGAATGGTTGAGTTTCAGTCTTCTATACATAGCTATCCAATTTTTCCAGTACCATTTATTGAAGAGACTGTCTTTTTTTTTTTTTTTCCCCCACTGGATATTTTTTCCTGCTTTGTCAAAGATTATTTGGCTATAGAGTTGAGGGTCCATAACTGGACTCTCTACTCTGTTCCATTGGTCTATGTGTCTGTTTTTATACCACTACCAAAGTATATATTTATTAAGCAACTTATATAAACAATTTTGGGGTAGGCAGATATTATAGTGATTGGGAGGGTTGAGAACACAGAATCTGAAGTTAAATAGCTTCATTTAGTGTAATGCTCTAGCCCTTAGCAGTCACATAAACTCATCACAATGCTGAGCACATAAGAAGCACTCTATATGTTTTGGTTTGTTGTTGATAAAATAAGCAATTACTGTAAAGTTGAATTTGAGGAAAAAATAACCTTCGGAGTGATGCTCTTCCACCTATCCTCCAAAGATGGTACTTTAGCTCGAGGCCCTTTGTTCTACTCCTTGACCTTCAAAAGTTCCCATGATATGTCTCATTATGTAATGAACTGATAAAGTTTACTGTCAGTTGCATTGGGATTAGATAAACACTTCAGAACCAAAGCATTAAAAGTAGACATGTTCATTATTCTCCGATATAATATTTTTATTTTAACCAAAATAAGTTCTTTATCCCAATGGAATGCATATTTTACAATGTGTGATTCTCTGTTAGCAATTTTCAGATGGGTGCAATACTCTAGTAAAGGAAAAATTTCAGATCCCATTAAACAATGCCTTAGAGATGACTGTATAAATTGCCATCTCTATTGATATGAATATCTTGAGATTATTCAACTGCAAATGCATGAGAACAAACAAATATTCAGGGCATTTGCTATAAACCTGAGGAAGTTTCTGCCTTAATTACACACACATTCTTGGTGGAAGTCACACTATATTTGCCTATAGACCCAGGGATGCCTATCGATGGCAGAGGCAAATGTTAATGAGTCCATTATTAGTGTTAGTTGTTTTTATTTAAGCTCCAGGAGGTGAACGCATATATTCTTTTTTATTTTAGATGCTTGATATTTTAAATGGAATATGAAACATCTTTGAATCACAGTGTCAGATTCTTGAGGATGATTAAGCATGGTGTCTATTAAAAACCTATGCAAATTGCAAAAAGACCTGTGCTAAATAAAGCTACACTCATACAGTGAGAATTTTAGCATTTAGTAATCTTCAAATATTTTCATTTACATTTCTTAAGTTTTTCTTCCTTTCTTTGGTTGTTATTTGTTCAGTTTAACACAATGTCTGGAAAGTAAGGATTAAGTTAGAGATCTTCTAGTTTCATAGTTAAACCTCTTGTAGAAGTTGCCTATATTCACTCTCCTCATTTTCTGGCCTTTTATACAATTTTCAGCTTAGTCATAAGTTTAGTCCATCACTCTACTTTAAAATTGTTCATGATGGTCACCAATCAAACCTATTTTTCTAAATCCATCAGCTATTTTCCAACCATCATATTATTGGCCTCTAAACACCATCCATTTTTGTTAGCATATTTTCCCTTGTCTTTCTGGTCATTCCTCTTTTCTGTTTCTTGTCTTATTTATTTGTCATATTTATTCTATGACTTCTTTGGGGACTTAACTTCTCTACTAATTTGAATTCCTTAAGATTTGGTCTAAAAATCTATCTTCTTTTCACATTATACTATTCCCCTAGATAATCACAGTATTCACATACATACCAATTGACATATAAGCAGAGACAAAACGAATTTATATCTTTAGGCCAAATTTCACTCTTAACTCTAGATATCTATATCCACTGCTTCCTTGGCAAGTTTGCTTGGATATTGCAAAGGCATATGGTCTCTGCATGGTCCATATATGTCTCCTTTCAAACATTGTTTTCTCATGTATTGGAACCTTTCAACATCTAACTACTCAAGTCAATAGTTAACTGCTACATCCATCTCCTTATTTTTTCTATCCAGTTCATTAAAAATCTTCTCAAATACACCTGTTAAATGTTATCAAGCTCATTTACTTCTGAATGTTTCGACTGCTAACACCATTATCTCTGTCCTTAATATCCACAATAGAGACCTAATCATTTACCCACATACATACCTCTGGCTTCCCTACAGTCTAGTCTTTATATTCAACCAGAGCAGTATTTTTTTTTTTTTTTAAGATTTTATCTATTTGAGAGAAAGAGCATGAGTTGGGGGTTGGGGGTGGGAGTGGGCATAGAGGACAGACTCCTTGCTTAGAAGGGAGCCAGATGCAGCGCTCAATCTCAGGATCCTGGGATCATGACCTGAGCCTAAGGCAGACACTTAACTGACGGAAACTCAGGTACCCCAACCACAGCAGTATTTTTATCACATTAATCTGATAATGATATTCAACTAAAACACTGATTAGTCATCGCTTTTATCCTAGACACATTGAGTTACCCCTAGCAACCTTTCACTGTGACCATCAACTAGCCTCTAACATTAGTCTGTTTCTCTTCAGCCTTGTTTTATTAATTATTACTTATTCTTCAGATTTGTTCCAGAGATAGATAGATGGTAGATAGACAGATAGATAGATAGATAAAGATGTAGCTTTTGATGTACATAAAGATAGTATCTTCTTTTCTCTTTTCAAAGTTATAAAATTTTATTTCCCTTTAAGACTATTGATGGATGTTTGTGTCCCCCATTACTTGTTAAGTTCCATAAGAGCAGGGACCACATCTGGTTTTATTTATTCCTAGCATCTAGCAAAGTGCTTGGGACCTTGTTAGTATCTTAGAGATATTTGTTTAAGATAATAAAAAAATAAAATAAATGCTTTCAAGTCATATATCCCTACCTTAATACTACCTTTATGTATACTCTTTTTCTTAGCTAATGTATTTATCAAGTTAAATTGTCTCTTCCTTGGAAACCACTTTGCTAAAGTGAAAAGAAGTACACATTTCCACATACACATAAATACATGCAACAATGATCTACCAGCATAGAATACAGAGAAAATTCTCCTTTATTTGTAGTTTGAAGTCAAAATTCTTTAGAGCAGTATGAGATAGTTAAGCTCTGTTTTGAAAATGAATCTTCCATGTGAAGCAATTATGTAGTTGAACTGTTGATTTAATGCATATTTTTACCTTAGATTATATGACATGGGTGTCAGTCTGCCATGGGGGGAGAACAGTAGGGAGAAGGCTCTGCAGTTTTGGATATATATATATATATAGTTTCACTTAGATCCTGAAATGAAAGCTCAGCTGCATAGATGAAATTCTTTGCCTACTGGCATAAAATCAATGTTATTAATGTTTAGAAAATTACAAATCATATAATATTTAAAAGGGTAGGGAAGACAAGCATAAATTTGCCACCTTTTTCACTTGCCAACTCTGGATATTCAAAATGGCTACATTTCTTGTTCAATAACTACATCATGAGCAAAGGAGGGCTATATTAACATAAAAAATCATAATGATGTAAGGATAGGGTTTTTAATTATAAAAATGTTACTCTTTGTCAAACTGTGGTAATTGTCCTTATTTTTATCACTTCACCTACGTCTGTTAAAATTGTCTTCAGGAGAGCAGCCTGGTACATAATTTCACATTTGAGAAATGTAACATAGAAATGTAACTCATGTAATATAGCTGAGAGGGACTCAACCCACAGTAAGATATTTTCTATTCCCATTCTTGGGAATAATTCTAAGAAATTTCTACTTTTTTCAGAAATAGGTTCCAGATAATTTCAGTATTGACTGGATAAGTGTTTAAAACTGAGAAGAAAATTGAAGTTGGCCTGTGTATTATTAATTGGAAACACAGGTAAGGCTTTTCATTAATGGAAGAGTCAGAACAGAAAGCGGTGGACATAACTAATGCATGCTCTTAAGCAAAGTTTCCTTGAAACTGTTAAAAAAGCAAATAAAGTGTAATTGCCTTGTGATTAAGTAGAATCTCTTTAATGTCTTCAAGCTCATTAGTATGCCCCAAAACCCTGGTGTCCTTTTAAGCACATAGTGTGCTGCTTAACAAATACATATTGATTCCCGTGGATAAGAAGCAGATACAATTAGGAGAAAAAGAACAGAGCTAAATTAATTCGCTACTGGGTGGGAAAGTTTAACAATGTCATTCCCCAGGTTTGACAGTAATTTTATTTAAAGATTTTTATAAATAACCTGAAAGTGGGAGTACACAGTAAGTTACCCAAGCTCTTCTAAGCAAAGGAATGCTGAGTCAGTGGGAGTAAAGTGCACAGAGAACTCATGAAGTTGTGTGGGGTAAGACAAATGGCAATTGAGCTTCCATGTGGGCAAGTGTGAAGTAAAGCATTTAAAGAACAATTCCAGATATGGCATAAAAGATTATGAGAATCATTTTTGATCCAGGAAAATGATCTAAGAATTACAATATGCTCTTTCATTCAAAAAGTCTTTCCCAAAACTTCACTCACTATGGACCTCTTAAATTTAGAAGACTGTAACACTAAAGGTTTTCTTTCTTATACATTACTCAAGGTAATCTGCTTCCAAACTCAGAGCTTTAATTGCCATATGTAATATTTCTTATGTTTTTTTTTGTTTGTTTGTTTGTTTTGTTTTTTTTTCCTTTGGTCAGCATTCTATTCCCTTTCTTTGGTAACATGCTCCAATTTTCCTTGGGGGAACCGCCACCTTCTCTGCTTTTACCCGAAGTGTTTTCAGATAAATAAGATGCTGCATGTAGCCTCAGTGAGGCAAAATTAGCCTGTGTTAATCAAGCAAATAATGTGCCCTGCCCATGGTTATCAATTCAGGAAATATCAAGCAGCAGAATAAAGGCAATGTGAGATGATTGGTGCAACTTTGGGAAAGAAAAGCATTTTATCTTTCCTGAGTTTTGTTGACATGAAAATATGGCATCTAGGTATTAGTCATGGTTTGGGAGAAGCCTGAAGCGGACGACAACCTTCGAATGTATCCTGAAAATGGAGGCAACCCAGAGGGAATAAAGAGACAGGGCATCTTGGATGTCCAATAAATTTGTACCTAAAAGTAGCCCCATATAGTAGATGACTGAAAAATTATATTTTCTACATTAATTTGAATTGGATTTCTGTCACTTACAATAGAAATAAATGCTGATTAATATAGTACCTTGTTGAACTGGTATAGTGGTGTACACTGGTGAGCTATTTGAAGTGAAAACCTCTCTTCTGAAATCCAGCCATATTTCCAATTGAATGATTATGTCCACCTGGGTATTCCTTAGTAATGTCATAAATTATGCATTCAAAACTGTGCTCACTGCTTTTCTCCCAAAGCATGTCATTTTTTTTTAATGTTCTGTATTTTAGGAAGTAACGTTAACATAGTCTCATACATAATCCCCAATGCCTTAGGAGTCACTTTAGCTTCCTTTTCACTTAATCCAACTTTTACTGAATTATTAAATTGGAAGACTTGTTTACATAATCACAACTTATATATTTTATCTCTTTCCATTGTCACTACTCTAATTCAGTTATTGTTTTTCTTACCTCTCCCAACTGTCCTTTCTTTCCATAAATGCAGATCTATCCCTCTCCATTCTATTATTGTGATTTTGACAAAATAAAAATATGTTACCACTTCCTTACTTGGAATATTTCAATGCTTTCCCAGGATTTTTATTTTTTTATTTTTTTTAAGATTTTATTTATTTATTTGACAGAGAGAAAGAGCACAAGTAGCAGAGAGGCATGCAGAGAGGAAGGAAGCAGGCTCCCCACGGAGCAGAGAGCCCCATGTGGGGCTCGATCCCAGGACTCTGGGATCATGACCGGAGCTGAAGGCAGACGCTTAACTGACTGAGCCATCCAGGCGCCCCTCCAGGATTTTTAAAATTAAATTTTCTTGTTTTACCTAACACCTTGAGAACTTATCCTTTACCCCTCCCTACTTCTGTCCAAGTCCTGTGCAAGTACCTACTTCCTGGGCACACTAAATGGCTTAGGGTTTCTAAAAACAAATAAAATTTTCTTATACAATGTGATATTGCATTTAGAATTTTTGTTTTGTCTACCTGGAATGTTCTCCAACATTTCCACTTCTGGCAAATACTTCTCCATCATGCAGAACTCAGTTTCACTGACCACTTACCATGGACTCTTCTGGATTTCTGATACTGTCAAATGTTCCTCTTCTGGGGCTCTATAATATTTTGTAAACCACTCTGTACTTCTAAGACACTGAAGTATAATGATTGAGCTCCTTGTATCATTTCAGCAATACACGTGCTGTGTCTCATTTCATATCTAAAGTACACCACGGTAGAGTGTATTCCCACTTGTACTGGATAAATCCATCACACATGGGTGACTGAATGAATAAATGGGCCTTGCCTTTTCCAGCTAATCTTGTTACCGTATGTATATTAAACAACTCAACAAAACATTTTATTTTCATGAAAAATATAGTATCACACGGAAAAACAAATGTCCCAGTTCTGGGTCCAGAAACTGCTTTTTCTGCTATATGTGCCTTTCTTTGAAAATAGGAGTAATGAAGACAAATAAGCCATGTAGAACATATCAAGTTTCCTAGATTCAGGAAGGAAATATTATTAAATATTCATTAAATTTGTATTTGGTACAAATAAAGAAACATTTATTTTATTAAGAAACAAATGGGGACACCAGGGTGGCTCAGTTATTAAGTGTCTGCCTTTGACTCAGGTCACGATCCCAGGGTCCTGGGTCCTGGGTCCTGGGATCAAGCTCAGCAGGAAGCCTGCTTCTCCCTCTCCTATTCCCCTTGCTTGCGTTCCCTCTGTCGCTGTTTCTCTGTGTTAAATAAATAAATAAATAAAATCTTAAAGTAAAAAAGAAATGTACTTACTAACTTACATCTAGTATTCAAAGCAGTTCCAATGTTTTGAAATATTTGGTTAATGTTTTGCTTCTTCCCAGTTCATATTCTCCATTTATTATCTCTCTTTATCTCTATCACTATCTCTCTCTATCTGCAATTTCAAAAAATATATTATGTAGGAGTTATATTTAAAAGTTTAAGATTTAATGAGTAGTACAAAATACTCACTTCTATTAAAAAATATTCTGCCACATGGGGCTCCTTCTTCTCCCCCGCTCTCTTTCCCTCTGTCCCTCCTCTCCTTCAAGCTCTTGCTCTCTCTCTCTCTCACACACATACACAAATAAATAAACAAAACCTTAAAAAATAAATTCTGCTACATGTTGTTTGTCCTTCATACACAATTCTCCAAACTATCACTGCAAGATTTAGGTGAAAATGAACTCTGAAATTTGCACATGAAAATTCCAAAAATACTAAATAAAGGTAATTCAGTTCAAGGAGAGACACTTTGATTGTTGTTATAAGATGGGATCAACTTGCAGTTGGTCACTTACATAAAGAATGGCTCACAGAAAGCTACTGTAACCACTTAATATTTCCAGTTTATTCCAATGATATGTTAGAACTCTCTAAAGCATTGGCCTTCAAATATTTGAGTCATATGCTCCACATAAGGCTTTGAAAACTAGATAATCTCTTGTACTTTTTAAGCTGACATGTAAGATTATCTTATGTTCAAATCATTGTGAAAGATGTATTTTTTTAGGCAAGTTGTTTATGGCATATTTTTTAAATTCAGTTTTTATTAAACTTTGAAGGGGCAAATTTATCTCATTCAATTTAGAGAAACCATCTATACTGGTAAAAGCTGGTCCTCATTGTCAAATCATTCAGTCAAATTAGATAACTTTTTCTCAGAAAAAAGCAAGACTTTTTTTTTTTTAATGAAAATCAACATATGGCTTATATCCATATGACAGCTTTCTGACTGCGAATTCTAATTTTTAGGCAGGTAAAGAGATAGAGAGATTAAGAGATACACCCATGCACCCCTATATTTAATGCAGCATTATTTACAATTGCCAAGATATGGAAACAACCCAACTCTGCACTGATAGATGAAAGGATAAAGATGTGGAGATGCAGTGTATAACACACACACACAATGTAATAATACTCAGTTGAGTAATGAGAGCATGCCATTTGCAGCAACATGGATGGACCTAGAAGGTATTATACTAAATAAAATAAGTTAGAGAAAGACAAATACCATATGATCTCACTTATATTTGGAATCTAAAAACAAAACAAAGCAAACAAACAAAAAAGAGACTGCTAAGTACAGAAAACAAACCAGGGGTTGCCAAAGGAAAGGTGGGTGTGAGTTTAAGCAATGAGATAAAGGGGATTAAATGATATAAACTTCCAGTTAGAAATAAGCCAGGGAGATGAAAAGTATAGCATAGGAAATATAATCAATGATATTGTAAGTGTTGTATGGTGATGACATTTATCATGGTGGACATTGAGTAATTTATAAAATTGTCAAATCCGTATATTGTACACCGGGACTAATATAACCCTGCATGTTAATTATACTTCAATAAAAAAATTAAAAATAAATCAATACACTTGTGGCACATATATACCAAAAAACTGCTGATAAGAAGTACTGAAAGAAGCAGGATCTTATTTCATCCTAGATATAAGGAAGAAGCATGTGACTAGGATGAAATAAGACTCTGCCCCTTTCAGTACCTTATTAACACTTTCTGTGTTCTGCTCCTGGAACTGTCCTTCAGAAATAAAGCATTCTTCAACTGCTTCTTTGCTTGGTGCCCCCACTTTTTTTTTTTTTTTTTAATGGTTTTTGTCATTGGAAAGACGGCAGCTGAGAAAAAGTTGCATCCTTCTTTGGTAAAATGGGTGTGGGGCAATTGTGAGAGAGGAGGTGGGTGAAAAAACTCTAGCCAGAAGACAATTCTCAGGTATGTCAGTTTTAGGAAACAGCATTATCTAGGAATTAAATATCTCAAATCTGTCCATGCCCTGGGAACTCCTGAGCTTTCTTCTTGCAACATAAGGAAAGACATTTAATGAAGGACTCAGGAAAACCTCCCTCATTTATTTCCTGGGAAACGGGAATAGGAGAGAATAGATGAACAGAAAGTTATGTGTGCACTATGAGAAAAATAGGATGTGTCAAAAGCAATAATATTATATTTTGAGGAACTAAGAACTGGAAAAGATCAAACAGAATCAGCAATGCCATCCTGAAATCAAATCAAGTTGCTGAGCCAAAAGGAAGATTACCTTCCATCTCAACGTTGCACCAATGTTAATGAATCTAAGAATGCCTAAACTTCTAAAAGTCAAGCACTATACCTATAAAGAATTCTCATTATGAAGTGGATTGTCTCTGTGGTAAAAGAAAATTATATACTGATTATGTAATACTTTGATAACTTCACCTATGCATTTTTAATTCTCCATAGCCATAAGAGCTTCAGACATATTACTATCAATTAAGGACATCCATTAAAAAACTGGCTTCTGGATTTTCAAAAGCTAAAGTCCTAATGCAAACGACAGGATGGGAAGGAAACTTCTAAAAACATTCTATAGAATGTAAAGCTGTAAAGCTATAAATGTAAAGCTATAGGATGAATAGATAAACCTCTTTAAAGCTATAGAATGTATAGATAAACCTCTTAAAGCTATAGAATGTATAGATAAACCTCTTAAAGCTGTAGAATCAATAGATAAACCTCTTTCTACCTACCTTTGAACTGAGACATAGCAAGCACCAAAGAGAAGAGCAAAAGAATTAAGTCAACTTTGGAAAAGCTCCTCAAGAAATAGCCTTTTACCTTGTGTTTCCAGACTTGTCTGAGCTTCATGGGAAGGAGGACAGTAAAATCCCTAGGTAAGTTTTGGTAGAATCCCCCTAGAGCAGAGGGTACCTTAGCCCAGTTTCAAGAGTCAGCATGAACATAAGGTTCTAGAGTTTTCTGGACATGAATATGTTGTCAGAGCAAAAAAGTTACCATAACTGACTATTGTGTGTAAATGAGCTTCTAGACACATCCTACTGGGCTTCCCACAGAGAAAAACTGGCATAGCATAACATTCAGAAGTTCCTTATAGAAGACGTCTGCATAGAGAGTAACATCCAGGTCAGGATATAGAACACACAGAGTAAAGTGTGTGGATCCTCTATCAAAGCACATTGTGGAAACAGTGTTTTCCAAATGCCAGAGGGATATAGCTCTTGCTAAATAGAAATAAGGGAAATAAAGATACTGCAAAATAAGCCAAAATAACCAAGAACCCAACCTTTAATGTGAGTCAGATACTTACATGCAACTTTACAAATAAAGGGAGAACACAATCACCCTTAATGTGTTAAGAAACTAAGTAATTGTTTGAGTCTATCAAAAAATTGACTAATTTTGCTTCACCACCAGGCTAAAAAGAGCTGGTAAGATAAATGAGTTAGAGTTATCTCAAAAAGTTAAATATTTTGTACAAGACAACTGATATATCTTCAAAGCCACTGGTGCACAAAATTAACGTAGTAGCTGCCATGTATTGAGCACTCACTCTCCAAGTGTTCAGTGCACTGTCCAAGTGTTCAGGTGTTCAGTGCGCTGCCTGTATTATTTTAACTTCAAAACAACTCCACAACTTAGACATTGTTAGTACAGCATTCCAATTTTAAAGGTAAATAAGGCTTATGACTTTCCCAAAGTTAGTATGCCAACTGGTGGTAGAATCAGAAATTAAATCAAAGTATACTCATATCAATTCTACTTCAAAGCACCACACCATATATTGATGAGCAGAGGAAAGGATAGGAATAATGGTGAATTAATGTATATACTGAAGCTGAATTGAAGGTTTTGTGTCCACCCCCTACCTCAAGGGACCTGAACCTCCAGTTAAGGGATTCTCAGCCTTGGCCCTATGAAAGTTTGAACGAAATAATTCTTTGTTGTTATGGGATGTCCTGGGCATTGTAGGATGTTTAGCAGCAACCCAGGCTTTTACAAACTAGATGTCAGTACAGCCTCACCCCACACTGTATCAATCAAAAATATTTTTAGACATTGTCAAATGTCCCCTGGGAGGGAAAATGGCCCCTA
Organism: Lontra canadensis; assembly: GCF_010015895.1. Lineage (NCBI taxonomy): Eukaryota > Metazoa > Chordata > Mammalia > Carnivora > Mustelidae > Lontra > Lontra canadensis. Next base: position 8,387,543 of record NW_022631065.1, on the reverse strand, counting down.
GTTAAGAACCACTGATTTACATTTAAAGTGGCTGAGAAGGAACTCACATGACCTTTACCAGCTGTCCTGATTCTAGTTTTGAGATTTCTTGTGACCTTATAATTGATGTTGAAAACTTGAATCTAAGTGAGTAGAAGAGTTGAAGACATTTCTACAATTCATGGAAAGAAACTACATCATAAGACAGGTCTTCAAGTTTTATTATTCAACCATTCCTTAATTGAGTTGCTTTATTGCTCAGCTAAATATTTTTAGACAGGCCAATTACCCTATCTATGCACAAGTCTCTTATTTCTAAAATACAGATCATAATATCTACTTTATATAACGTGAGTAGATGGGTAAAATGAAATGATAAAAAACAAAATTTGCTTAACTATAAAGCTAGGAGACTGAAACTGTGTTTACCTTGACCATAACCACAAGGGGATACAAAAATCAAGGGCAAATGGAACTATCAGAAAGGTGTTTGATCAAGCCCTTACATTATGAATTACTTTATTTCCACCACATGAACATCTCTCCCAGGTAATTTTGACTCTCCATTTATGTGGAAATATATGTAATTGAGAGAGACATTGGTAATTTCAAACAAGATAGAGCGTTGAAGGAAAGGTACTAAGAGTAATAGTAAAATTATTGAATTGTCTTTCAAAGTGATGAAAACATACTCTGTATTTTAATGAACTACTACAATAAAGAATGCCAAGAACAGAAACTATAATCATTCATAGGCTACACACTATTTGCTAAGTCAAATATGTTGCAAAGTGGTAAGAGATACAATATTTACCATGACACATATCCTGGCATCCAGGTAATTTATCTGTCTTTAGGAAATAGGAAAATCAACTGTATTTAAAGATCAATGCTAAGGTTGTTAGATAATTATATAAAATCAATGATATCAGGTATATAAATATCACTTGATATCATTGATTTTACATAATTATATAATGCCATAAAAAGTGAAGCAAAAATTAGGAGTTGCACATTGATATTAGGAAGAAGCAAATTTAAGACCAATGGAAGAAAGCTTAGTTTTTCCCAGAGATTATTATCTCCAGGAATGACATGCACAAAAACAAACAAACAAAAGTATTCTAGAAAGCTTTAGATGGATTAAATGTGTACTCATAATATACAACCATCAGACAATGAAATACAGTGAAAGAGAAAAGAAATAAAAACATTATGCCTTCAGTTTTACCAAGGCTTCATTTTCTGTTATTAGCCCTATAGGATAATATTCAACTATTTTCTGTATGTAACATATTAGCTATGAAAGTCACATTTTATTTGTAAAGACAAATCATTCTGTCAACTCTCTAATCTCTTAAAATAGCAAACGAAGTTTAAGGACATAAATTTAAAGTAACTTGTAATTGGTTCTTGGTACAGCTACAGAAAAAAGTTTTGTTTTGTTTTTTTTTAAATCAGCTGAGAATCCATACATAGTGTAGCAACTTAAATATTAATATAAATAATTAACCTACACTAATAACTCATACATCTGGTGTTATAGGGTTAGAAAGAAAATTATGATTATCTGTTTTCACAGTGATCTGATTAGAAAGAACCCAGGGTATAATAATTTTGCTAAGAGTATCCCTTTTAATTGAGATGACCTTTCAATAATACTGGCCTGTTACATTTCCAGTTGACTAAATGTGATGATTTTTATAAATTTTTGACCAAGCAAGATGTTTAAGATAGTTAAGGAATCAGAAGTATCAATGGTATTTTTGAACATGAAAAGTTGAGCTTATTAAATATGCCCTTCTGAGCAGGCAAGCATGAGAAATTTGAAATATGCTTTGCTTTTCACAACAGTTTCATATTACACAGAGATTCAACCCTTTAATGAACTCTATTTGTTGACTCATGCAAGAAAACAAGGTAATTGTATTATCTCAACCTCAATGACTTTTTAAACCATGGTGTTACAGCTATTATACTCAATATTTGAAAAGAAATATATTAAAAAATAACCAAGTTGCTTTGAGGAAATTGGGGCATAACCTTTTCATATAAAAGAATGAAAACTCACTGAATTGGAAAAAAGTATACTTCTAGTAGGGACATTTAACTCACTAGATAAATGTAAAACATTAACATTGCTCTTGTAAAGTTATCAAAGTGATTAAAAAGAACATTAAAAAGTACATTCCAAAAATTAATTGAATCGTGTTTGATAGAAAACATAAGGCCAGAATATTTAATGAATATCTACTTTAGATTTTTTTTATTTCTATAGATGATTTAATATTATCTCAATACATTTTAAAATATTTTTCTCCCCTGAGTAGTGAAATAGATAAGCATATATTTACCGAGTACTTATAACATTTTCCTTTTAATATCCTCCAAATGGGAGTGGTGGAGAAATTATATTAGAATTATATTTTTAATTATAAATAATTCACATTATATTATAAGTATAGCTACTCTATATGCTTAGCAAGATTATTACCAATTTGTTATGGAGATTTAAACTCATGTAACTGATGTTACAATTATTGTATAAATGACATCTTTTACTAAATTTCTTAAAGTTCAACAAAGCTATATCATTGGATTGTAGTGAATATATTTTTATTTCTGAGACTGTGAAATGTTGTTCAGACAGTGTATCTATAATATATATAAACTATATTGCCAAAATACAAAATAAACAAAATTTATGTATTTTGGTAGAGTGAAATATTGTTATACAACTGAATAAAAATGTTCGAGAATGATCTTCACATAGATTATAAAATAAAGAAATTAATAGAGTAGTAATGTAAATTTAAAACGCAGCATTTAAAAAAATCCTTACTTTGTGGGAAGGGTAGAAATAAATGTACCGTGAAACCTAAAAGCTACTTTGTCTTGATGATGATTAGAAAAACAGAAATTAAAGAAATCCTCTCAGAAACTAAGGGTTACTATTAGCACAGGTATAAACAAAGACATCAAACTGTGAAGCCTTTGAATAGAAATCACTTCTTCATTCTAGGAAGCCTGGAACATTTTATAAAAGGTTTCATCTGTAGCAAGGATACAATCTCAAAACTTTCTTTTTTTAAAAAAGATTTTATTTTATTCATTTCACAGAGAGAGACACAGTGAGAGAGGGAACACAAGCAGGGAGAGTAGGAGAGGGAGAAGCAGGCTTCCCGCTGAGCAGGGAGCCTGATGCAAGGCTCCAACCCAGGATCCTGGGTTCATGATCTGAGAGGAAGACAGACACTTAATGACTGAGCCACCCAGACATCCTCAATCTCAAAACTTTCTGAAAGGCATGAAACATATAGACCCTGTCGCATGGGCCTAATGCAATTGTACCAGAATTTAATAATGGAAATAGACCAAGTGAACCTGCCAAGTAGAAATTAAGGAATAGTCCTGAAAGTCACCATGGCAGAAAACTCAAAATGCACTTACAGGCCCTTTAGAATGTAAGGAGGAGAGACAAAGCAGTGTTAAGTTTATGATATTCATACTCAGGCTAACGTGGTATGAGGCTGAAGAAGTTATTTGACCCATTTGGACCTAAGATGCTGAACCTATAAAAGGGCAATAGAACCCGGACCACACCCAGGATGTTGAAAAAAATAGAAATAATTCACAACTTAAAGCTCCAAACAGTCTTATATCAAAAGAATTACAATGCTAAACTGCTATTATTCTTCTTTCTCTCCTTTTCCTTCCTTTCTCCCTCTTCCTCTTCTTCCTTCTTCTACTATATTTGCATATTATGGAATAAAATTATATATGGCCAAATAAAGCCAAATATGGACATAATTATGGCTTTATTTATTATTTGTTGTCCAACAAGAAAAAGTAAAAATCTTCACTCAGTTCAGGAGCTTAGGGGAAAAGAAACCAACCATGAGGAAGAAGTTAGTAAAAAATGAAATAAAATCTATTGAATAAGAAGACCTGTTATTTTAAGGATTACTATTTTCCAAAATTATCACTAAATTCAATGGAACAGCAATCAGAATCCAAACAGGATTATATTTGAAAGTTAACAGCATTAGTGTGTCAAGGAAGATATGGACCTTATTAAAATAGCAAATGTGATGATAATAGAAACAGCGATTTCTATGCTGCATGGTGTCTAAAGGCCAGTGACATGCTATTTTACATGTATTAACTCATTTAATCCTAAGAACAAAACTGCATGGAAGGCAACACCATTATTTCCATTTTATCAATAAAGCAAATGAAATAGGCAAAATTTGAGTATTATTTTGGATGTCACAGCTAGTATAAAACAAACCAAGCAGGCAGATTCCCCAGGGATCGTGCTATTAAAAATTATACTGTACATCTAAATATAAGAAGTGATATTTCCCTATCAAATAAAAATTTATTCTGCAGTAATTAAAGTAATGTGGCACTGGCAAAGGAAAGAAGGATGAGATTGGGTTTTCTACAAACAGGCCCGAGAATGGACTGAAAATAGTGTGTGAGATAGCACCACAAGGGACTGCAGAGTGCAATGGGGCAAAAATCAAGAATAAATTTACCTTCCAGAGTTTACCAAGGAATTAAATATTTGCTATGAAAATAATTTTATTTGGGACATTGATTGCTCAGGATGTTAATGTCAAATAATCGAAAACCTAGCAGTTCCTGTCTTTAAGCTTTCAAATCAGTACCAGTTCAGCAGTTATCAATTAACTGATACTTGAAAATCAGTGCAAATATAATTTATTTCTAATGGATATACTGTCTTTTGTTATATATTATTTTCAAAACACCAAACTTGCTCAGGAAAAAAAAAGTCTTATAGAGCAATACAGTTTCAATCCCCTAGGAAAATTTAGATATGTTTTTCCTCCTTAGTTACATAGACTTGGATTTGTAGGAATGAATGTAATATTTTTTTTAATTTTTTTTTTAATTTATTTGTTAGAGAGAGAGAGCACAGGCAGACAGAGTGGTAGGCAGAGGCAGAGGGAGAAGCAGGCTCCCTGCCAAGCAAGGAGCCTGATGTGGGCCTCAATCCCGGGACAGTGTGATCATGACCTGAGCCGAAGGCAGCCACTTAACCAACTAAGCCACCCAGACATCCCTGAATGTAATATTTTAATGGAACAATTTCATTGGCCATTTCACATATAACTTAAAACGTCCCCCCCAAACTCAATGAAGAGGTCTTGCTGACTTTGTTAACAAATTTTTATACTTTAATAAATGTGTGTAAAATCTATTTAATAGCTAAACATACCTATCTCACTTTGGAGTTAAAAAGGAAAATCTTTATTAATGATCCACTAGAATCAATATTCAAGAGAGCAGGGACTGAGATTTTTTTTAATGATTATTATTTTTTCATTATACCCAATACCTTGAGTAGTAACTTGCCCCATGGAGAGGCTCAAAAAATAGTTACTGAATAAATGAATGAAACTAAAAGTTAATATGTATTGGTGCTTACTATTTCCCAGATATTGTGCTAAGTACTAGTCTCATTTAATGCTCATAATCACTTAACTAATTAACATTTTTATTAATGCAGCTTTACAAATCAGTTTAAATGTCAGATTTTTACTAGGTATTTTATCTTGGGCAAGTAGGCAAATCTCTTTCTCCCTCAGAGCTTGTCTCTCCTCACCTGTAAAATGGACATAATAAGCTTATCTGGGTTGAGCTGTGAGAAATAATGACTAAAAAACTAAATATTTATTGTAGTGCTAGACACTTAATTGATCATATATAATCACAAAATATATTTCATAAGCCTGCAAAGCAAAAAAAAAAAAAATTACATCTTATAATGATAGTCAACTAAGTGGAAGCTGGACATAATTTTCCTTGCTTGAATAAGTATAAACTTAATTCCTGTTGCTTAGCTAGACAACCGCAAATGCTCAATGTTTTAGACAATAAATCATTTAAGGACTATTTAAGGTAGGGATATGAGTCCTGACTCTTGTCTAGAACTTTTCCTTCTACTAAAAACAAGAAAGTATCATCGAGAAAATTTCAGAATAGAAATTATCAGCTTGGAAAAACAAAACAAAACCAGAAAACAAGCCAGCAAAGCAGAGATAACTGTGAAGTATTATTTTCGGAAATTCTTCACTATAGCCTTCTCAATGTCCTAGAGAGCAATTTAATATGGAAAAACATGGGTACAGAGAACTGTGTTTAAATCTGATACAAAGGAACAGGCCATTAAATGCAAAGAGGTTTTAGAAATATAACCAAATTTGGGGCACCTGGGTGGCTCAGTCAGTTGAGCATCTGCCTTCGACTCAGGTCATGGTCTCTAGGTGCTGGGATTGAACCCAGTGTCAGGCTCCCTGCTCCTTCTCCCTCTCCCTCTGCCCCTTTCCTGCTCTCTCTCAAAAAAATAAATAAATAAATAAAATCTTAAAAAAAAAAAAAATAGCATGCCTAATTTATTTCACATGTTTGCCTTTTATCAATTTACGTATCATTTTCTGAGTAGTCTAAAAGTATTGTTTAAATAAGCAAAATATACAAGTCTAACTGACAAGAAAGCATCATGTTGTATTTTCATTTTCTTTGTAAGAAGTATATAAAATAATGGTGAGTCTTATCATTGATAGCATTTCAGATTTCCTAAAACTCAGTATAAGTTCATGTATTTGGATGGAAGCAAGAAGAAATTTTACGTATCAAAACTCAAAACTGGCATCCAAATCGGCAAAGAAGAAGTCAAACTATCACTCTTCGCAGATGATATGATACTATATGTGGAAAAGCCAAAGGACTCCACTCCAAAACTGCTAGAACTTGTACAGGAATTCAGTAATGTGTCAGGATATAAAATCAATGCACAGAAATCAGTCGCATTTCTCTACACCAACAACAAGACAGAAGAAAGAGAAATTAAGGAGTCCATCCCATTTACAATTGCACCCAAAACTATAAGATACCTAGGAATAAACCTAACCAAAGAGACTAAGAATCTATACACAGAAAACTATAAAGTACTCATGAAAGAAATGGAGGAAGACACAAAGAAATGGAAAAATGTTCCATGCTCCTGGATTGGAAGAATAAATATTGTGAAAATGTCTATGCTACCTAAAGCAATCTACACATTTAATGCAATTCCTATCAAAGTACCATCCATTTTTTTCAAAGAAATGGAACAAATGATCCTAAAATTTATATGGAACCAGAAAAGACCACGAATAGCCAAAGGAATATTGAAAAAGAAAGCCAAAGTCGGTGGCATCACAATTCCGGACTTCAAGCTCTATTACAAAGCTGTCATCATCAAGACAGCATGGTACTGGCACAAAAACAGACACATAGATCAATGGAACAGAATAGAGAGCCCAGAAATAGACCCTCAACTCTATGGTCAACTAATCTTCGACAAAGCAGGAAAGAATGTCCAATGGAAAAAAGACAGCCTCTTCAATAAATGGTGTTGGGAAAATTGGACAGCCACATGCAGAAAAATGAAATTGGATCATTTCCTTACACCACACACGAAAATAGACTCAAATGGATGAAGGACCTCAATGTGAGAAAGGAATCCATCAACATCCTTGAGGAGAACACAGGCAGCAACCTCTTTGACCTCAGCCGCAGCAACATCTTCCTAGGAACATCGCCAAAGGCAAGGGAAGCAAGGGCAAAAATGAACTATTGGGATTTTATCAAGATCAAAAGCTTTTGCACAGCAAAGGAAACAGTTCACAAAACCAAAAGACAACTGACAGAATGGGAGAAGATATTTGCAAACGACATATCAGATAAAGGGCTAGTGTCCAGAATCTATAAAGAACTTAGCAAACTCAACACCCAAAGAACAAATAATCCAATCAAGAAATGGGCAGAAGACATGAACAGACATTTCTGCAAAGAAGACATCCAGATGGCCAACAGACACATGAAAAAGTGCTCCATTTCACTCGGCATCAGGGAAATACAAATCAAAACCACAATGAGATACCACCTCACACCAGTCAGAATGGCTAAAATTAACAAGGCAGGAAATGACAGATGCTGGCGAGGATGCGGAGAAAGGGGAACCCTCCTACACTGTTGGTGGGAATGCAAGCTGGTGCAACCACTCTGGAAAACAGCATGGAGGTTCCTCAAAATGTTGAAAATAGAACTACCCTATGACCCAGCAATTGCACTGCTGGGTATTTACCCTAAAGATACAAATGTAGTGATCCGAAGGGGCACGTGCACCCGAATGTTTATAGCAGCAATGTCTACAATAGCCAAACTATGGAAAGAACCTAGATGTCCATCAACAGACGAATGGATAAAGAAGATGTGGTATATATATACAATGGAATACTATGCAGCCATCAAAAGAAATGAAATCTCGCCATTTGCGACAACGTGGATGGAACTAGAGGGTATCATGCTTAGCAAAATAAGTCAGGCAGAGAAAGACAACTATCATATGATCTCCCTGATATGAGGGAGAGGAGATGCAACATGGGGGGTTAATGGGGTAGGAGAAGAGTAAATGAAACAAGTTGGGATTGGGAGGGAGACAAACCATAAGTGACTCTTAATCTCACAAAACAAACTGAGGGTTGCTGGGGGGAGGTGGGGAAAAAAAAAACTCAAAACTGTTTATCTTCCAGAAACAAAAATTTGTGACTGATATTACCTATCAAGTAGCATGGTGATTACATTAGTGTTTTCTATAAAATTTCCCTCAAAGCTGCATGTGTGTCAGACTCTTCTGTTATCAAAGCTGCCTGCAGACATTAAAATGTTTGAGTAATGTGTTATAGTACTTTAAACTCTGCTATCAAGTATACATTATTAACAGAGCAAATACTTGGGATAATATCTGTGTTCCAGGCCCTAGGAAGAACTCTTAGAATTCAATGGTGAGCACCATTGCATTTGGCACTCAATGCTATGTGAACACTGTATTTCAAGGTGTATGTTAGGTAGATTTAGCTGAGTCAGGAGGGCAAAGAAGATATTCCTGAAAAAGTGATATTTGTGTGGAGGTCTGTTTGAGCCAAAATGTTTTGACTCGATGGAGGGCGTATGGGGGTTCATTAGGTTTTCATGCTAATAGCATCTACCTCTTATGGTCATTGTGAGGATTGAGTTATATAATAATACATACTGCTGTGGTCAGCTCCTGGAACATAGTAAGGACTCATTATATGTTAGCTACTTGTATCCTCCTCCTCCATCTCTTTCTCTTCCTTCTCTTCCCTTCTTCTTTCACTACTGCCTCTCCTCCTTCTCCCCCCAACCCTCCTTCTTTTTCTTCTCTCCCCCTCCTTTTTCCCCTTCCTCCTCCTCCTTCTTCTTCCTCTTCCCCTTCCCCTCCTTCTCCTCCTTCTTCTCCTTCTCCTCTTCCTCCTCCCCATCTTCCTCTTCCTTCTCCTCTTCTATCCTCTTCTTCCTCCTCCTTCATGCCCTCCCCCTCATTCTTCTACCTCTCCACTTCTTCCTCCTACTTTCTCTTATCATCATCATCATCATCATCATCATCAGAAATAATAACATGCTCAAAAGCTCTGCAACAGGAGAGATGATGTCTAATAAAATGGTCTCAGAGAAAGCCACTGTGGCTCTAATGGAAAGAAAAACTGGAAAACTGTATAAATAAAACATGGAGTGAAAATGTAGTAGAGCAGAGTTAACTGTTTCCTAAGCATCAACAAAGCACATTTGGAAATAAACTTAGTGTGCTCAGGATATCAGTGTATAATTTTATACCCCCAACAAAATACCATTTGGCACAGTTACAGTAAGTCTGTGGTCTCTTAGCTTTAAGATTTATAAAAATGGTTTCATAAACCATCTCCATCCCCCATTTCCTGGTTCTACTACTGCAACACGTATGACTCAGGTACTTAACCTCTCAGTTTCCTCACATACATACCAGAAAAAAAAAATTGAATTTATCCCATGAACCACTATGGAAATTAAATGAAATAAAACACGCATATTATTCAAAATATTATCTGGTAGGTAATTGGTAAAAAATAATTATTTCTCCTAATAGTATTGCTATTAATTTTATTTTGCCAAATGAGATGTTATCACCAACCAGAAAATATGTGACATGTTCTGAGTTCCTCTGGGACTGATATGAAGCAAATATAAGCACTTTCAGAACTTCAGCAGCAGGAGCATATAATATTTAGAGGGAGCCTGTGATAATCCATTTGTTTATTTAAGTAAATAAAATGTTATGTCTCCTCCACATCATGTTTTTTCAATCTTAGCACTACTGACATACATGTATATAGCCTTAGTGCCCAGGATCAAATGCTGTCCTGGTTGGGTGGTTGGGTGGTATCATTCTTTTTTTATGGGAGGCTTGTCCTGTGCACTGTAGGCTGTTTAGCAGCAACCCCAGTGTCCTCCCCACAGACACGAGCTGCACCTCCCATTCCTCAGTTGTGACAATGTCTCCAGACATTGCCAGATAACCCCTACCAGATTGTCAAAACGTATCCCCGGTTGAGAACCGTGGCTCTACAACTGGTCTGCAGTGATGACAGTATTAGCTGATCATCTTCAACAATGAAACATACATCTTACCTTGAAAATTAAGAGAATAAGACAGTTTGATTATTCTTACTAATAACAGTATCATTAGCAAACTGTAATAATTAGTCCTTTGTGGGAGCCTAATTTGGTTTCGTTCCAATGGAAACTCACACATTTTTTGCTTCGTTAAGATTTAACATCAGCCACACTGTTTTTCCTCTTTCATTTTATTGATGTAAACAAGAATCAGAGTTTGGGCTTTAGCCACAACAAGACAGCACTCTACATATGGATACTGTAAACTCATGAAGCCCTTGTTACCTGAACTTTCCCCCCAAAATGCAGTTTTTCTATGTAAAATGTATTCTGGCAATCTCTGTAACCCAAATTAGGCAAAAGTGCCACAGCCCCCTACTGGTATGGAAAAGCAATGTAAATAGTATCTTGGGCTTTGGGGATTCACAAAGGTACCCAAACTTGTAAAACTATAGTTGGGAATAGGCTTGAAATTTCTTTGCTGAAGGAAGCATTTGTCATTTGAGAGTTTACAGTTTCCAACATATGAATAAAACTAGAACAAAACAAAGCTAAAGGGTACAAAATCTTGTGATGCAAAGAAACTTGCACCAGAGGTAGAAATCCTAAGAAATGGGAGTCTTTATATACAATGTGCATTAATGTATGTATACATTTGTGGATATTTATGGGAGAAGATTCATAATACTGTAATAACTCCAAATATTTCTACTATATTATATCACTTTTTTTCCACATGCAGTTTTACTATAACACTTGCTTTGAAAATGTAAATTTGCTTCAAGGCAATTGATATGCAGGCAATTGATATGCATATATGTACATATTCATGTTTTATATAAACGATGTAAGCAAATATATAAGGACATAGATAAATTTGTATTTGTATTTAGATATAAATAAAAATTTGTATGTTCAATTATGACTGTAAGGACACTCGAATGCAGAAAACTGCACCCAACTGAACAGAGCCAGGTAGGAAACACACATCAAACATCCACCCAGTTACCTCAGTTCACTGCACTATTAACCATTAACCGGGCCTGTCCACATCTGGTGTCCAATTTCAATCACCCTCTTTCTATCACTGTGTAATACCATAAGCTCCAATCACTCAAAAGTCCCATTAGTAAACATTAAGGATTTTTCAAGTTTATCTGCTATTTTTATTGTGGTATTTGTACATTTCTTAGCCATTCAATATGTGCACAATTGTGCTACAGTTTTTATTAGGTCCCTGTGATTATTTTTAAAAACATAAATATGTCACTGACAGACTTTTTAAGTGTTGTTCCCTTAACTCCATTTCCCACAAGCCCTGTCAATTTCATTGCACAATTTTGCATACCATTGTGGTTTTTAGGTACACATATGTCATGTTATAACTGACCCAACCACAGTTTAATAATGTTGGGAATAGTCCTACTCTTGTTGGACTTAGCTATTTCCATATGAAAGTGTTGGCAACTAATGTGGAATGTGGGAATTTTAGCACCGTATTAGAACAATTTATTTCTTAAACACTTTCCCTTTTACGTAAGAAGCGGAGGAGGCACTGCTTATTTAAAGAGCAGATTAGATGAATGAACCATCGGGGAAACAGGGGAAGGTACAAAAGAGAGAAAACGAATTATGAAAGAGTTCCCTTTCCTTAATCATTCTATAATTAATTTCTTATCCACTCTCAAGGGACTAAAAAGTAGGACTTGTGCCATATTACACAGAAGGTGGCATTAGCTCCTCTCTCACTGTCAGTAAGGTTTAGTGTGAGAATCAGCTGTTGGGATATGGATGGTTCAGCATATTCTAACCTCCAGTCCTGTGCTGTGGCTCAACTACAGACACCCCAGCTGACTGTCAAGGGTTGAGCATATCTGGCTTCCAGTAGAGGTCAGCCCCTTATTTCAATGAACTTATTGCTCACAATCCACATAGTACCTTCCCTAGCCTTTTTAGTTTTTACATTTTTAAAAGATTTTATTCATTTATTTGACAGACAGAGATCACCAGTAGGCAGAGAGGCAGGCAGAGAAAGAGAGGGAAGCAGGCTCCCCGCTGAGCAGAGAGCCCCTTGTGGGGCTTGATCCCAGGACCCCGAGATCTTGACCTGAGCCAAAGGCAGAGGCTTTAATTCACTGAGCCACCCAGGTGCTCCCCCTAGCCTTTTTAAATTATTCATTGGCCTATAACAAAAAGAACTAGATGTCTAGGAGGAAATAGTTTATAACTTTGCATCTGTACCACTTTAATTTTATTATCCAGAAAATCAAATACTTTTTTCAAGTAATTTTGTTCATTTTTGCAGCTTGAATTTTCAAGATGTCATTCCCTAATGTTCTCTAAAGGGAAAAGCACTGGAGAAGGTGTCCATGTATATGATTCTTATTCTCACTCTCCTCCTTCTTCTTTTAGGTCTTTTTCTCCTCAAAACAAATGAGAATAAAATATTTTCTTATAGACACACATACACATATAGATATACATACATATGTAATGTGATCAATTTGATGTATTATTACTAACTGCACTTCTTTGTATTAATAGTAGAAAATAAAGAGGCTCAAAAATCGGGGCACCTCAGTGGCTCAGTGACTTAAGCCTCTGCCTTTGGCTCAGGTCATGATCTCAGGGTCCTGGCATCAAGCCCCACATCGGGCTCTCTGGTCAGCGGGGAGCCTGCTTTCCCCCTCTCTCTCTGCCTGCCTCTCTGCCTACTTGTGATCTCTCTCTGTCAAATAAATAAATAAAATCTTTTAAAAAAATCAATGATATGATAGCTGTGGAGGGAGAATTTCCACTCTCTTCCAATCCTGGGCCCACTTCCTCCTTCTTCCTCCTTTTCTCTCACAAAGGGCAGAAAAATACGGTATTTGTTACTTTGATTGTTTAGAGAACTATACTAGCAAACATGCTCAGCGTTGTTCTGAGAACCTCACATGTCTTAGGTCATTATGTCCTCCCTATAGTATTATTCCTGTTTTATAGGTGGGAGAGCAGAAGCACAGAGTGTTTAAGTGACTTGCTAAATAGACTATACTTACCATTTATTATGATGTCATTCTGAGTTAGTGTAAATGTGGAGTGATGCCAAGTTTCTTGCAATCATAATTGGAAACTTTGATTTTTGGGAACACTGTATAAGAGAGGAAAAGGACAATTCTTGCTAGATTTTAATATTTCTTTGGGGTTTATTGAATTTTGTAGAACTCCATAGTGCTCAACTGTAATGCCTGCTTCTTTGTAATCTGGATCATGTTCTCATTTGGGCTCACAGTATGATCTCTAAAGAGTCAGATTGGACAGCTGTGGCTGTGCATGATTTGAGATGAGAAATAAAATCAGGGTGAATTTCTGACCCAGGGGATTTGAGGGCATGGGTCTGTCTTTCTCAGAGATTTCAGAAGACTGTAAAGAAACTTAAGTATTTGAATAATAACCTCATATAGAAGAAAGCCAGACTCTCCCCATAACTCTCTTCTCCTCCTTTGAAGGGGAGAGTCTCATTTCTCTTATAGCCTAAAACACTGAGTCCAAAGAGTAAAGAGAAAATTAAAATTGGAGGAGGAAGGAGAAGCAGGGTATTTAGGGTTAAGAGAACTTATGAGTGCCTTTTCCCATTCCATAGCTATTTCCACCTATCTCCTTTCTACATTTCTTCATTTAGGGAGAAGAAGATATTAATCAGATAGTTTAAAATATTAGACAATGATTGAGCTATGTTTATTACTGAGTGTCTTAAATACAAGAAGCCATTATCCCCTTCTGTTTCCACTCATCCTGCCTGCTCCCCTTCCCACCTTGCAACATGGCACTCTCTAACCTTTCTCTCTGTCCATCTCTTTGAATTTACATGGCTGGGAAGATATAGATGATAACTCGAATCAGTCTCCTGCACAAAACCAATTTACACCTCTCAAGAATGGTCACTTCCCTCTCTTCCCAGTTCCATTTTGCTAAAAGAATAACTTGGAACACAGCTATCTCTGAGTCTCTATAGACGCAAATGACCCCAGGGATTCTAAAATTTGAAACAGAGGACCAAGGATATCTACATAATCCTAAATCTAAATGGCCTGCTCAAACACAGTTTTTTTCTAGAGCTTGGCATCTTAGCCAACACTTGTCAAGAGTTTCTCTGACTCGCTTCCACTCTGTTCCATGCTGTGTGTGTATGTGTCTACTCAGGAATCCAACTGGAAGGAGGCATGAGAACAGGAGATCATTCATATCTACTAGCCTGAGTATCCTGTAACAAGATTAAAACCACATCCTTAATTAGGAAGAGTTTTAATCTTTATTATGTCACACTTTGCATATCTCACTACTATGGACAACCTTTGGTTTTAGTCATAAAATTTTACCATAGCGTTATAAAAATTCAATACTTTTGGGGGATAGAACGACAAGGAAGAATAAGCAGGAGGAATGTGAAATGTGTAATTCATTTTTCAGTTGACACTCACAGATAGTTTCATTTCACTTCCTAATTTTCCAAAGAATTTTGAGGAAATCAATTTGATATAATAGCGCTAAGAAGAGATTGCCACAGGTCCCATGCTCATGTAACTGAAGTGATCGCAGTTAATTCAAAACTATTTAAATGAGGTCCTGCACAAAACTAATCACATATGTAATACTTTCTTGGCACTTAATAACTTAAAATCAATTCAAGAAGCCTTAGTCAAGGAAGCTCTTTAACTGGTTAGATTTCATTTCTCAGTGCTTTGCATGTAATCTATTCTTTAAGAAGCTGTCAACATTACAACTTTGCAATTATAGCTAGCCTTCTCTGCAGGTGGAGCTTCTTCAACATAATTTATTGAGTTCTGGACCTATTGATTTATAAGTCTAGTATTTAGATTGATAAAAATGTCATTATCACGAAAATACACGTGGGATCAAGCAAATGGCAAAACTATGATTAGACTAAGTTGAACACACAAATCTGTTGAAGAGTACATCTAAAGAGGCTGGAATAGACACATTCATTCAACAAATAATCATTTATGACAGTGGTTCTTCAATTTTAATGGGTATAAAAGTTACCCAATATAGCTGTTTAAAATATGAAGAATTCAGAGCCCTGTTTCCAGAGATTTTTGTGAAGTAGTTTCAGTATGGAGACAAATTCTCAGTGATTTCGGTGCAGTTGGCTTACTGACCTCTTTGTGGGCAGGGTGGGGAATGTTTTAGGAGACAGTTGTGCCTAATTGTACTAAAGACTAAGAAGATGTAGTCTTTGCAACTGAGCATTTTATGAATGGAAAGAAGATGTTGAAGTAATTAACCCAATAAACTAGTCTGGTAATGAATGATTCATGTGGCTAAAGAACGCACACAGTACTCAAACACCAGAGAGGATGAAGACCTAACGTTGCAGCAGAGGCTTCAAGTTAAAGACAGGAACTGAACACTGCAATTTCTTTAAGAATTAACTGGGGAAAGACAAAAGTAAGGGTGGTACAGCTAGAGGGAATAAGGAGCATATATAAAGACCACCAAAGGAAGAGAGCCTCTCAAGATCAGGAACTCTAAATAGTTTTCTGACCCTGGAAGGAGGTTGAATGTGGGATAATGAGGTGGCAGATGCAGCTCTGGAATCAGGTAGTACCCACAATCAGTGTCCTTGTCCCTCTGTCTCCCTGTCCCTCTGTCTGTGCCATGATCTAAGATTCATCCTAAATCCAATAAGGAGGACTTTTTAAAATTGCTGTGTTGAAGAATATAATCACATTTGATTGGAACAAGGAAAGAGTATAGGCAAAAAAAACAAAACAAAACAAAACAAAAAAAAACTGTTGGGATCTGTTGCTATAATGCAGACAAGTGATAATGCTTTAGGAATGAGGAGGACTATTAGAAAGGTTCTCAGAAGATAACGTTGACAACATACAGTGAATGGCTGGAGTGGAGGACCAGTCTATGACTTTAGGCCTAGGGAGAAATATCCACATCAGTTTGAAACCATCCACAGAGAGGTGCCAAATGGTGGCTATCTTGATATTTAAGTGAAGAACTTAAATTTTTAAATGTTGACAACTAATTCAAAGCATTTTAAAACACTACAACCAACCACATAAAACATAGCTGTCAAGCATAAATGGCTCATACTCTGCAATGTGTACCCTCTGATTCAGTTGGAGGGATTAAAAAAAAAAAAAAAACTGAGCGATAAAGCAAACTGTTCAAAATGATGCAGCTAATTAGTGGCAGAGCTAAGACAAGAATGCCAATTTCCTTTCTCTTCTACTAATGATAGTAACACTGAAAAAAATTAATCTGAAAATATTTGTATGTGCAGAAATTGCATGCTGCTCTGTGTTCACTGTTGGGTTATTGATTTAGGAAGAGGAAAGCAGTTGTGTTGAAGAGAAGGAAATAGCACAATCTCTGAGAGTACATTGAATGTGTTGAGTCAATAGCGTGGTGAGTTTTTCAGGGAAGAGAGACTGCAATTAATTTCTTGTGTATTTAGAAGTAGGTTTTTTGTTTGTTTGTTTGTTTGTTTGTTTGTTTTGTCAGCACCATCGTGCTTTGGGGATCCTGGTTAACATAATAATGTAAAACTAGAGTTAATTATCTTGTGTCCAGATTCCTTTGGTTGGTTGTGCTGTTTTGTTGGTTTGTTTGTTTTAATTAAATGATCATCCCCAGGGTTAATATTAAATCAGTTGAAACTAGCTCTCCAAGTCTTTTCTAAATCTAACAGGTGAATTACATCTAAGTGGAACCATATGATGAATGTGAAGCATCATGCCAGGATTATTAGTTATGGGCATGCTAATAAAACATTCTTGGAAACAAATTAAAATCACTTCATCCTAATTTGTCAAAAAATTTATAATATACTTTGTTCTCAGAAATAATTCTGTCATTAAAATAAGCTCTTTGTCATTGTTAAAGAAAGGCTATGAATATCCAATTACAAATGTAATAATTATGATTTTAATTAATAATAATACATTGCTAATAAATGTACAGATATGTGTTCTACCTGAGTTAATGTATTCCTACTTATAATCTAAAATAAAGAGCAAGACATAGATAAAACATCTATGGGAGATGAAGAAAGAAAGATCAGAAATAAGCAATGCTGTTGACAGCTTATTGGCTCCTATACAGCACACTGAAAACAAGTGGATATCTTGGGATACAGGAAGTGAGGTAACCCTTTGGGTACTGCATTTCCTTGATAGAAAAAGAAGGTAGAAAGGACGGATGTAGAACGGGGAGAGTTGTACAGAATTCAAATGTCTTTCCAACGACCTGGCACAAAATTAGCTCAATTTTCATTCATGGCCTCCAAAGCACTCCAACAAAAGTAGTCACCTAAAATCAAGCATGGTTAAAATTGTAGATTCTGGCATTAAGTAACATATATATGTTACATACCTCTGTCTTTTTTTCTTAAATGTGATTATATTATGAAATTAATATTGTATATGTTATATAAAAGTGATAATAAATTTAAAAAAAACTACCGAGATTAAAAAATTGAACATTGCCAGTACCTTTAGAGGCCCCCCCATGTACCAGTTTCTGATCATATTTTCTCTCTACTTCCTAAGACAACACTGAACTTACTCTTGTATAAATCTCTCCCTTGTTTTACTTCTAATTCCACCAGTAGGGCTATATTACAAAATAAAATAATTACAATTTTTTATTATTTATTTTATAACTAGGGTTTTTTCTGTTTTAAACCTTATATAAATTGAACCATAATGCACATATATATTTTTTGCAGCTTATTGTTTTCATTTAGCATTATGCTTTGAGATTCTTTCCTTTTGATGTATGAGGTTATAATTAATCTATTTGCACTTCTGTATAGTATTCTATGGTATAAAGAAAAATCTATTTTCAATTCTCTTAAATGGATATTTGTACCATTTCCAGTTTGGGCTACTATATGAACATAAGCAACAGTGTCTTGGAGTAGTTCTAGGAGTAAAAATACTCAGTTGTATAGTGATCTATTCTGTAATATCTTACTTCTTTACATGAGTGCTCTTTGTCAAGAATCAACCATATATTATTTCTGAGTGTACCTAACAAAGTTAAGAGTGTATTTTTTATTTTTAGTACATGTTTTCAGATTTGACCATATCAACAGGCAATGATCCTCATGCAATCATGGAAAGTGGCAGATTCAAATCATTTTAATAATGTGCAAATGACATTGGAATATTTGAAATTTGAAGATTTTTAACATGGACAAACTAAAAGTATTTTGACAATTCTTTCTGTGTGACATCCACTATGAGTCCTAATATAAGGAAGAGTCTCAAACCATAAATTATTTTTTAAATTTATATATCCCTTTTCTGTCATTGGTTATAAATTTTAGGTTAATAAGGATCTAAAAACTGATGGAATCCGACTACTTCAACCAACATGAATATATATTAATAAAATATTTTATTGTGCAGTAAGATATCCCAAAAGTGTGTAGATCAAGGAAAGTTTTGTAGCACAGGGTCTTTGGCAATAGGTTTTAGAATCTGACAGGACTCGGTTAAAATGTGGGCTCTCTGATGTATTAATTAGAATTTCTGCATGTCAGTTATCTCATGTTTTAAATAATTATAATAATACCAGGGTCATAGTAGGTCTTAAATTAGGTAATTTACAGGGAGTGGATATTTGTCATTTTTGTTTCTTATTTGTTTGCCTTTTCAGAATTTTGCTCTGGCTTCCTTTAATTAGGGAATACCCCACCTCATGAGGCACAGCATTTGTGCCTCTGGAGAAGCTTGAAGTGCCAGACTCATTTCCAGCCTCCCTTTTCACTAGAGTACAATCATGAGACCTGGACTCTGCCTGGACTCTGTATCCTCCACAGACCTTGAGTCAAAAGCCACCGATATAAAGCAGCAGGTACTACACAGAATCCACTGTGGACAGAGGTGGCCACGGGCAGCAGCTACATCTAATTCCCAGAAGCGGCCATCCTATGGTCCAGTACGCTGTGTTGCTGGGGTCATTGTTGCCAACTGCAGCTTTTGGTGCCCAGTGTGACCACAATGTAACTTCACTGGATCATTTCCTTCAGCATAAATTTGGAGAGTGTTACTGGCTGTGTCTCCTCAAATCCTGTTTTCAAGCTCCACTGTTAATGAATTCTGCTCAAACTTTAATCAACCAGTTTCTATAGCTTTTGGCATTAAACCTTGACTGATACAGTATGTTAGATACTCAAGCAGCACCAGGTCCACAGTAATAATGAATGTAAGCTCCAAGAGGTCAGGAATTATGTTTGATTTGTTCAATGTCACATGCCCAGCACCTAGCTTAGGTTAGCAGATAGCAGTAGACAAGGAATAAATATTTATTGGATGAAATTTTGCTATTATCATCTCAGAAATAATTGTCAGACAAAAATGTAGTCATGAAAAAATTTAGTCATTGAACGGTTAAAATTGTTCCTTTAAAAATTTAACATAAGATTTTGATGATGCTACCTGGCAACTTCGTATTTGCCTTGAAAAGACATTATTTAACAGTTTCAATATTAATTTTCCCTGTCCCCCTGCCACCAGCCACACACAAGCACACACACACACACACACACACACACACACACACAATCTCTCTCTCTCACACACACACACACAAACCCCTCATCAGGCACAAAGCTACAGGGTACATCATAAAAATTATCTTGTTTCATTCTCAAAAAATATACTTTCCAAGATCTATCAGTCTAGAGCTTAAATCTGAATTTTAACTTAAACCAATATAATATCTTTGGTTCTACATATTTTCTGGTAATAAAGCTAAATTAAATAAAGAAGATAGATGAGTGTATTTATTCCTCACCTAAGTGCCTATAATCAGCAAAGTGATTGAACTACACCTTAAGAAACGGGGGAAAAAAAAAAGGAAAGAAAGAAAAATACCTATGTAAACAGCAATCAACTTTTCATAGGGTTCTCTATCTATTATTCTTGCCTCTCTTCACCTCCGTATCACAGAGTTGAAACAATATCTGAGAATTTGATTCTTCTTTTCCTCAAAGCAACTACATTTGGTCACATACTAAAGGTTTGCTATTTTTATCTCCCCAGTTCAATATTCCATTATAGACATTCTAGTTGAAGCACCCATCACCTTATATCGAGGTGATTATACTATTGCAACTTTTATTCCCACCTCCAAGTTCCTGCTAGTCCAATCCAACTCTATAAATTTCTATAGATTAAATCCTAACATACTACTTTTCCAATATTACTCTCTTGCCAAAAAGGCATTATAAATCTTCATTGCCAACATTTTAATTTTTAAATGAACTTAGCATTCAAGGATCTCCACAATCTAACTAAACATAACTTTCGAATTTGTCTTCCACAGATTCTATATGTAAATTTTGCAATAACAAAAATGGTTCACATACTGTCTCATAAAATAATTTTGGAGAGGATCATATCTGCATTTGCAAGTCTTGTTCGCCAATCCCAGTTCAATCTATCTTATAAAATCTGATCTGAAGATTAGCTCTTCCTAAAGTCATCCCTGGTTGTCCCAACCCCAAACTGTTCTATGAATTCCCTTAGCTTCTTTAATGTATCCCATGAATCACGGCATTAGAATCCAGACCCCTCTAACATGTAATACAACCATAGTATATCGTATTATTTTTAATTTCTCACATTATCTAATCCTCCTCAATGCTTATTAGAAGCAATCAATATCTGTTGATTGATTTTTAGACACAATCTTAGCATCAATGCTATTCTTCCTAATAAGTTAGAAAATGAAATATGGAGGTTCAGTGGACTTGATTGGAGATGAGACTCAGAATATAAAATCAAGTATGGTGCATTTTTGTCTTATTTTAGATTCTGAAAAAAACACTTTTGTAGGCTTGCTCAATCTTTTATTATTATTTCTAAATTTCCTTCAGAAGTTAGAGACAATTTCCACTTATAATTATTCAACTAATATCTTTTGAACTTCTTCTAAATTCTAGGTACTATTCTTAAGCACTGACAATACAGTAAGACCAAGGCACTCATAGATCTTTCTTCACAGTAGGTGAAAACAAAACTATCTAACTAAATAAATAAATAAATAAATAGGGTGATTTTAGATAGCAGCAATTAATGTGAATACAATCTACAGGCTGGTGAGTAGGAAGGTCACTTCAGGTTAGAACATCTTGGAGGCGATAGCTGAATAAGACACGAATGATAACAGGCCATGGAGCTGTGAAAAGCTCTCCCAACAAAAAGATCTTCAAAAGTTCAAAGGCCTTTAGTTACCAATGAATGTGGCAAGTTTAAGGGTAAAATTCTTACTTCTGGTAAACTTTTATATATAAGATAAAGGAAGGGGTAAGCAAGATGGGAACTGAAGAGCTAAGCAAGGAAAGATAACGTGTGTTATCCTTGCAGAACAATGTTAGGAGTTCAGATTTCATTTTACATGCAGTTGAAAGCCACCAGGAGCTTTAAATCTCTAGAGAGGTTTTATGATCTAATTTATGGTTTTATTTTTTATTTTTTTTATTTATTTATTTGACAGAGATCACAAGTAGGCAGAGAGGCAGGCGGGGGGGGGGGAAGCAGGCTCCCCACTGAGCAGAGAGCCCAATGTGGGGCTCGATCCCAGGACCCTGGGATCATGACCTGAGCCGAAGGCAGAGGCTTAACCCACTGAGCCACCCAGGCGCCCCTCTAATTTATGGTTTTAAGTTACTTTCAGTTATGAGGAAAATGGCT
This sequence comes from Lontra canadensis, assembly GCF_010015895.1. Lineage (NCBI taxonomy): Eukaryota > Metazoa > Chordata > Mammalia > Carnivora > Mustelidae > Lontra > Lontra canadensis. The sequence goes on along the minus strand of NW_022631065.1, from coordinate 8,365,317 downwards.
TACTAAAGATAATAACAGATAAAAAGAGGGTGCCAGGGTGGCTCAGTCAGTTAAGCATCTGACTCTTGATTTTGGCTCAGGTCATGATCTCAGGGTGATGAGATCGAGCTCTGCATCCAGCTCTACACTGGGAGTGGAGCCTACTTGGGATTCTTTCTCTTCTTCTGCCCCTCCCTCTCTAAACAAACAAACAAACAAACAAACAGATAAAAGGAGACCATTTAGAAAGTTATTACACTGGTTCAGGTAGCAGGGAGTAAGAGGACAGCAGTGCAGTTGTGAAGAAGTTGACAAATTCAGGGTATTTGTGGGTAGTAGAACCTATAGGAATCGCTGATGGATTGGATGTGGGGAGCAAAGGGAAAAAACTAAAGTCAAGAAAAGCAGAGGTCCAAGTTCCTTAGTAAGAACTTTGAATTTTATTCTAGGAGACATAAAAACATTTGCAAGGTTTTAAAAATGAATGTGTCATGAACTCATTTTAATGATCTTTCTAACAAATAAAAAGATTCTGTATATGCAATGGGAGGTGGAGATAGCATGGGCTCAACTGCAGCAGTAAAAACAGGGTAAAATCATTTTAATGGATCATGTTGGCAGGCAGAGGGATGTGCTATCAAGAGAGACCACATGTGCAACCTGTGCAGTGACACAGGGCCCCCGAACTCAGGAGGGCTCTGAATTTGGTTTAATATTCAGCTGTCATTGTCCTGAAATTCTTAATAATTTTTTAACAAGGGGTCCCAAACTTTCATTTTGCACTGAGTCCTGCAAATTATGTAGTTCGTCCTGATAGTCATATTTAAGAAGAGAAAGTAATTATGGGGCTAAGTTAACTATAACTGAAACAATGGCTTTTTCAGCCAGGATTTTATGATTTAGCTTCAGTATACCAAGGGTCACCAGAAGAAGTAAGATTTACATTTTTACCTTCCAAGTCCTTTATTCAATGCACTTTTTCATAAGACTTACTGCTTCCTATTGGCTCACCCAATCTGTTGATGGTTTCTATGAGATATTGTAAATGATCCTTTATACATATTTGGAAAAAAATTCTGATAATAAAAGAGAATGTTTGATATAGAACGACCAACCCAAAGCTACTGTTAAAATTATTTAAGTCAAACATCCCTATTTTTGTGATGTTTTTTGATATACCAAATGTACATATATATATTAATATACCCTACTATTATTTTTATTTTATCACTCCCTTTTTGAAGTTTTATATTCTTCGTGAGTGTTCATTCTAAGATACTGACTTATAAAGATTCATTTGTGGTCTGTCCTAACTGTGGATCACACTTTTGATCCTTGTAAAACAATAATCAATGCTATCTGATAACTGCTTTTAGCCTTGTATTCTAATTTTCTGGATATTAATATTCCCGTCTATAGTGATATCATTTTTGACATTTCTTTGTCTTATCAATATCTCTATATTTTTGTTTGCAATGTTTCTCTGGAATTTTGTTTTCAGTATTTATGTCTCTTACAAAAAGCATACTGTTGAATTCTCTTCCTATATATTCTTTTTTTTTTTTAAGATTTTGTTTATTTGACAGACAGAAATCACAAGTAGGCAGAGAGGCAGGCAGAGACAGAGAGGGGGGAAGCAGGCTCCCAGCTGAGCAGGGAGCCCGATGCGGATGCGCGGCTCAATCCCAGGACCCTGGGATCATGACCTGAGCCGAAGGCACAGGCTTTAACCCACTGAGCCACCCAGGCACCCCTCTAATTTAAATTTAAATTTAAATTTAAATACTCCATATACCAGACACCCTCCTCTATTAGCTTTTCTCATAACACCTCACACTTTTTAAAATTTTTTTAAGATTTATCTGAGAGACAGAGACAGCATGTGCACAAGCAGCTGGTGGGGGAGGGGCAGAGGGAGAGGGAAAGATAAACTTGAGACGACTCTGCACTGAGCACAAGCCTACCACGTGGGGCTCGATCTCACCACCCTGAGATCATGACCTGAACCGAAACCAAGAGTCCAATGCTTTGCTGACTCTGCCACCCAGGTGCCCCAACACTTCACACTCTTTTAAAAAAGCTCTATCAGGGTTGCCTGGGTGGCATCTGACTCTTGGTTTTGGCTCAGGTCATGGTCTCATGGATCCTGGGATGGGGCCCTGAGTAGGGAGGGATCTACACTCAGCATGGAGTCTGCTTGAAAGATTCTCTCCCACTGTACCTCCCCCAACTCATGCACTCCCTCTCAAATAAATAAATAAATAAATAAATAAATAAATCTTTAAAAAAATAAAAAGCTCTATCATAGTTCACAATTACATTTTTGTGTGACTGTATTAGGAGACTGGAAATCATCATGGTTAATTTTTCTAAAATGTCTATGAAAGCACAAATTTATAAAAGAATTAAACTTAAGACCTACAAATGTAGTTTCATTTATCTTCAGATGGAAGTCCATTTAAAAAAAATTTTTTTTAAAGCAGAACAATAATTTATCTATACTAGCCAGGGAATATGAAAGCAGAATTTGCTTTTTATTACTTTTTCCCAATCACTTAGAGTTGTCTTGCCCACACTTAATTTTATATAGTAATTGCTTTCAGTGATTTTCTCTTACCACATTTCTGAAATCATTCAAGTTAATTTTCATAGAATAAAGAGTTCTCAGAGTTTATCTAACATTTCATTAAATTGCACCATCACAAAACAAGCACAACACAGAAACAATTTTGGGAACAAATACAACAGACTCTGGTTAAGCATAAAATCCAACTGGTTGCAGCAGAAATTCTCAGTGTATCCTGACAAGAGGCTAACAGCAAACTATTCAGAATGCTAAGGACACCATCCAGTTAATGTCATATAGAGAACAGACTTCTGTTTTTGTTTTTTAATCTTGCTGATTATTTAAATTCAGAAAGGTCAGGAGATCTAGATTACTAATTGAGTCAAGTCAGGAAGCATGTTTGTTTTGCTCAGTAATGTATTGCCAGCACCTACATTAGTATCAGACACATAGATGATGCTTCATAAATATTTGCTGAGCAAATGACAAGTTTTTTTCTTTCTGTTTTTTTCCTGAAAACTCCATAATATTTTTAAATGATTTAAAATTTTAGGCAGTCCTGAGCAAAGAAACCACAGAGACTATCATATCTTATTTTCAGAAGATTGCTATTAGTATTTCAACATTTTTATAACATATATTTTCTCTTATGAGTACTTTTTATGTTAATTTTTAAAAATATCTCAATATCTATTTCAGATTTAAAATATGAGGAAATAGAACTCAAGGTCTACCATCAACAGATTTTCTTATGTGCTCAACCTTTCCCCCTATGTTAATCTGGTGTCCCACCTGAAATGACAGTATTTGCATTGCAGGCTTCTCTAAAAGGGGCTTTTATCCAAACATCACACATGTCCAACATGAAGGTGAAGTGCATATACTTATCATTCCCCCTGTCCCATCCATACTCTTTTTCTCCCTGCCACTTAGTTCCCAGATATCTTAACACCTCAATACTCTTTTTACCATCTCACATTAGCCAGCCGCACACATAACAATTTTTTTAATCAAAAATTACTTCTCCAATAAATTCTCTGTTATAAACAGCCACTGTAAAATGTCACTTTCCACCACTTCAGGACACTTACTCTTCTGGTCTCCCTCCAATATTCCTTTGTCTGCAATCCATTGATTTTTATGAATTTTCCTTATCCATAACTTCCTCATGACCTCATTTCCCTCCTTACCTAATTTAGTGTACACCCTCTTAAACTAATATACACTACATGTCAACATGCTTTAATCCCTTTACTTCCCCAATCTTGAAATTTTGTCAAATATCAAAACTAGTGAAACTAACATTCAATAAGCTGAACATTGCTACAGAAAATCATGAATCTCTACTGACTGAATCCACTTTACACTTGGGCTTGCAAATTTCAAATGGACATCTGGTTAATTCAGAAAATAATAGTGCACTCTATTACTTATTATATTTACTATGCCACCCTAAAACTTCTGTGAACTCTCCAATATTTTCCTCTAAATCATACTCTCAACTACTGATATTGACTGATACTTCAGAGAGAAATGATTAAAATAAGAAAGTATTTTATTTTCTTCTTACCAAATAAAATAGAAAAATATGTACCTACTTCCTTTCACAAATGCTCTACATGTTCAGACTAAAGCAAGTAAACTATCCATGCTCATTAAGCAAGGTCAATTTGTCCCTTTGTAATCTAGTTTCTATACCTTTTTACTCATCCTTTGACTTAATTCCTGAAATTATCCCCTTTCATTCCAACATCCTCAATCTCCCCCTCTCAGTTTATCCCATCCATCCATAAACATGCACTGTAATTTATAGCAGATAAAAACCTCCCTTACCTTGTTGTCCTATATCTGCAACAGCCTCCTTTTTCTGGCTTCGTACATTAAAGCTTACACCTCTTCACTCTTGAAAAAGTTCTTATCAAAGTCACCAGTGACCTGTGAGATCCATAGTATATATCCTGACCTTATCTTATTCTCCTCTTTTAGTATTTATCACATTTACTTAGACTCTCCTACTAAAATACTATTTCCAGAGCACCTACGTGGCAGTCAGTGAAGTGCCCAACTCTTGGTTTTGTCTAAGGTCATGATCTCAGGGTCATGGAATCGAGCGCTACATCGGGCTCCATGCTCAGCCTGAAATCTACTTAAGACTTTCTCTCTCTCTCCTTCTGCCCCTACCCCACCCCTGCTCTCTAAAATAAAATGAATCTTTAAAGGTAAATACGTAAATAAAAATAAAATACTACTTCTTTCTCTAATTTTCTGTAACACCATCCTTTATTTCCTCCCCTCATTCCCCAAACCCATTCATCTTTGCTGACTCTAATTTCCACCCCCCTGGGACATTTTGGCAAGACTTCTTTGCTATTCTTCCTTTGATGATTTCTTTTTATCCAGTGGTTTTTAAATACTATCTATATGCTAATTAATTTTTAAATTATAACCTCAACTCAAATCATTCCTCAGAGTTAGATATTGAACTATCCAACTGTCTACTGCTATCTTAAAGCCATATAAGTGCACTTTATTCCCCACTCTCTTGCCACAAAATCTGTTTCTCCTTCAGGTTTTGTTTCTGTTTTTGTTTTTGTTTTTTAAATCTCATTAAGTGAAGTTGGGTAGGCTAAAATCCATTCTTGATTTTTTTTTCTTTCCCCAATTAAGCCATCTCTCAACACACAATCTAGAGACTCTTCAAGTTCTGTTATATCTCAGCACAGAATCCATCTCTGTAACTACAACCCTAATCTAATCACCTTCACTTCTCAGCTGGACTACATATAGCAAGAGCTTCCACAGCAACCTCCCTTTCTTGGTTCATTTTCTATACAGAAGCCAGAATAATATTTTAAGATATAAATCATACTTGGTATCTCTTCTACTTAACCCTTAAAAAGCTTTCCATTTCCTTAAAAAATTTCCTAACACTGCATCACATGCTACAAGACCTCATGCATTTTTCCTACTGTCCATTTCCTAATGCCTCCTATCACCTTTCATCTTTCTCCTCTTCCATCAGTGCACTGAAGCCATCTGAGCTGTTTCTGTCTCTACACAAAGCCTGTTTTATTCCTGAATTAATGCCCTGACCTTTTTGCTCCTCTGTCTAGAACAGTCTCCCCAAATATCATCACCTGGCACCTTCTTCTCTTCATCATGCCTCAGCTCAAAGGTCACTTTCTAAGGGATGCGTTCCTGGGATCACTCTGCATTCTTGACACAGTTTTATTTCAGAGATCACTCTGGATGCAGGGAAGACATGGATTTATAGCAAGAAGTCAGGCTAGAAGCAGGGAGCCCAACTGGATGATAGTTAAAATTATCCAGGTGAGAGAAATGCCAAATTTGCCTCATAAGTAGCATTGGTTTGATCCTTAGATTAACTCTCTTTCTAAAACCTAGTCTTTACATATGTCCAGTGTATTTTTCCACCCCTACAGAGTTCAGATAGTCAACAATTCTCTTCCAGATTTGGGATTTGAGATGGGATCTATCAGAGATTATGTTGATCTCTGTTCAAATATTTCCCGAGCAGAGGAATAAAGGGGAAGTTTAAGAGTTGCTCTGCTTTCACTTGCCAGCACAGAGTAGCAAGGGAGCTATAGCCAGAAAGAGCAGACATAGTGTTTCAACTTTGTGCCAAATCGTTTCTTTTTGAATTTCTCAGAGCAGCAGGCATTAGCTGGGTCAGTGGCAGTCTTTAGAGCTGGCACCATGCCCTCCATTTGGAGCCAGCTATAGTATTGCCCTGCTTTACTTAAAAAGCCATACATGCCAAATGTGACTTAGGAGGCAGCACCGCTACAGGGTTGTCCCATGGGATGGACTCACTATTTGATAGAAATCTGGGGAAATGATATCAATTTGTGTTTCCCATCAACTGCCCAGAGGCTACCCTTGGCTCCAGCTTCTGCCCGTGCAAAGAAAAGACAGTTGGAAGGATTCCACAGTGCAGCTCCCACCCTTTGTATCCAGGTAGGCTTTTCCATCCTTGCGGAGACTCACTGAACGGCCAGTGACGGTGCCCTCTGTCCTATTATGGTGTTCATAGCTACAATTTATGTGATAGAAATTTTGCAATACTTTCCACATTTGACTGGCTTCCTACATTTCAATATTGATGGGAATTTTTGCTCTTATTGCATTATTTTGTCATTTTGGTGGAAATTTAAAACTAAGGCAAGCATAATGTATGAGCTCTGATTGCTATCTTAAATATATACTGATTTGACCAGTAAAAATGCAATACTGTTTCTATGGGTTCATGACACCATGGCCTTTGGTTCTTTTTCTATTCTGGTATTACATTATCTATATGGATTTTTATAAGTGCATAATGCAAACTATATAGACATTCTTTATTTTTAAAAATCCGAGTTATATCACAACTTGTTATTTATATTTGTTCAAAAAGTTCAGCTATTTGTTTCTTATCTAAAATAGCAATAAATAACTAGAATGATAAATTCTCTATGCTATATAATGCCTGAAGGAACCATTATTTATCTCTTGAAAAAACTGACTTCCTCTTCACCTTATTTCTGGGAGAGGCATGCTGGCATTTCACTTAACTTTTGTTACATTATTATTAGATTATGGATCATTTCAAGAGAATAAATAAAACTGAACATATTTGATCCTTTGGATGACACAATTAAAGTGATGATTTCATATGTACCTAAAACTCAACATGTTAAAGTTAGAATTGTTTGTTTCTCTATGTTTAAAAAAATAGATATACATATACAGCTATGAGGAGAGGTCTTCCCCTAAACACATATAAAAGCCCAGATTTTTAAAAAAAACTAGGAGTCAGCCCTTGATTATAGCCCCTACATCGTTCCCCCTATAGAGTAACTCAGTAAAATATTGGCCCCTTCCAAAGTATCATATAAAGGCATCTATGACATTTATAAAAACAGCTATTATTAAATATATATGTTGTCTGGCCTCACTGAAGTGTCAGTAAAATAGATTTCAGTAATACATTTCAGTAAAACAAGGGACAGAGATGTGAATTCTTTTTCCATGACACACTTAAAAAGCTTTATACCCTTAATGTATAAATTTGTCTTGGTTAAGGAAAAAGAAAAGAAGTTTACCGGAAACTGTGTGGCTCTTGAATAATCATTTATGCTATGGGATCTCAGATGCTCATCTCAGATGCTTAAAGGGCTAATCTTGCCTTTTAACAATGGGTTTCTGCCTTGTATTATGATTGGACATATAATTTCTTCTTATTACAATGACCATCTCATCAACCCCCAATCTATCCTATGATCATGATGAAAAATGATAATCTTGAAATTACATTTCTCTTTCCAATTGAGTGAACTAATTGAAAGAATTCCATTCTGCATCTTCCATGGATACACAAAAGAATATAAGAAATTGTAAGGAGAACTGACTGCATACCTAAATACCTACAGAGTTACTAAACAACACAGATACCTTTTCTATGCTTTTAATATGCTGACTCCCTGATACTCGCCCTCCCCATAATCAGGCTAACTTAGGCTGCTGCTTATATCAAAGGCAAGTTTTATTTTCTTTCTTTAAAAAAAAAAGGTATTATTAACCAAATTTAATTCTGTGTAGGAGAAGCAGTGTGACTGCTGCACTAAGAATGTGCGCCTTTGATAGCAGTATTGTTTTGGTTAAGTTACTTCACTTCTTTGAGCTTTCTGTTATAAGAGAAAAGCCATTACAGCTGCTAGTTTATAGATGATGATGATAAATGTCTTTTGCACATCCATTCGTACCAGGCAAGAAAAAATTCTCCCCAGGTGGTTTATTTCTTGAGGTCACTTTAGTAAATCCTGACGACAATAAAAAGTAAATTTAAAATGTGATTTATATAGTTCATTGACCAAAATAATTATTCACACATTTAATAAGATAATTAATCATGAGAGAACTTTCCTTCTGAATTGATGTAGACACTAACTCAGATGTAGGCTAGTTGAAAGGCAAAAATATTTTAAGTGCTTAACTTGGTGATTAGAGAATGCATTTTGCATTTCTTAAGGAAATTGGTTCTCTGTACCTAAATTGAGAGCACAAGGAAAAAGCAACACTATAAAAGCCCCCAGGAATGCGCTCCTTTAACCCTGCTCTCGTTGGGACAGTAACTTCCAATAAAGCAACTGCATTCTAGTAATCTGTTGTGACACTGGGAATTGCAGCCCATTTTCCCCTATCCCCTACCAAGCCTGACACTTTTTTTTTTAAGATTTTATTTATTTATTGACAGACAGAGATCACAAGTAGGCAGAGAGGCAGGCAGCGAGAGAGGAAGAAAAGCAGGCTCCCTGCCGAGCAGAGAGCCCGAAGAGGGGCTCGATGAGGGGCTCGATCCCAGGACCCTGGGATCATGACCTGAGCCTAAGGCAGAGACTTTAACCCACTGAGCCACCCAGGCGCTCCAAGCCTGACATTTTTTAAAGTAAGGTTTGTCCCACTGAATATCACAAATGGAATATAAACTAAATTTTAAAGAATTTGAAAATCCAGTGTAATTGAGGGAGAAATTCTTCAACCCAGAGCCATTCATTTTTAATTAACCCTTTGGTATACTTCAGAATTTTCTTTTTTAAAATGTCAATGTATTTTTACATAAACACACACATGCAGACACCAGGGATGTATAGGCTCATTTTGAATGTATTTCTTACTTAAAATATATACTTATTTCATAAAACATGAAAATACATAAAAATACATTTTAGGTCACCTAGAGGTAACCGCTGTTACCATGGATTTTATTTTCTGGCTACTGTACACATCCTCAAACGTAGAGAAATTTATTCAGACTCAATACTTGCCAGCCAGCAGCCCTGGTGTTTGGATTTCCTTGGCTCTGCTCATTTGAGTACTGATTAAATATCTTTTCAGATTTGTAACTGAATGTGGATACCTTCTTACCATAGTAGAATTAAGAACTTCTGAGGCCATATGGTCTGAAAATGTCAAAATATCCCATTCCCTACTTCTAATTATCTCTGTGCATTGAAAAATAAGTATAGCACAAAACTGTAAAACAACCATAAGGAGTATCATTTTACTAATGAGGAGTACTTTTATGATTATTTTGAAATAACAAATATCAATTTAAAAAAAAACGCATGCATATTATTCTTTCTCTGGGGATCTAACCAACTTCTTCCCAGTATATCCACTTCATTCTGAGAATGTGGGAACATGACAACCTTTTCACTCAGCATTCCCTGCTCTGTAGCCAATTTTGGTCTCTTACCCTGGGAGTACTGAATTATACCAAGCAACCAGTAGAATGATTTTTCAGTCAATTGCTTCAAATGGCTCACTGAACTGCTATTTTCTTTCACCGATGATGATTTGTTTTGTTTACTTGCCTTTAGTAAAAACTTACTGGTTGTTTTTATCTTTCTGTAATAACCCTCAAACATTTAAATAAAATGGGATCTTGAATTCACTTCTCTCTGAGAACAAATGGAGAGCATCTAAGAGCATCCTTTGTCTTTTTCCCCTAGTTATCTACTCACTTAACCAGCAGCTCAACTGACACTTTGGGAAGTCTGATTTAAATGACCTACCTAATCTGTTTCCACAACATCCCATGCATACCTCTACCAAAGCACTTATTAAGCCTAATTGCAAAGGCCAGTTTGCTTGTTGTCTTCACGGTGCTATAAAAGCCCTGATGTGAGCTCTGGAGCATCTCCATTGCATCTCCAATATAGAGCAAAATATCTGACAGAGAGAAGTCATTATCAAGACAAAACCAAATCTCTCAAAGCAATGACTATTGTTGCAAAAGGAAAGTAATCAGTCCAGGCATCTGGAAAGTCTTCCTTCACCCAGAAGTTGTTGTGGGGTAGCCTTCTTCCTTCGTATAGATCTGAGGGAGCTTAGTGGGGAGCAGGAGCAAGGGTTATTTAGAGTCCAGCCTCCTCCTCACACCCTAACCCAACCCTATCCTCACTCCTGACCACTGCCAATCAGTTAATAAAATGCCTGCCTTGACATAAGGAAACCTTACAAGGAAATGTTTTAGCATATGGAAATGCACTATCAGCTCACTAGGAAAAAAAATAAAAAAATAAAAACAGGTGGCAGGAAGATCTACCAACAGCTTTCTCTTTGATATTCATGCTGTTGCAGAGTTCACAGATGATGAAACACTCACCAGCAAAAGCTTTTAAATGGAAACAAAACAGGTCTTGCATCCACCCTAATTAGCAATCAGCATAAGGAAAAATAAAATCATAAATTGTCTACCTGTGCAGAAATCATTGCACATATGATTTTTAAGATTTGGAGACTAGAGCAACACTGTATATCTTAAGAGAGATATCTAGGAGTGTCCATGTGTGCGTGCATGTGTAAGTGTGTGTGTGTGTGCATGTGTGCTTGTGTGTCTGGGTGTGATGGGATTTAGGAGGAAGGGCAACCTGATTTAACAGAAGAGGATCTAAGCAAAGATTATGAAAATCCCAAAGAAGAAATGACTATGGAATTAGAGAGGAGAATTATTTTTATTGTTAATGCTGAATTTAATTATTATTTGATTATATCATCTTAGTAAATAAGCAACAAACCACTGTTTTCTTCTACAGTAATGTATTTTCATGAATAACCTGTACATTGCAAATCTCAAATATTATGCATGAATACAACTCTTCTCTTTCATCAATAAATCAAATTCACATGTTCATAATTACTAAATTTATATTAGTTTTAGAGATCTAATCTGCAACACAATACTGAAAAATGTTTATAGTTTCTAAGTACATATTTATGACTATAATTATCTTCCAAGAAAACCCACCAGAGAATAGCAACTGTATTTTGCATGAAGGAAAGGTCACTATATATTTTTACAGTTCTGACATGATTCTAAGATTATATATTTTTTTCATTCAGAGATCTGGTTACCTTCCTTTTAGTCCAATCTGTTTTTTACAAGTAGAATGATGAATAATAAAGTAAATGTATATATTTTATCATAGTTTCACTGAAGCACCATCTCTGGTGATGTATTTTATAATAATAGTGTAGCCAGTGATTGCTTATCTCCTCTCTAGACCACATGATTGGTTGCTCTACAGTATGTCATGATAGGAGATATTACCATTGAACTATTTTAATTATTTTCTGAGTGAATCAATGAATTGACAAATCCAGAGTTACACAAAAAACGCAGTAGGTAAATGGGAATGTTTCTTAGGGAAGATGGGATTTGAACTGGGCTTGACGGATCATGTAATAGCAGAGATGGATTCTTGTTTCGAAGGTCAGACAAAGAAAATTGCATGGATACAGGCAGCCCAAAACATAGCAAGTAAAGGTAGTACATAGGTCCAGTGTGTCCAATGCCTGGGGTGAGACTAGGATACTATCAGAAAATGCCATAGTAACATGACCCTAGGTAGCAAGTTTAAGATAACAGTGCAATCATTTCCATAGAGATTTAAATAAACAGGAACTCATAATTGGTGTAAGTCTAAGAAAACTATAATGTGAACCATATATATAAATTTAAATTTTCTAGAAGACAATAAAAATTTTTAAAAGGTAAAATTAACTTAATAACATATACTAGTTAACCCAATATATCAAACATATCATCATTTCAGCCTGTAATCAATAGAAAAATTATTAGTGAGCTATGATACATTCTTCTGTTTTTTGTTTGTTTGTTTGTTTGTTTGTTTTTTTACCAAGTCTTCAAAATCCAGTGTTTTACATTTTCAGCACATCTCAACTTGGGCCATACACATTTCAAGGGCTCAAAAGTCACTTGTATTGAAGGAGGCAGCTCTTAGGTATGAATTGGTCTTAGGTACTTTCGTTCTTCAGAACCCTTATTGGTAGGGCCTGATATCAAGGTGATATGTTAATTAGCCATTCTCTGGGGTGACTGCTTCTCAAAAGATGGCCACGGACCACCTGCATCAGAGGTTTATTAAAATAGTCACCTACCAAGTTTTGTTAACTTAGAACCTTTGGGTTGGACAGTAAGAATCAGCATTTTTTAAACAACCTGACCAAGTATTTCTTATGTAGAAAAATATCCGAAAACACAGCTTTTGAAAAATAATTTCTTGATAAACAAACGAAAGAAGGAGAGATACTACATGAAACCATTAGTATTTAAGATCCCAACCAATTCTAATCACCTTTACCTTGAGAGGAAGCACGGTAGAGAAAATAAAACTATGAAATACATAATTGTCATATTCTCAGAAACTCAAATCCTTAATTTTTCATCATAGCATTTTTCACTGGCCCCCATTACAATATAGCCCTGTGTTTGTCTTTATGCCACAACTAGCATATAATCTTCATGAAGTTTGGGTCTGATGTATAGTATCTATATAATAAATAGTTTTTATTTATTAATATAGCACCTGGCAAAATAGTATCTGCCCAACAGATATTTGATTAATGAATGAATGAAATATTTACTTTCTTTAACTAGTTACATAACTACATGAACTAAAAGTGTGTCCATCCAGAAACAGAAAATAGTACATACCTTGAATAATCTCATGACATGAAAAATGACTGTATACATAAGGTCTTCATTTAATATATGTCTTTCCTATTTTCTATTTTTCCTGTGAGAGGGAAGAGTGAATTCATAAAAGTGCAGTTATTAATAAATTATATTCCCTCTCCCATGACATTTGCATTTTAAAAGCAAATGTCTGGAGAGATCCTCTTCAGTCCATAAGGAGTTGCTCTAATAGTTGTTATTCTGTTTTGCGACTATAGTGGGAGGCAAGGGAAATTCACGATTATTTTATCATAGAGGGAAAACCTAAGACTCCCCCCCGGCCAAACCTGGTTTAACCCAATGACTATAAGTAGAAAACACATTTATTTCTTCCAAAGATTTTACCTACTGTTTGTCGCAGAAAGCATTTTCTTTTAGAATGCAACCGTTCCAATGTTGTGATTTCTGTTTGGATTTATTGTTTTTAGCAAAATTTCTCTGGTTTTCACGGATATTGTGTTCCTTCTCTCTGCCCTGATTAGCCTAGTATTACAGAACAATACATATGGGCAGCTGGCACCTAAGGTAATGATAAAAACAGCAGGCTTCTCAAATGCAATATAGACTATTTTTCCTTTGTGCCTCTATTTTGCTTAGCGATTATGATCCATTCACAGAACATAAAACTTGTCTAACTCGGGCCCTAAGCAACCATGACTCTTTTTATGTAAGGAGGAGGTCTTTGTTTGAGGGAAAAACAAGAAGAATCTAACTATGGGATACATTTCTTAGAAACAATAGAATTAAATTCAGATCAGCTCTCCACAGAGTTTCAATTCTGAAAAAAGCTTATCAGAAAGGGGCATATGGGGACAGTAAAGGCTTGTGAATTTAATTGGATGGAAGTGAAAAGAACCTTGCTTCTGCAGAATTCTGATTTTTAAAAGACCCCAAATTAATTACTTCAAAGGAGTCGGAATTAAATTGGTCTTGGTTACCACTGAGCAGGAAAAAAAATAATAATGAGAATATCTGGCAGATAAGTTAAAGTATTTTGAGTTTTATAACCTCAGAGGTGAGGTTAATGGTCTGGGAGAGATGCCTTAATACAAGGAAGTGATGGAGGCTGCTGATGGAAGACACTAGATTCACTAACAAACCAATCCAATCCATTAGCTATTTCAGGTTGTAAAGCATCTCACCACTTTATATTATTATTATTAACAGTTAAATGATAATATCATGCTTCTTAATCACTGTTTCTCTTTGTCAATAATCAACAAAATCAGATCTGTAAGACACCAACACAACTAAGTTCCTTTTCCAATCTTTCATTTCTGGGATAATCCGTCTTCAATAAAATATTTGATGCTGTGATAAAAGCTTCCAAACTATAGCAACTTTCACTTCTGTGTGTTAATTTATTGACATAACTGAAACTAAGCATCATATTTTACATGGTAACATTTTTTATATAAAACAAGGCTGTTTTGCTTTTTGTTGTTCTGGGTTTTTGTTTGTTTTTTTGGAGTGGGATAAGGAGAGGAAAAGGGGTTTGTGTGGCAGAATGCTGTATCCCCCCAACCCCCGGCAAAGATTTTATTTATTTATTTGTTTGACACAGGGAGAGTATGAGTAGGGGAAGGGGCAGAGGGAGAAGCCGACTCCCCGCTGAAAGGGATCCTGACTCAGGGCTCCAACCCAATTGAGCCACCCAAGTGTCCCAGCTGAAAAATGTATCTTGCAAACAGCTCTGAGCTCTGAGTTTTTCACAGGATCTGGTGGTCAGCACATTAAGTTTCTTTACTCACATATTCTCAGTTTGGAATGGCCATCCTGACACATAAAAGCAAGACTTTGCCCCCTCCACATATATAGTTCCAGCATGATCTCTCTGTCTTGTTGTCATCCAAGAAAGACAAAAGCCATGCTCCTGCTGCTCCAGATCCTTACCCACTAGGGACTGCACTAATGCCACCTAGCCATTTTAGACATACCTGTAAGGAGTCTGGGTACCTGGATAAAATCCCACTTCAGATGGCCCAAGAATGTATCTGCATTCATTTATACATTCATGACTGCATGGATGTATGTGTAGGCTTGTATACTGCACTCTTAACTAACAACATACAGAGGAGAATCCTTTGAACATATTCTAAGAATGATACATGTCAAAGAAATTGGACCCAAGCACAATAATTTGGTTATTAGTTATTCTGAGATCAAATATATAAATAATGTAACAATGATTTTAGACACAATTTAAATTGACATTTTATCCTGAAAACCACATATTTTTAATTTAAAAAAAAAGGAATAAAGTGATCTCAAGTTTGGATAGTAGGAAAAAATGACAAGACCTTTAGAAAAGAAACACATTTTGTGTGCTATAAAATCAATGGGTGTCAACCCTGAAAAAATATTTTTAATAAATGTCAGAGGTTATTTATTGATTTGTCTCCCCCCCAACTACTCTTTATTTTTGAGTTGCAATCAGAGGCATTTATATAGTACTTGATGTCAGCCAAGTGATATAAAAAAGTCCTGTCATATGGTTTCTGTTCATTTATTTTTGTGTTTTCTTTTATTTCATTAGCTGTTCCCTTTTTTTCTTCAACAGATCTATGATACTCTAAATATCCATCATGGAATACTTTGCCAGTGACTAGTATTTGTTTTATAATGCTCCTCTGCTTCTTCTCCAGATAATAAAACCCAAAGATTAAAGAGTACCAAGGGAAAAAATGTTCATCAAAACCACATTATCCAGCTACACATTTGGCTATCACTGACTTTTTTAGTTCTTCTATTTGTGTCCTCATCTGACAAATATTTAACTCTTACTATGAGTACAGTACTACGTTATGCTCTTGGGAAGCATATGAACTAAGAATCATTTACTGGGGATGCAAATATACTTAATACACATTCCTTGTCCACAGGAAGCCCACACTCAGGCAAACCATTCATTCACTTACTATGAAATAGAGGCTATGAAATCGAGGCATACTTAAAACATTTTTGGAACAAACTGTATCTATTCTTCAAATATAGAAAAGCTATTCTACTCTGAGGTACCAAGTCCTCATGAGGCTTAGAGTCTAGGGCAATTGCCATGCAGTGTGGTGAGTGCCAGAACAGGGCTCCCTGCAGAGAGCTCTGGGAACATCATTAGCTCTCTTTACCCAGACTTGGGGATATAAATTCTGACTGGAGGAGTCTGGAAATCTTTACATACTCCCTGGCCCTCTTCCTGCTCTCCTCCTGTTGCTGGGTCCTGTGTTCCCACACATCTCTGCATGGGCATCCTCTCCTGATGAGCTGTCTACCCCCACACAGGCCACGCCCCTAAGATTCAAATCGATCCTTGGCCCTCTCTCATGGTCTGGGGCGGGGGAGGTAGCACAAGAGCCTTACTCTCTGTCACTGAGAACACGACTGAAAACATCTGCTAAACGGCGCCTTCCCCTTAGATTTTAATGCTTCGAGAAGTACCTAGTAGCTTGCCTGTTTTTGCCACAATGCGTACAGAAATTAACAACGAACGCAGACCTTCACTTAGGAGAGTCGGATCGCACCCTGTGGGTGAGATGGTGCCGCCCTTCTGGAACACAGAAACTGTCCTTCAGTGCTCAGCTTCAGCTGCTTTGTTAACAGGAAGGGCAGAGAAGGAGTCAGGAGAAAATAATAGGGAACGAGGTTAGCTTGATTCCTACCTAAGCATTTACGTTTGAGGAAAGTAGTTCGACTGCAGTAGTGGTCTCTAAAATCTACAGAATCGGCCTGGGCAAAGGAAACAGCAAGGGTTTGCCTCTGAAAGCAGGGGCAGCGGGGGAACTACAGCCCACACAGAAGCATCTTTATTTCACAGAAGGCCACTAATAAACTACTCAAACAGAAGCCTGTTTGATGGAGAGAGAGAGAATGTGTCAGGGGGGCAGGAAAAAAATCCTACAAAGAATTCAAACTGAATTTTAGTAATAGAGAGCTAATGTACTGAAAAAATAAGCTTGCTGCTAACAGTAAAGACACTGCCAAGAAATAGATGGGAATTAGTGCCAGGTTAACACATAAATCAAAATTTTGCAATTATGCAAATGAGAAAGCCAGAGACTTTATTTCATTTCCATCTGATTCCAGAATAAAGACCCTAATTTTGATGAATATATAAAAAGATTTTAAGAAAGTGAGATGATGAATTGCAGCAAACTAAAGATATGAATCTCACTCTGGAAAAGGAAGATGATTAAAATTTTTTATGTATGTATAACACATATATTTAAAACATACATATGAATCCGTATATTGCTATAAATACATTCAGTATTATAATTTATACGCACTCAAGGACAACTTTTTTTTTTCCTATGGCACTTTATATGCTTTCTGACATTTTCATACAACTCTTGAGGGTGGATAAGGCTGATAAAATTGTCTCCATTTCGAAGTGATGATTAGTTTAATACCATAATTGAGTAAAGTTTTCTTATTTATAAAAGTAGAGCTAATTACAATAAATGTATATTCCTGGAAATGTAAGATTGCACCGTTTGAAAGGCAGAGGTGGATTAGATAGGGTAGGAAGCCAGTTGCTCGAGATACATGCGTATTAGCTCAATTAGGCATAGCTCCTTAGGACTGACAAAGAACTGCTACAAAAAGCACAAACATGTTTAGGCACAGGCAAACACATTTTAAAATGTATAACATTAGGCATGCAAGTTGTATGTATCATTTGTGATCACATAACATATAGCAAGGTAGAATATTTCATTCCAAGTAGTCCAACTATTCCCTTAAGAACTAAAGATTAAGAGCTATTTATCTTGGTTTTTGGCATATGGACAAGCAGATGGATGGACGTGAGAATTTTGGAAGGCACACCAAGTTTATGCCAAATATATTGAAAATTACATAAAACACAGACCAAATGACACAAAGCAAGTGTTTGAAAGCATGAAATCCTTTTGAAACGGAAGGCTTGATAATGTACTTTTAGGATAACACCAAGAGGCATTTGGTTCACTATTCAATGAAGCTGTAAAGAGCAGAAAGGTGAGTCCACTGAACAAGCGTTAGGTAGATCCAAAGACTGTTGCCTCAGGTAAGGAAAGAGTATTTATGGAATAGTCACAACCTTTGGTTGTTGACAGTCCATAAAAATGCACCCCAGCATCATAGGGTGAATCTTGATCAGAATCAACAATTCACTGGGTATTTTATGATAGAGTTGTCTTGAGATTTTGCTTTTGTAATTATAGAACACAAAATTCACCCTGGAGCCATTAAAATAGAAGTCAGTATTTCTTAAGGTGCAACTATTCCTTTCCACTTAAGTTATATAGGTAAGGTTATGATAATATCATATCAATTGTTTCAGAAATCGTGAGAAGCTTTGTGGGGCTGAATTAGTACAAATCAAGTGGACATAAAACTTATTAAGACCACAATGACTTAGTAATTTAATGAGCACGACTCAGTCTTAGCACCTCTTTTCTGCGTTCTTCTTGCTCAGTGGTCTCCTGCAGTCTAGTGGCTTTAAATACCCTTCATGTGTTGTTGACTCCTGATACACATCTCTAGTCCGGATTATTCCCCTAAAATCCAAATTCACACAATAGCTCTTGACTTGACATTTCCACTTGCATTTTAAATCTTCATCTGAAACGTGACATGCACAAAATCAAGTTCCTGATTATCCCTCACAAGCTTCACAAGCCAACTTCATACATTTCCCCCACCCTCTTGTTGAAAGCAACTCCATTCTTCCAGTCGCTCAGAGTCCTCATGGAGTTACAATGAACTCCTCTTTTGCTATACCTGATGAGCAATCACCAAATCCTAATTAACTCTAATTTCCAAATATATCTAAAATCTGGTCACTCCTGACCATTCTGGTTTGAAGTCCCATTATCTCTAGCCAAACTACTAGAACAAGTCCTCGGACTGTAATAATTTCCTAAATGGATCCTTGATTCCCTCCCATCAATTCCCCACAAAAGCCAGAGTGATCCACTTTAAATATGATAGATTATGTCACTCATCTTCTTAAACACCCCCTGAATTCCCAGAGCTCTCTCTCATGCCTCATATACCCTGTCTCCTTGCCATCTCTCTGACCTCATCTCCTCCACAGCCTCATCTCACTTTAGCTCCCAGGCCTTCTTGAGATCTTTAAACAAATCAATTATAATACTGCCTCAAGTCATTTGCACTTGTTCTTTGCCTGGAAGACATTTCCAATACATACCCACATGGCCTCTTCCCTAACTTTAAGATATTTGTTCAAACGCCAACTCATCATAGAGGTCTTTGCTGACTACCTAGACACACAACACATACTCCACCATCAACAGCAGTATTCTCCAGCCCCTGTACCTCGACTTATTTTTCTCCATGATACATTTTACCACCTGGTATGTCTTAGACACACACACACACGCACACACAGTCCTTGCTACTTATTCACAAATTCTGTATTCATAAATCTGCCATATTCACAAAATTAATTGTAACCTCAAACCTAATCCTTACAGTGTTTTCAGGGTCATTCATGGCATGTGCATAGCTGTGAAAAATTTGTCACCCAAGGAGCATGTTCTCATCTGAGGTTGAACTCTGCCTTCTTGTTTCAGCTATCATAGCACAAACAAGTATCTTTTCTGCAGTCTATTTTGTGCCACATTTTTTGCATTTTTTGTGCCCTTTGTTGGTGATTTTTCTGTTTAAAATGGCCCCTAGTGCACTGCTGAAGTACTGTCTAGTGGTCCTAAGTGCAAGAAAGCTATGATGCTCCTTACAGAAAATGTGTGTGTTAGATGAGCTTTGTTCAGGAAATGAGTTATAGTGCTGTTGGTGGTGAGTTCAATGTCAGTGAATCAACAGCATATATTAAATAAGGTGTCTTTACCTAGAAACACACATAAAACAAGGTTATGTATTGATCAGCTCACAGAAACTGTTCTGACCAGAACCCACCCCGTGTTTCCCCTAGGGGCAGTGGTTTAGTGTGTGCTAATTCAGAGTTCATGGTGACATCATAAAACATAACTATTGTGAATAATGAGATTTGACTGTATTTGCTCTTTTTTTTTATTGTCATATTCTTCCCTAACATAGAAGATTCTGTAAAACCATGGCCCTGTTTATTTTCCTCACTAATGTATTTCTTGTGCTTAACCCTATGCGTAGAATATAGCATGTACTCAGTAGGGATGATACATTTGTACATTGCTTAATCCTCCCAATTATTCAGTGTCATAGGGGCTCCTGCACTCACTTTACAGATAAGAACCTTATAACAAGGAGTCAATCACTGGCTTAATTTTCTCAGTGGTAATTGTCAGGGCCAACATGTGAAATCAGGAAGAGTTCCTACCCTACCTGGGAGCCTATCCACCTCAGTATTGTTCAAGATGAAGTTGGTAGATAACCAATTTGTTGATGAAAGAAATAAAGGAAGGAATAAATGAGTTAATTAAACATCAGGTAAGTTTCAGGTATATCTAATTCTAAACTGAATAAAATCATCTTTTGAGTGACAGTCAAACCCACAGCCATTGTTATTAAACTAATTGTGTTATCAAGATTTATTATTATTCCTAAATTAAAATGTTAAATAGATAAAGGCAGTGATTAAACCAGAAAGAAGCCTGGAGGGATAATAGATTGAGGATTTAGAGCCAGAAAATAAGGACTCTATTCCTGTTTCAGGCTACTTTCTTCTGCAATTCACACACACACACACACACACACACACACACTTGCACACATATAGTCCATCCTCATTATCACGTCACTAAGACTTTGAGACTCAGATTTTGAGACTGTTATATACATATAAGCATATCTACCTTTCCCACTTTTTGGATTGTTGGGGGAATCAAGGTGGATAATAAATGTAAAAGCAACTTGAAAATGGTGAAATGTTATATTGCTAAAATAATGAATAAACATTATGTAGTAAATAATAATCACTTTTCTAATTATTTGAAAGAAATATTTACCAAATAATTCATGAGGATGTAGTTTTAGGATAAATATGATTATTGTTATAATAACAGAGCATGTAAAATCAAAGACATACACACAAATTAATGTCACTCAGACACCGGAGTTTTGCTTTCCCTTCAGGCTAATGGAATTGATTTTATGCACAGTGCTCACCTGATAGCTCTATTAGCCCGTTTTTTTTTTTCTTTCTAGAAATGAGTGGGACTGATGTACAAGTAAAATCAAATAAAGAAAAGACCATTGACCCAATTGCAGCTTGACAACTGTGACACAGAACACCTTCCACTCACAGACCTTGAGCTTTGGTTTCTGCCTCATGAGGTTTCTGAGCTGTCACTTTAACTTAATTGTTTCTTTGGGGAGTAAGAACTGATAGTTGACCATGATTTGTGTTGATTTTCAATAAAGTTTCTGCCAGGGGTATTTAAACTGAAACATCTGCCTGACAGCTTTATTGGCACCAGGGTATGTGACACTAATAAAGAAATGAAAAAGAGATTTTTTCCTATTGTGCACTTTCCCCATTTTCTTTGGTAGGTGGAATTCTAAACACAGCAACAGTCAGGCCATATGACATACAAGCCTTCCTGTATGTCATTCTCACAAGTAACCATTTATTCAATTAGTCCTGGCAATTTAGAAAGTGTTCTCTGTCACCTCCGTTCATTTAGATCATGAACCAGGTGGATTTATCTGCTTTGTCCTTGTTTGTTATCACCTCTCATTCGTCTCATTGGTATTACGCTGAAACACAACCATGGCTTTTTGTTATTTCTGGGTCAGTGATGCAGAAAAAAAAAATCAACTACAGGATTCACATTTAAAGTGTTCGTGTGTATGTGTTTTAATTTTCAGAGAAAAATATTCAAAAGAATATTACTTTAAAAATTAGCAGGCGTGGAGAGATAGGCTAACAGGAAGGGAGGGACAGAGGAAAGAAGTGAGAGCAAAGGAAAGAGATAGTGGCTGATAAAAACAGAAACAAAAGACACTGAATAGATTTGGAGGTATTTGGGGCTGCAGCTACTTGTATACATAGGTAAGACTTTCTATAAATTGTCAATCCTAGTTTTTCTTTTGTGACTTAACCTTATCTGCGGTTTTCTGACAGAGGCAAACTGCCAATATGTGAATGATTCATTGTACATAAAATAGTCATGGAAGCCTATTTCATTGGAAACTTCTCAACAGGGGTGGCTCCAATAATGTCAGGAAGGTTGCAACAGAATCAATATGATTGTTTTGGTTTAGACCAAAAAAAATCAGAATTAAACCAAGATTATAAAATACTCAAAAGTCAAGTAAATGTTACAGAAATTCTAGTACCAAATTATTCAAGGAAAATTATAACCCCCTAGCTAACCTTCAGTTTTCTTTATTTTGCTTTATAATTGACCCACAATGACCTATTTAAGTCCAATATGTTTGAGGGTCAAAATTAGTTGTTTTCTGCAGATGTAGCAAGGATCACCTTTGATTCAGCTATGTTGTGTATAGCAATCAGCAATTCTTTCAGACTGCACTCCTTATAAAACAATAAAGGCACAATATGATGATATTTTCAAATAATCAACACCTTGCTTTGTGATATGAACATAGTTAAGGCTTTCACAACATAATTGTTGACTGCCACACAGCATCACAGCATAATAACATAAATCTTTGTCCATCCAACTGATATCCAAAAGTCCAAATTCCATTTTGTGAAGTTGAAATCTGGGGAAAGGGAAGGTTGAGTATATTGCAAATAACTGATTGTGTGAAAGGCAGACATATGGACATCAAGAAAAATTTGCTACCGAGAGAGGATATACTTTGATGAGGAAACGTTTTCTTCTAAATATGTAAGAGAAGGGAAAAGTGTTCTTTCTCTAATACCACCAACTGTGCATTGCAGAGGAAGCAACTCGAATTCACACCTACGAAGGAGCACAGGTGGTGTTGGTTTTACAACTCAGTTCATTCATAAGAAATTGATTTAGCTTAACTTGGGGAGTACATTAATTCTACTAGAAAACACACACACACACACACACACACACACACACACACACACAAGAAATCTTCAAATCTTCAGTCATACAGATAGCCTGCATCATTTTGCTAGCCAGCTGTATGTTACTAGGTATCACAGATTACTATCACAATGAACAATGCTGAAACTATTTTTCACAAATAAATAATTTATTATGAATGGACACAGTGTATTTAAGAAATATACAGTTATCTCATACAGAATTTTTTTCCTCCCTTTGTATAATTTTTTCTGCATACAAGGCAAATATAAGCTAATGTCTTTTCTTTAGTCCAGTTTCTCAGTGTTTTTTTAGGTGAAATGAGATGCATGTTGTAAAGTCATTTAATACATATTTCAAAATTGTCTTCTGGAAAAGTTTACCCATTCTCTAGCAACACTAGAGGCAATAGTTTTTAAAATATTTACTAATCTGACAAGGAAAAAAGATAACTGATATTTAGTATAATCTGCATGTCTTTTATTTATGTGTGAATTTGGCATTTCTTCATAATTGGCACTTTATATTTCTTTCTCAGATTGCCTTTTCTTTTCCTTACCTTCTTTAATTCAAAGTACATGACATTTTATTTTTTATTGATTTGTTTGCAGGTCTTCACTTCCTATTTAATAAAATAATTGTCTTTCATCAGAGATTCCTACATCTTATCTCTTTTCTTATGATTTTAAGGTTTTATCACACACACACAATAAACTTTTGTATTTCCCTATTGATCAGTACCAACCTTTTCTAACACAGACACACTGAAAATTTAATAAAAGAATTAGAGTCTCAGGGGGAAAAAGATGTCCAGAATACCTTGTTTATAGATGTAAAAAGAAGTCTCAGTAACTACCTGAACTCATTCATGGAGTCTGCACGCAAAAGAATTCCCTTCCTTTTTGTTGTTCAGTCTGTCCTAAGTGCGCAATGCCCTTCTCCTAGTTAGCGTGTACAAATATACATCTTTATATTCTCTGGTTCTAAAGTCATTTCATTTATTTACATATGCTCATTTGTTCATTTATTTGGAATCTGATTACTATTGTTTTATGATGAGAATAAATTACCTCCTTTCATCTAAAATAGTTACCTCAGCTCCATTAAACTAATATTCTATTTTCTCACTGAGAAGAAATATTTGATGGATATGTGTGAACCTCACAAATTTATTACTGTTAATATAAGTTAATTTTCCCACTTTGGGCAGACAAAATTATAGTATGTCTTTTTAATTCCTAGACATATTAAATTTGTAGAAACATAAAGATGATCAAGAAATCAGGTAACATAATTAAGAGGCTTTATTTTAGAACCATGTATTGACATATTACAATACAAAGGATGCACCTTTCTTATGTGCTCATAGAATATTTCTAAAACATGATCATATTCTAAGCGAAAATTAAATATAAAAATTCAAAACCAGTAAATACATGGGTCAAATTGCCTGAGCATAATGCAAAATGTCATACATTAACTTTAGGAGTAAAAAACAAAACAAAAAACTTAGAAATTTAAAAGTAGGCAAAAATATTTATTCTCTAATATCTTGCATCAAAAAAGAAAAAAACAAAAAAAAAATGACCATCTAAAAGATTTTAGAAGACAATGAAAAGAGTAAAAACTATGAATTGTAGTTAAGGCTTTAAACAAAGCTGAATTCATTTTGGAAAAGCTTCATAGTGGTAAATAATCCAATCTAAAAATAATGTTGCAATAGAATATTAAATGACATGGAACAATTACCATGCTAAAGCCAGTTACAAATATTATTTATAGTAATAGTCCAATCTTTTGAAAATAAATAGTCTAAGTGAAAATTTACTCTAGGATATTTTACCATAAAAATAAGTGAATGGTGGTTTTCTTTAAGGGGTAAAATTACAGATGATTCTCTTTCTTTTTGCCTTAAGAGTGTGTTATTAATTTCTCTTGCAAAAATACTACTTTAAGAAGTAACAATAAATGCAGGTATGTGTGGAATAATTAATTCTGAAGTGATAGGTATATGCATGTATGTGTTTTTGTGTGTGTGTATGTGTGTATATGGTTTTTGTCACATAAGTGTGATAAAAGATTGAGCAATGTTAACTTCCATAGGGGTTTTCCAATGCCCTTCTCTAGAGAATTGTAAAAGGATGGAGGGACAGGAGCAAGAGAACAAAAGACAGAGAGAGAGGAAGATAGAGGGTAGACAACATTAGTGGTCTCACACGGTGAGATCATTAGCATTACATACAATTCAAGAAGAAGATCCACTGAGGATCCAGGAAAGCAGTTTTTAAAAAATCAAGAGCCACCACAGAAAATAGAAGTATTTACTGAGATACATCAAATATTTCACGTGAATACTGGATAACATTATCATGGCAAGAACAATGATTTCTGAATAAGGATTGCTCTCATCCTGACTAAAGGAAGTCCTAAGAGGGGATTTGGTAGGGTAATGGCCCTATTCTGTAGAGTTGAACCTTTATTTTAAAATTCTCCCATAAGTGCAAAAGAAAGTGTTACGTTCCTTTTATCTTACTTTTGAATAATTTATTTATTTTGAGGTGGATTTCTGTGTCATACAGCATTGGAAATGTATTTATGCTTTCAACAACCACATGAGACAGGTGTTGTTAATTCTATCCTAAGAATGAGGGAATTGGGGCAAACCTGGGTGGCTCAATGGGTTAAGCCTCTGCATCTCTCTCTCTCTCTGTCAAATAAATAAATAAAAATCTTAAAAAAAAAAAAAAAGAATGAGGGAATTGGGCTCATAGACGTACAGTATCTCCTTCCAGGTAACACAGATTCTAAGTTGCAAGATGGATTAAGTTAAAATCCAGTGTTGGCAGTCTTAAAAATCACTGCTCTTCCTGCTATTGCTTGCTGCCTCCTACATATTTGTCTTGCCCTCTATTTTCTTTTCTATCTCACATAGTATCAAAATTGATCATGACATTCATGGAGATAATGGAAACACACAAGTTCAAACTTAACTCATGGAAAGTCTTTTTTTTTTTTCATTGTTAATACAAAATGTAATTTGAGATAAAAATGTTATTGTAAGTGCAAATTTAGCTTTACATCTATGCAAGCATGAGTTATCATTCAACAGGTCAGCTTTCAAAATTTCTAGGATGAAGTATAATAACCAATAAATATGCCTTACTCCTCCATCTCTTTTAATTATTAGGGTTCTAGAGGCACCTGGGTGGCTCAATCAGTTAAGTGTCCAACTTTTGATTTTGGCTCAGGTCCTGATCTCAGGGTCCTGAGAGCCCTGTGTTGAGCCCTGCTTTGTGCTCCGTGCTGGGCGTATAACCTGTTTAGGACTCTCTCTCTCTCCCTCTCCTTCTGTACCCTCTCATGTAAGCTCTCTCTCTCTTTCTCAAAAAAAAAAAAAAAAAAAAAAAAAAAAATTGGGTTCTTTTATAAAACTTCAGGTATCTAAACATATTGTTCTATATCTGCAGTTACTATTTTGAACATTTTCTTTTCTTTTCTGCTTTCCTTAAGGAAAGGAACTGTTTCTGCAAGCACTTAGTTCAGTCATGGGCAACTTTCACATGTTCAAAAAAAGTCCGTTGACAGAGAGGTATTTGTCTCTACACATACACTGGTAAATACACATTAACTCTTTTCCTGGAAAACAATTTGGGTTTCCAAGATATTTGATTAGAGAAAATCAACTTCTACTTGTTCATGTCATTTTAGAGGCATTTACTTCTAAAGACCTGTAAGTACTCTCCCATGTGAAGACGATTTCTGCTATAATTGCCACATACGAGTTCAATGTCTATCTTTTCTAGAAAGAAAAAAAAAAAAAAGCTGGTCGTGATAAGTCTCCTTAGTGAAGTATTTTTATGCAATTCCATATTTGTTTTTATATGAGGACTTTTCTGTCTCTTAAACAGTGGAGTTTCCTTGTTGGCTTTTTCATTAATGTCAATGTCTGGAGATTTTATATATATATATATATATATATATATATATATATGAAATACATATAAATATATATATGAAAGTGAATATGAGAATCTTTTAATGGGCTCTCTAATACCCATCATAAAAAAGTATAAGAATACTCCAGAAATGAATATTTTTCTGTTAACAACATATATGACCCTCCCCCCAAAAAAGATCAAATAGGCACCTTGTAAAAGCTCTGGAGGTATCAAAATGCAAGTCCTCAGAGTTTACTGGAGAACGGGCATCTTAGCAGGGTGCTAATCTCTGCAGACTTCTAAACAAAGCTAACTAACAGGAGGTGAATTAGACTGTGGAAGTGGCGTGACCTGCAGGAAGTACACGTGTGTTATTGCCCTTGAGTCATCCTGAGCTGAGCCACAATGTGTCTCAGGGTTAGAGGAGGATTCCTGTCATTCCTTCCTGGGATTTTTTGCCCTCTCTCTCTCTCATGCCCATGGATCCTCAGATCCCTTCAGAATGATTGTACACTTCATCTTCTCACAAAGGCTGTAAACCACCTGTAAGTTGAGTAATAAAGAACTAGAAAAAGACTAAATGTCCAGGGAACAAAACAAATATATTTTAAGTAATACTTTACAAATTGGCACAGGTTTTCTCATCTGGGATCTCATTTCACCCTTATTCCTGGCTTAATTTGGCATATGATGGGGAAGATGAGGAAAATGAACTTCCCAGAGCTAGAGTGCTTGATCAGTGCTAACAACATTGGAATTCGGAGTAAGGGAGAGACGGGGTCTGCTTCAGCCTATGTGCTTTTCTTTAAACTACATTGCCTCTGATTATCAACCTCAGCAAATCCTGGCTAATCAGTAAAGTTAATGTTTGTCGATTTCTGCTTTAAAGAGGAAGCTATCAAGTATGAAGAACCACAGACGAAAACAGAGACCATGCTCTTTCAAAACACCTGTAACACTACTGCCTGGCAGCAGATTATTTTCAGGTGATTCAGAAGGTGTTCATTTTTCTTGAGAGATGCTTGTGTTAATTCTTGTCCTATTTTCCCAATAAAATAATTTAGTCCTTCAATTTTAATGTGTTAGCAAATGCAAGAGAGAAAGAGAGGGAGAGCAAGTGCACACAGCCTATGGAAAATTAGCAGCCCCCTCACCCAGAGTTAATCTCTGGCTACTCACTGGACACTCATTCAATTTACCATTGTGAAGGCAAACAGTCTCTAGAAAATCAAGTAATGTATCATTTCAATTCCTAGATAGATCGCTTTCTGTCTACATCGTACTGTCACTATTAATAAAGCCGGTAAATTAAGAACTGACAGCAGCGGGGGGTAAGAAGAAAGTGCAGGCATAAACGCTCACAACTTACAAAAAGAATAACGCATATGAGCCATTCAGCATCACTCCCCAACATTCTGATGCTCAAAATTTGCTATATATGGCTGTTTTAGGAGTGTTAGCATGTGTGTGTGAGGGAGAGAGAACGAAAGAGAGAGAGAGAATGAGAGCAAGAGAGCACAAGCAAGAACCAGAGTGACAAAGACAGAAAGACAGAGAGATTGCAATAGTTCTTGTGCAGGTTTTTCTCTTCTTTTCTCTTCACAGTTGAACTCTATATCCATATGCCAAATATTCACCTAATACATCCCCAACTGCCACATCTGATAAGGCCTTGAACTGATGTAAGATTTTTCTGATACAACCTAAATGGAAATACAACATCTGCCACCCATCTATGCACTTCCTGCCTAGAGAATACCAGTTCTCCCACCAAAAGGACTCATCCGTCTCGTACTTATTGACATTTTTCAGGAAAAAAGCATCATGAATACTAACTAAAATTATTGAGCATGTTCCCTGTGACAAGCCCTGTTCTAAACTGATAGGTTAGCTCATTTCATTGTCCTCACAGTTCTGCAAGGTATGGGTATAATATTATTTCCATTTTATAGAAAAGAAGATTTAGGCTCAAAGAAGTAAAGTAACCTGGCTGGGATCACAAATCTAGAATAAGGCAGAGCTGAAATATAAATGCAATAATCTGGTTCCAGAACCTCCTTTCTTAACCATGAGCATAATCTGACTTTAGCAAGGCAATCCAATAGTTTCCCCCTCTTGTTTGCACACCAAAGAATTAAGCAGAGTACAGTAGATGAATTCTGCCTTTGCCTATGTACCCAAATATAAAGGCTTGATAAAATTAAAATATTGCAAGAATATTCTGTAGCTGTTAGAGCCTGCTCATCTTTTAGGTTCTAGATAAACTAGAGGAAAAATCAAGGGCTGAGATTCTACCATTCCAGGTTTACTCATGCACTAAGAGGTACCCTGTTTCTCCTTCCATGCATTTTTTAAAACTTAATTTATTTATTTAACTGAGAAAGAGAGAGAGAGGGAGAGTATGGGCGGAGGAAGGGGGAAAGGCAGAGAGAGTCCTAAGTGGACTCTGCACTGAGCACAGAGCCCAACACAGGGCTTGCTCCATCTCACATCCCGGAGATCATGACCTGAGCAGGAACCTAGAGTTACACACATAAGCAACTATGCTACCCAGGTGCCCCCGTTCTTCGCTTTTTAAGATTGTGAGGTGTTTTGTTGTTGTTGTTGTTGTTTAAGTGTGTGGTACTTGTCTCAGGCATCCTTGTCACTTCTTTTCATGGATATGTAAAATGGGAAACCCCTTTGCAAAAAAGAATGTTTATCCAAGGCATGAGGGCAACTCCTCTAGTTTAACTTACTTTAGGATACTACAGATTCGCATATGAGGATGGTAAATATTGTTTTCTCCTTCTACTTGTTTTGGGACCTGACAACAAGCATGAGAGTTATCAGTTTTCTTAGCAGTCCTGGATTGCTTTAAATTTCTGTTGTAATTTTTATGACCTAAAAATAGTGTACAACTCTAATCTCTAGTCGGCTGTATGAAGATAATGAAAACGTTCTAAAATTTCAAATCAAATGTTTTATATTTTCAGGTCAATGGATAGCTACACTTTTCCCGAGTTTGAATTAGTGACTTCAATAAAAACAAGAAAATGGATGGGGGAAGCATGTTAGGAATGGCCATAAATGATTCTCACTAATTTGAAGTTACTGGTGCTTTTTTCCAATATGATTTGGCAAATCTTTATTCCAACTGTGAGAGAATAAGAGGAAAATTTATTTCTCATTTGATTTCCTACAAGGTATTGGCTTATAAATGGAATATTCTACATGAGATTTTTGAGACTTTAGGAAGTAAATAAAAAGGCAAAGAAAGAAAAAAATGAAATATAAATTATCATAAAAAACAATGAATTTTTGAACACAAAAACATCATAGAAATAGTTTTTAAAAGACACCTTAGGACATGTGAATAACTTTCCATTCTACTTGAATGCATTAGAAAATAAAACTTGACACAGATTCCAGAGAGGTCTTGATCCAGAAAGGAACAGAATGATTACATGATAAATTTAAAAGGAGTTTAAAATCATTATATAATACATTGACATTTTTAGACATAAGACAACATGGCAAAATGTATTTTATCCCACTATAATTTTAATACAAATAACTATGACATGTATGACTTTACAATCAGGTTTTAAAATTTTGTTCTCTCATTTATTTGCTTAGAATCTACTTAATAGTCAAACTAATTAGTATTAACTGACCAATAATAAAACTTGTTTTTTGATTGTCCCCAAATATTTTTCGATCTAATCTATAATTTCAAGTTATTGGGTTTAAATGTCATGACTTTCTAAGTTACAAGGTATATATATTATCTAACAATGTATGTTTAATAACTGAGTTCTTCCTTTTAGATGAAAATCCAGAAGATTGCACAGGGCATTTTTTAAATCTGTGTGGAAGACAGACAAGTTTAGAACAGAGGATGACAACATCCTGAGAAGACAACTTTGAATGGAGTTTCCTCTTTGGGGAGAAGCTCTAGGCAGTGAGAAAATAAAAATGAACTTGAGTGCAGATTGAAATCTGAATGATTGAAATCCACCTCGGTGGATTGATACAAAAAAAAAATAAGTTTATCCACCTAATAAATTTTACTAACACTGTTTTGGTTAATATAACAATCTTTAATAAGAACTTGAATGTATTGATTGTTTTATGTCAGTGATTCTTTTTAATCTCAACATTTCAAAGTAGGTGTTTTGTTTTTACATCATTGTTAACTCAGAACATTTATGTAATACAAATCATATATGTTGCTGTGTTACCATCAGCCCATAGCATACTAAAGTAAAAGCTCAGTTCCATTTATTTGACTGGTTTGAGTCTTACTGAAGGGTTAAAGTTATGTCTAAACACACACAGGTTAAGAAACAAATTGCGTCATTCATAGACAAGCAGTGGATAATGTTTGAGACATTAAGTCAGGGTTTTTGGCCACTGGAAAACCAAACACCTTAGTTAGTAATAGGCAATTTCTTGGGCAGTTTACTTGAATTGTTTTTACAGTTAGATGTTAATATTTCTGGTAATTTCAATAATTCTTTTTAATTCTCTAACACAGTTCAGTGGCCTGCCCCTTTGAGGAGGCTTGTATAATATTAGATCATGAAATCATCCTTATACATTTCCAAGGTTAGTTATGTGTATCTGATGGGATGTCTCTGTCTCAGAGCCAAAGAAAGAGGTGTCCGTGGATTCAAGATTGGTCTAGAGTTTGAGAATGTTCTTAAAAAAAAAAAAAAAAAAAAGAGGGGCACCTGGGTGGCTCAGTGGGTTAAAGCCTCTGCCTTCAGCTCAGGTCATGATCTCAGGGTCTTGGGATGGAGCCCCGCATCAGGCTCCCTGCTCAGCGGGGAGCCTGCTTCCCCCTCTCTCTGCCTGCCTCTCTGCCAACTTGTGATCTCTTCTCTCTCTCTGTTAAATAAATAAATAAAATCTTTAAAAAAAAAGAGAGAAATATATATATAAAAATATATATATATGTATATATATACGTATATATATGTATGTATAGTTTACCTTTTAAGAATCTCTTTCTCTTTCTCAAGGTCAAGAACACTGCTAAAAACCAGAGGATTAATTATGATCAAATTCGCTGAAATTTATAATTGCTAGTATGTTAAATAGAAACATGTGTTTTAGACATCCAACATGTGTTTTAGACATCTCAAAAAATGATTTTTTGAAACAAGTATAACTCTAATTTTGAAATTATTTTTATTTGATTAAATACAAGTGCTTGAAAGTTAACAAACAAATTTTCAAGGTTTTTTTTTTCTTTATGCTGATAAACTCACTTTCCCTTTATTGTTTTTAACAGTTAATAAAGAACAATCTTGCAATCAGTGAATTTAATTACTATAACCCAAGCTCACCCAAGCACAAACAGAAGTTAATGACATGTTTATTAATAGAACATCTAAGCATGGAATCTTTGCAGACAGACTAAGAAAACACAGGTTAAAAACAAAAATGCTCAATGAATCAGGATGTCAAGTAAAATTATAATAAGTTCCAGAATTGGTTTCTGTTCAATGGGTTATTAGCACTATTCAATGTGTTCTTCAGACCAACTTTTATAATTTATTTTTGAGAAACTTCTATGTGTCAGACAACTTAATAGACTCTTTAATATAAAAGATAAATACATTTTTACTCCAAGGGATTAAAATTCAAATATAGACAACAATATGTAAACAAAAAAATAAAAATTTAAAGAGGATCATGTAATACAATTGAGGAGAAAGAGCATCCAAACCTTGGGAATACATAAGAAGTCACCATCAAATTGGAGAATTGAAGAACTGGATTTTAAATGAGGGTGATTTCTAGGTAGAGAAAATAAGGCAAAGTATAGTCTGCATAGACAGGAAATATGAATAAAGATCCAGTGATTGAAGAAAAACATGATGTTCCTGCAGAGTTTAGGACCAATGAGATATTGCTCAAAAAAAAAAAAAAATGTAATGGGGATTAACAGGATTTTAATCCAGAGAGAAGGTATGCAATGAGATTATAAAGAGATCAGGAATTTGACTGTTTCAAGGAAGGAAAAGGAAATCAAAGAGGTTTTCAAATCAGGATTGTGTCATAAGAGAGGCACTGCAAAAATAAAGATTGTCAGCTGCATCCATATACCTTTTCAAAGGAGAGGCTGTATCTTTTTAAAAATAAATTTAAAACCTGTATCATGCCTTTTAGTGTCATGATAAATACTCAGTGATTATCACATATCTATGCTTCTACAATTAAGCTTGGAGACTATTTTAACTAGCTACTGCTTCACGTTGATCGGGATATCCATTTCCTTCCAACTCAACAGAGCAGTTGCATCAGAAACTAATAGATGGCAGCTAGTCTTAAGGAAGTTAACAATATATTAAATAATAGGCTTTAGACATAAATTTTTAAAATTGACTTTGTTGTCCTTTCTCTGCCTGTTCAAAAAAAAAGAGAGAAAAAAGGAGGAAGTTATGTTGCCTTCCATTTGCACATATTTGCATTTTTGAGGAAAAAAAAATAAAACCTTTTCCTCACTTTCTGTCAAGTAGAATTTGTGTAAGAAATTATGGTGTACTTACTCTTATGACTACCTTAAGGAAAGGCATGGTAATTTATGGGTTGCAAGACTAAATACCCTACAATGGCACATTTCTGATGAAAAAAGCAATATTATTAAGTAAATTAAAAACTTTTTTTTTAACTTTACACATAAGGCCTGATCAGTGGCCTGTGTATCCTTTTAAATGAGTGTACTGAAATGAAAAAAAAAATGAATTAATGCACAAAGAGATATGCTGTTTGGCATTTCACAAGAATGATAATGTTCATTTTCAACTCTTGTGATAAACATCTAAAAATGACAGATCTATATTAGGAATGTTCTGCTCTCATCTGAATGAAAGAACACGACCAGAGATAACATAGTACGCAGAAAGAATGCAGAATTAAATAGTTAAAAATTTCTAGTAGCACAAATGACATTGAAGGATCATGTTTTATTTGTACTTAAATAACAATTAAATAATGAAAATTTTAGAATTAAATATAAAGAGCAACATGTTGAAACTTGAATGGAATTTTAAAGTGACATATTTGCAGATCAATCAAGCAAAATAACAAGCTGTTCTTTAGTACAAGTACAAACAAATATGAATTAATTTCCAATACTATGATCTAATCAATTGCAGAATTTAATAGTCTGATTGACATCCTCTTCTTATCCACTCAACTTAAAATCTCTGCCATGTTTAAACCTGGTACTAGAATGAGTCTTACACAAGGCACTTAACTATTTGGTATGGGACAATGGACTTTAATAATCCATATCTACTTGTGACCTAATAAAATATTATAAACAATTACCCATCATCTACTATTCTATCCAACAGGTATGTATTAGTAATACATACAATGACGATCAGATGCTTTCTATACATCTTCATTTTGCAATACTATTCTATGATGTTTACATCTGATCTCCCCAAATTGCCTACTGCCCAGACTATAATCTGGGCTGAACTTGGGCAAATATTACCCACTGGTAGCAGATAGCACATGAGTTATATCCACAGGTGGTCCTTCAGGTTTTCATTCACAAGGAACTGCAATTTACCTACCATTTATTGGTCTTTCTTAGAAGTCTGCTTTTAGTATTTGGAGAAGTGGGGACTGATACTCAAAATACCTGAACAACCATGTCTAACATAGATTCTGATTTATAGTTGCACAAATCAACAAGTCAAATAACCAAGAATAGCTTGTTTACAAAATTAAATTACTTTATTTTAAATAATCCTGCTAAAGGAAACATATTCAACATTTAAAACAACATGCATCTTTAAGAGTTTTATTTCAAAAACATGGACTTCGGTGCCTGAGGAATAATTATCATAGTCAGCCTTGGAGCATGCCTAAATAACTGAGCATTTAAAAAACAAATAATGGGGGCGCCTGGGTGGCTCAGTGGGTTAAGGCCTCTGCCTTCGACTCAGGTCACGGTCCCAGGGTCCTGGGATGGAGCCCCACATCGGGCTCTCTGCTCAGCGGGGAGCCTGCTGCCTCCTCTCTCTCTCTGCCTGCCTCTCTGCCTACATGCGATCTCTACCTGTCAAATAAATAAATAAAATCTTTAAAAAAAAAATAAAATAAAGTAAATAAATAAATAAATAAATAATAAAAAACAAATAACGTCCTCTTGCAACATACAGGAATTGTAAGAAGATTAGCTAAGATGGCAAAACATATACTCCTAGATTTCTAAACTCTAATGACCTTCATGTACTATTCCCAACCTTTATATTCCTTTGTAGTCTCTATATATTTAAAGAAGATTTAGTGTGATATGGAATATAATTGTGTACAATAATTATTCCCTTGCTAGAGAACATGATATCTATCTTGAGTTTTAGATGCATTCATATTTTTTAAAATGTGATTAAAATTATTCAACTGCTATCTAAAGAAAAAGACATTATAAAAGATGTTATATCTATTTTAGCAGATCTATTCAATCAATTTATCCTTTTTTAAAAGATTTTTATTTATTTATTTGACAGAGCGACATAGTGAGAGAGGGAGCACAAGCAGGGGGAGTGGGAGAAGCAGAAGCAGGCTCTCTGCTGAGCAAAGAGCCCAATGCAGGGCTCAATCCAGGACCCCAGGATTGTGACCTGAGCTGGAGGCAGAGGCTTAACGACTGAGCCATCCAGGCACCCCACAATCAATTTATTTTAAAATCAAGAATGTCAGCTCTACCCAACTTAAGGGAACTGATAACAGACAACTATGGTACTTACAGATATAAAAATCATATGCATGGGGTTTTGTAAATATAAAATGGCATATAGCTAGCAGTCTCAGATACATATTCTCCCAATTCATCATTAAATCACATACAAATGTAAAAGGATGAAAATTTAATATAGGATTGAAAACTAAGAGAGGTAATATTTTCACAGATACTAGATGACCCTCCAACACCGTTTGACAAATAAATCTGACTGAGACAGTCTTACATAGAATAAAGGGGCGTAGTGTCATAGAACAGTGGCTCCTAAAAAGAGTCAAACACTTAATCCCTCCTCTCCTTTCCACCATTGTTTCAAAGACACAGGAACTGCATCATCAAGAAAACTGGCTAGTCACCTTTCACTGATGGTTCTCAGACATGCTATGCAGGAACACAAAATTAATATAAGATTTTATAGAACTTAGGTGGAAAGTATATTTCTGGACAAAAAGTAAGAGTATGTATTTCTAATTGCTATTATTCCCAAGCGACATAAAAATTTCTAACACTTCCATGTGTGAAATAATAAATAACAATGCATATACACAAACCTATTCATACTAAATTAGTAATGGAAGGGATCAAGATGTAAGAATCCACTATGAAATTAAGGATTGAGATATAGAAAACTCTATGAAATTAATACATAGTTCTTGGTTTCGAGAGATCAATAAGCAGAAGGCAAGCAAGAAATTATACAATTCAAATAATATTTTTAAGAGGGTTAATATATTAAAAGTTACACCTTAGAAAGAAATAACATATTTTTCATACGCAAGGCCCACAACACTTAAAAGATTTTTGCGTATTGGTCAACATAAGATTTGTCTCAAAAGTAAAAGTAAGTAATATAATGAAATCAGAAGATAGTTAGAATTGTTTTTAAAAGTCTCACAAATCAACAATACAAAGACAAAACAAGCATTCTCCCTCATAAATCCAAGGCTAAAATAGGAAATAAAACATTAAATAAAAGCTATTTGGAAATTATTGACCATCAGAACTGTACCTATCAGAACTCCTAGAATGTAACCAAATGTATACTCTGAAGAAAAGCCATAGACTTAACTTCTTTTATTATAAAACAAGAACAAGTTTTAAAAACTAAACTTCACAGTAATATAAATGGCATAAGAATATATATTTAAGAGAAATTATAAATTAATAAAGATGAAACAGGAAAAATTGAAGACGTAAGAAATCAGGAGACAAAGTGGTATGTTCAATTAATAATTCTTAAAGCCATTTTCAACAACAATAAATACATGCAAACTTTTTAAAAAACAAAATCAAGAAAAAAAGGGTAGGCACACTAGACATCAGTATTTAAGGAGAGTAAAACTGCAAAGTAAATGACTGCCAAAACTGTAAATATTGTTCTTTACTTTGAGTTTTCAAAAATTTTTAAAGATTTTATTTGTCAGAGAGTGAGCGAGTGAGCACACACACAGGCAGCAGGAGCAGCAGGCAGAGGGAGAAGCAGGCTCCCTGCAGAGCAGGGAACCTGATGCAGGACTTGACCCCAGGACCCTGGGATCATGACTTGAGTTGAAGGCAGACACTTAACTGACAGAGTCACCCAGGTATCTCTAAAATTTCAAATTTCTATTTATGTCACTCAGCAAAGTTGAGAATCTCTTAAAAATTAATTTCTATAAAGTAGAAATTTTCAAAACTATTTCATGAGGATAAAATAATAAATCCTCAACCATGAAGTTATATAAAAATAAGCTAAGAAATACATCTTCCCAAAAAGACACAGGACCCCAAGAGTTTTAGAGATGACATAAATGAAGTATCCATTTTTATGTATTTTAAACTATTTCAGAATGTAGAAATTATGGAAAGCTTCACAATTCATTTAACAAAACTAGTTTAATTCTGGTAATAAAAATGACAAAGAGAAAAAAAGTGCTAATTAATTTTCTTTACAGATATAGATACAAAATACTTAATATTTTATAGCCAATTTACTTCAGCTATATATTACCATGATATTCCATGATAAAATAGTTTCTAGTAGTAAAGCAATGATGGTTGAAAATTACAAGATCTTATAAAGTCAGCCTACTTGATTAATGAGTTAATAGAAATCATCTCCATAAATACAGCATCCTATATGATAAACTTTAATACCCATTTCTTATAAACCAATCATAAACTGAGAGAGGTAGAGTATTTCTTTAACATGGTAAAGAATTTGTGACTAAGAACAACTGTTGTTCTTGTCAATAATGATGGACAACAGAAGACTGCTAAACTTCGCCTAAGAGTATAGAGAATCTAAAAGAGGAAAATAAATTCTAAAAATTTACAGACAGAAATGCTTTTAACAACCTCATTTGTTTGTTTGTTTTCGATGTTTTTATTGAAGTATAATTATTGGAATGATCCATCATTTCGATTTTAGCTGTTCTCTCCCATCTGTGGTTTGTTATTTTTATTCCCTTAAAAGTACCTTTCCAAGAGCAGAAGTTTTAATTATGAGTAAGTCTAATTTATCACTTCGCTCTTTTATAGCTCATGCTATTGTTATCATATATAAGAAAAAATTTTCTCTTATTCTTTACTCCAGAAGTTTCATAGTTTTAAGTTTCACATTTAGGTCTATGATCCACAGAATTAAACTGGTATCAGGTGTGAAGTGTTCTGGTATGGTACGGTAGGGTATGGTATGGTATGGTATGGTATGGTATGGTATTTATTTATTTATTTTTGCATTTGAATATCAAGCATTAATTGTTGAAAAGACTATGTATCCTCCCTTGAACTACCTTTGCTCTTTTGTTAAAGATCAATTGTCCATCTATGTACGGGTTTATTTCTGGATTCTCTATTCTGTTTCATTGATCTATTTGTCTATCTTTCTGTTTGATTCCATACTGTACTGAATACCAAAACTTTGTAAGTCTTGAAATTAAGTGAATTTGCTTTCCAAATGGTTCTTCCTTTACACATTTGTTTTGGATTATATTAAGTCCTTTGCCTTTCAGTACCAGTTTTAGTATTTCAATGTCAATGTGTCATTTTCCACACACACACACACACACACACACACACAAGCCTGCTGTAATTCTGTTTGGGATAGTGTTAAATCTATAGATCTAGGGAGAACTGACATCTTAACAGTACTAAGTCTTCCAATTCCTAATCAAGGTGTGTCTTACCTATTACTTACAACTTCTTTAATTTCTCTCAGCAATATTTTATATCTTCAGGTTTTGAGCATTCATGTCAGATTTATTTCTAAGCAACTTATATTTTTGATATTATCATAAACAGCACTGGTTTTTATTTGATTTTTTATTGTTAATACAGTAAAACAATTGATTTTTTTGTGTAATAATGTACACTGTAACCTTGCTAAACTCCCTTATTCTGGGAACATGTTGTTATTGTTTTTGCAGATTTCATTAGATTACCTTTATATATAATCAAGTCATCTACAAATAAAAGTAGTTTTTATTCTTATTTATGATCTGGATGCCTTTTACTTCTTATTCTTACCTTACTACACTGACTAGAACTTTCACATTATTTTGAATAGATGGCGAGAACAGACATATTTGTTGAAAAAAGCTTTGATTTGTCACTATCATGTGTGATTGCTACTAGTTGATTTTTCATAGATGTCCTTTATCAGGCTGAAGAAGTTCCCTTTTACTCTTGTTTTGCTTTTTTCTTTTTTTTACTAGAAATGTATATTGAATATACTCAAATGCTTTAACTGCATGTACTGAGACAATTATATGTTAATTAAATTGTATAATAAATTATATTGATTGATACACAGATGTTTATATCAACCATACATTCCTGAAATAAACTTCACTTGGTCATGATTATGTATTTTTTGGGTATGACTTCCTAAAACGTTTATAGAATTTTTGCACATATTTTTATTTGGTGTATTTTGCCTATAGTTTTCTTCTTGTAATTTGTCTGCTTTTGGTGTGACTGTAGTGATGGCCTAATCAAATGAGTCGGGAAGTATTTCTTCCTCTGTAATTTTCTCTTTAATCTTCTTCAATTTGTGTAGAATGAATCTGTGTTATTTCTTTCTTCACTGTAAGATAGGGTTTACATTGAAACCACTTATACCTGGTGTTTCATTTGTGGGAAGGATTTTAAGTACATATTTGATTTATTTGATAAATATTAATTGATATAGGGATATTCAGGTTCTCTATCTCTTCCTGAGTAAACTTAGGTACCTTTGTGTCTCTCAAGGAATTTTTAAGTTATGTCCAAGTCATCAAAAAAATTTTTAATATTTCTTTAATATGCTTTTAATATCTTTAAAATCTGGAGAAATTCCACCACTCTCACATTTGATATTGGTATGTGTGTGTTTGCAGCTTATTTTTCTTTTCACATTTTTATTTTATTTTACTTTAATTTTTTTATTTTTTTTAATTTCTTTTCAGCGTAACAGTATTCATTGTTTTTGCACCACACCAAGTGCTCCATGCAATCCGTGCCCTCTCTAATGCCCACCACCTGGTTATTTTTATAGATCAGTCTGACTAGAGTTTAATCAGTTGTATTGCTTTTCTCAGAGAATAACCTTTAGTTTCACTAATTTCATTATTTTTCTGTTTTTTGATTGACTTTGACACCTATAACAATTATGTTCTTCTGCTTACTCTGGGTTATTTGCTCTTCTTTTTTCTTTTTTTTTTTTTTAAGTTGAAGTTAAGGTCATGGTTTGAAACCTTTCTCCTTTTCTACTATAGGCATTTATTCCCTGTAAATACTGGCTGCAGTTCGGATTTTTTTTTTTTTTTCCAGAGCCTTCTTCCATATCTTGCATATCCATATCAGCCTTTTCAAATAGCTTCGACAAGTCAAAAGACAAATATTTTAAGTCCAGGTCTACATCTACATTCACATACACACAGACACACTCACACAAACACTGGATAGATAGATGACAGACACATAGATACATAGATAACGAGACAGATTGATTTATATGGAACTTTAAATATGTATATGAAGAGTATTATCATATATCATATAATGGTGCATTCCCAAATAATACCACATGTTCTGTTCTACGCTTAAATCGCTGGTAATTTAAGACATCACAGAATATTAGTGATTTCTGGATGAAGAGGTTAGAACATTACAAGCATAATAACAATATCACAGAAAGAGCTAGCATTCATTAAGAAAACCCAATGTGTGCCAGAGACTGTTGCGTCTTTTAATACGTGACGGCTGTATTAAAACCCTGTAACATACACACAGCAGGATTATCTTACAGATAAGAAAACAGGTTGACATAGGCTAACCACTCTGAACTATAATTTCAGAGCTAAACATGGCAAGGCTCATGTTTTGGCTCAAATCTTTTTGACTCCAAAGTGTTTCTAAGGGGAAAAAAAATCACTTTATTTTTAATTTCAGCCTTTCCATGGTACAAGTCAGTTTATGACATTTTTTCAAATTTCATTACTCATGAACCTAAAATTCAATTGGAAGAAATCTCTCATCAAGAGTTTAACCGTATCTCTCCCATAGAATAGGAGAAAATTCCACCATCCGTGAAAATTGCTTCCTCCAATAGAGCAAGTCATCTGAGAAACCATCTTCTTAGAGATTGCAGAAAATTACAGAAATGTCTGTCAGTCCCCAAGTCTTCCTGAGGCTAGTTCCTTCCTATACATTTTCATTCGGTATACTGAAAACCTTTTATCTGCTTTTCAGTTTCCCCTTGATTCCTGCTTTGCAGCTCTTCCTCATTGAAATAAGTGTACAAACCTTATTACGGTTTTCCTCCTTTCTGTACATAGATCAACAAACATAGTCATGGCCTTAAATTCACAGATGACTAACAAACATTAAATATTCTTATGCCTGATGGGTGCTATTTGTGTTTCCTAAACTCAATTACTCAGTAAATTTCTGGGAAGATATATTTTTTTCCTATCATGTATTAAGTTCTCCCACCATTGTTTCTCTTCATGCAAAATTCTCTTGGCCTGCAGTACTACTATGGTGGTTAACAAAACCATTTCTTTCTCTTTCTCTTTCTTCATTTTTCTTTTTTTCCTTACCTTTCTTTCTTTCATTCTCTTTCCCTCTTTCTTTCTCTCTTTCCCTCCTACCTTTTCTTTCCCCCTACCTTCATTTCTTTCCCTCATTCTCTTTCTATCTTTCCTAGAATATTTTTATCTGTTGAAATTTGTCAGTACTTTAACCTTGGCTAAGAGTCACAATAAAGCAAAGCGTGCCATTCTTATCATCAGCAAAATCCTGACACCATTTTATTAAAACCCTATACACAGAAATGCCCTCAATTTTGAAGTGAGCATAAGTCTCTGCATAGATAACCCCCACCCCCTTTCTAAATATGACATCAAACTCTTTAAGTTTTTGGATCACTAGTTAACCTTCCTAGGCTACGGAAATGTATCCCTTGCCCCTTCAAGAGCAGATTCTTAGTACCATATTAGTGGTTCTCAATCATGGTTGATTTTGCCCAGTCCCGCAGAGAGTTATTTGGCAACATCCAGAGACACTGTCGGCCATCACAACTGGAAGAAGGGGGTTGCTGCTGATGTCTAATGGAGACAGTCATGCTTCCTACAAAGCTCAGGTCAGACCCCATCTCTTCCACCACCAATTATCCCAAATATAAGGAGTATGAATATTGAGAAACCCTTTACAGGATCACTTCCTACATTAGGATTTTCTATTTTTCTATGGAAATGTGTCCATGGGAAGTAGAGTTACCTTAGAACTTATAAGACAACAAGGGAAATTTTCCTGGTTCTAGCTCTCTAACACACTTACCTGAGTCTGCCCAGCTATGCTAGATGTTAATTGTGTCTCTGCGATGCAAAGAGATAAAGGCATGATGAGAATAAAGAATTCAACAAAAGCTTCATCAGATCCCTAATTCCACCATGGTTTTAGTTCTTAATCCTAGCTTTGGTAAACTGGTAAATCACAAAGACTGCTTTCAGCCCTTTAAAGCTAGAATCGATCACTCTAACTAGATAACCAAAAGAGAACTTTGGATCAGATCTATTTTATCTGTCTAGAAGTGTTAAAACTCTGAATGCCTCCATAGATACTCTGCAAACTACAGGTTTCCATAGTCCCATTAATTCCTAATGCTTCTTATCTAGACATGCTGTTTCATATACTACCTAGGATACTTGTCTCTTTTGCTCTAACCCTATCCCTAACCCTTCACTAAATACAATCCATAGAAAAATTTTAACAGACCTCCTTCCTTTTTGCCCCAAACTCATGCTTATTTTTGTTTCCTTGTTCTCTCTAATCAGAAAATAATAACAGCTAGAGGTAACCTAATTAAAAAAAATACTAAAAAAGAAAATGATACAGGAGCATCTTGTCTATTTCCCACTCATTGGAGAAATGCTGCCAGGCTATATTATTGCCTCTTTCCCCCCAGAAGAGCCTTATTGTCAACTATAAACACTTCTCAGTCAGTCTGAACATTCCTCAAAGTGGGATCAAGTCTTCCACAGTAATGATTTTCTCCTCAAAATTACTGCAGAGGTGAGAGAAGAGAACGTTCCTGAGCACACTCAGAGCTCCCTAATTAGTCAACATCATTTCAGAAATTTGACCAATAAAATAAAGACTGTGAAGCTTAACAACTGGCAAGGTTGAGAGATAATGGATAAAAATGTCTTATTTATTAAACCAAAGAAAATATACTGAAATACAACTGAAATTAATATTTGGAATATTATTGTTTTGATTACAATATGAACATTAAAAAATAACCCCACTCACATATACATGTAAGTCTGCATTAGATGGGTCAGAGCAAAAACCAGATAGAAGAGAATATTGAAATATAAAAACTTATTATATTCATATTGGGAACAAACATAAAATAATTATTATATAGGGAGAAATAAATGTTCTCCTTTATGCAGAATATTTTAGTATTTTACAGTACAGTTAATTCACAAATAGAAATTAGAGTTTTATCATAGTCCACGATTAAAGATTCAGAACTTAAAAGATATTAATTTACTCCAGATTATTCTTTAAGAAAACACAATTCCAAAAAATGTATCAAAGAAATTTTATTAGAGTACTGACATAATAATTCTAAAGTTCATCTCCATAACCTCAAACATCTCACTTGTCTACCACTAGAGAATCATTTTAATAAATTAAAACAAAGAGGTAGATTTTTATTTGCTGTCATGGGGAAATGTCCAAGATATATGACATAAAACAAATAAATCCAAAAGCATACAAACAGAACTTCAATCAGTACAGCTAGTATAGTATTATTTTGAGAAGAAAAATGTATTCATTTATATATGCACAGAAAATATCCAGAATAATACAGAGCAAAGTGTTAACAATGATTTATTTCTAAAATACGGTTCTGGAAAGCATAAGAGGCAAAAGAAAACAAGATAGTGGGAAAGAACCACTTTTATATATGTAAATAATAGTGACTTTTATAATTAAATATAGAAACTGGGTGAAAATGATAGCCAAAAACATTTTTAAAGTATGAATAATGAAACATAATTTAATCTATTATATTAATTAAGCAATATAATAAAAGGATTAGGAAAATTAAAAGTTT
This sequence comes from Lontra canadensis, assembly GCF_010015895.1. Classification (NCBI taxonomy): domain Eukaryota; kingdom Metazoa; phylum Chordata; class Mammalia; order Carnivora; family Mustelidae; genus Lontra; species Lontra canadensis. Next base: position 8,320,981 of record NW_022631065.1, on the reverse strand, counting down.
AATAAGAGAATGTGTATTCATATATATTTGTATATATATGGAAACATATGTGAATACATAATCTATGCACATAACATATAAATATCTATGCATAAAACAATATATGTATCTGTAAGTATTCAATATTTTGTAAGTTCACAAATACAACATTTCATATCCGTGAGTAAATGACCAATGAGTTTGGGAAAGTGGGTAACATATTTTATAACAAGTTAGCTGAATTAATGATTTGCATGCAAAAAATAAAACCATGAAACTGTTAGAGGAAAATAAAAGTGATTATTTATTTAATATTTTTTGGAGATAACCTTTGTTAACCATACAAAAAGTCAGAAACAATAAAATAAAATATAGAATTAAAATACGTGAAATTAATTTTCTAATTACACAGTAAGAAATCCCACCTAAAATAATTAAAAGACAAATGACAAGCTATGAAAAAACCATCTATGATGTTTATAGAAGCAAAAGGATTAATCAACTAATTTAAAATCAATCAATAAAATTATGAATTGGCAAAGAATGGGAACATAAAATACAGAAAGTAAAATATACAAAGGCCAAACAAATGTAAGAAATTATATATATTGTTAGTAAAGTGATGACATAAAAAAAAATACCTTTGATCTCAATTGGAAAAGATTACTGCCAAAATTTAAAATATCATTATAAATTTTTAATCATTAAGTATATGTAGAAAGACATAGTGTAAAAGTAGCCATCTTAAATTTCTTTATTCCCAAAATGTCAAAACAACCACTAAAACAAAACCTGTGTACAGTAAAGTCATATACAATATTATCCACTAAATAAAATTATGTTGTAGATGAATAGTTATTAATGTATAGTTATGCTCACAATAAAGTAAAAATGACAGCTTATAAATAATTTGCAAAATTAATTTTGTTTATGTAACAAAAATATAGAAATACGCCAGGAAAATGGTAAAAAAAAGCTATATTAAGTATTTTTTCTCATTTTTGCCATATTGAACATGAATAGTATAATAAAATAGCATATTGATGAAAAAAGTCAGTGATGAAAATGTATATTAAAAAAATGGGTTACTTCAAAATCTATACCCTGAAGTTAATCCATAGTTTTCAACTTAAAATAATGAAATAAGCTTACTAATTTTTCAGAAAAAAACTTATGAAGAAACTTTTCAAATAAGAGAATCTAATTATTTTTTAAAGTGAGAAAATAATGAAGAGATGTAAAATTTGGGATGCAATCACTTATTCTTTCAGTAAATATTCTTTCAATAAACATATAAGACATGAAATGAGGCACTGGAGATATAAAGTCAAACAAAAATAGTCATATATTATCTGCCCTTGAGTAGACAGAATTAGAAGATACTCATCAAATCATTATTTAAAAAAAAAGGTGGTGATGACCAAGAATAAGTTCTGTGGTTTGACAGTACAAGAATTTCAGCAATGGCTTCTTGAGGGGTTGATGAATGGAAATTAACTAGGTGGAGTGAGTAGTACCTAGGTATAGGCTTATACAATGATGTTGCCAAAGGAGAGAGCATAACAAATAAGAGGGAAAGGAAAGGAGGCCGGAGTAGAGAGTGTGAAGGCCTCCTGGGATGGAGACATAAGAGCAAGGGGAGTGTGATGTGAAAAGAATCTGCAAAGGCAGGGGCAGTTTAGTCATTGCTTTTAAGTCATGTTAAGTGTTTTCATTTTTATTCTAAGAACAGGATTCCACTAAATTGCTTTATATTAGGGAGGAGAATGAAGTGATCAACTTTCATTTCAAAAAATGCACCTGTGTGTAAAGTTGAGAACACATCCTTTGGAGCAAGAGATCAGTTAGGGAGACTAAACAAGACAAAAAGGTGGTTCCAGTGAAGACAGAAGGGATGGATTCAAGAGATACTTAAAACGAATAATCAACCAGACTTCATGATGGATTTTTTATGGGGTGTAAGGATAAGGATGGGGTCAAGTAAGATTCCTTTGATTCTGACTTGCAGGAATGTATGGTTTCATTCACAAGACAAGGACCAATGAAAGAAAAAAGCAGGCTTGGAAGAGAAGATCGTGGTTTGGTTTGCAAATGGGTTACAGTATCAGATCTTTGAAGTCAGATGCCAAATAGAAAATTGTTATACATATGGGGAACTCAGAGAAGAGGTCAAGCAATTAAAAAATAACTTTACTAGTAGTAAAAAAAGTGGTAAAGTATTTGTCTCATTCAGAAAGAGAAAAAGAGAGTGAAGAAGGGAGAGAGAGAGAGAGAATGAATGTAGGGGTGTAGAGAAAATGCAAGGATGAGGCCATAAGAAAAACATAATATTTAGTTTACAACGTATATGAAAAAGGAATATGATAAAATGGAAAAGGAATGACCCCTATATAGAATTCCAAGGAGAAGAACATTTAAGAAGAAAGGAATGTCCAAGTGTTGAATGTTAAGATATCAAGGTAAAGCAAAGAATAAAATAGTCATCAAATTTAGTGTTAATGAAGTCAGTGGCAAACTTAGCAAGAGCTATTTTGATGGCTTACAGCTCTGATGACAGACTGTAGTGGGTTGAAGAACTAAATGATTGATGAAAAAAAGGCAGACTTAGGTAGAATCTTTCAGAAAGATTTTCCATGAAGGGGAGGAATAAGAAAGGGCAATAATAGAGGAAGATATCCAGTCAGCAGACACTTCTATACAGTTTATTTCGAGGAGTAAGACTCCAATGGCTTTAAAAGCCTATGACAATGATCTAGGTTAGGACTCAGCAAACTATAAAATATGAGAAAGCATGTTACCTGTTTTTACAAATAATGTTTTATTGGAATGCAGATGTGACTTTCCTTTACATATTTTCTATGGTTGCTTTCATGCTACAATGGCACAGTTATGCAGCTGTGAAGGAAAACATATTGTCCACAAAGTCTAAAATATTTACTATCTGGTCCTCTACACAAATATTTAGCTGACCCTGATCAGAGTGAAGAAATCATGTGGCTTTTTAAGAAAGTAAAAGGTAAGATAAGAATGATAAGGTAAAACTACTTGAACCTCAGAGTGCACTGCTAGAGGCATTCATTTAGACAAAGGTGATGTTAATACCTTGGGGAAAAGAACACTGATAAAATTTGAAGGTGATTCTCCTCCAATTCTTTTTAAAATATCAGTAAACCTGAAAATCCTTAGTAATTATGAACAAAATAAACAGAACTAAAATGCAAAAAAAAAAAAATTAGACTAAAGAAATTTTACATCTGTAAGGAATTCACACTCTTAAGGAAAAAGTGCATCTAATATCTAATGATCTAAGGGTTTTATTCTGGATTTCAGGAGTATGGATCAAAGAAACTCACCTGCCTCATTTACGGTTTCTAGTACGGTGGTCCACAGAGACTGAAAGAACAAATATATGACCAGAGAAGATGCTTAAGAATAAGTAATTATTACATAAAATAAAAATTATTATATATGTTACATTTTCAATAATACTGGCATTTTTCCAGGAAACTGTAATACAACATTCTGATTTAAGGACAGCAAAAGGCAAACAAATCTGAATAAAATCTATGTTTTTTCAGTATTATATCCCCAAAGGGACAATATAAAGGGAGTTTTCAGTGGCTGTTTTATAAATTTCAAGGAAAAGATAATGTCTATATTATTTTAACCATCTCAGAGCTAGAAAAAGAGATATTGCTAAGCATGACTCAACTGGTAGAGAATATTGACCATCCTCCTCTTTTAAGAGAAATTTTAAGACTGTAAGCAAAATAAAACTAAACTCAATGAGAGCTGATTTAAGAAAGAATATTATGAAATGCTATAATTCCAGAAATGCAAATAACATTGAAAATTAGGAAATAAAATATGTAATTCATAAAGCCAGTAATTGAGGGCTGGGAGGGAAAGATATGTTTCACAAAAAGGAGAAAAAAAAATTCCAAAAGTCATTTAGTGAAACTTAATGCCCATCCTGATAAATGAGTATTTTATAAATGAGACTATAAGTATAATGATAAACATGATAAATAATTATTACCTAAAACAAAGTATTGCACATGCTATTGTAAACACAAGCGTTAAGCCTGCCATTAATATCTATTAATGTAGGTAAACAATACATTTTTGTGTAATAGATAAGTGAATGAATAAATAGAATGATAAAATGGACAAAAACACAAAAGGCAGTCCCATTAAAATGAGAAAAAAAATATTGCTTAAAATCAATGTAATTGTTTGCTATTTTAGATTTAGTCAATACAAATAGAAAGCTATGAAATTTAACTATTAGAAAGTCAAAACATTTTGTATTTTACAAAATTATTTTTGAACTAGCAATTTCAAAAAAATTAACTTTGTCTCCTAAAATTAATGGATTTGGTCAAAATGTCAATATTAATTTTATATGTATCTATACACTTATGATTTTATATATGCATTAGAATTTTAAAATAAAGCTAATCAACTCATCTTTATTGGGGACGCAAAAAATAGATAATGTAAATTGTGCTCTATATTTTTATGTCATCCAGAATATTTCTCTTTGTCAGTTATTTCCAATTAATATGGTATCAATTATTTCCAAACTGATTTATAGATCCACATAATCCCAGTCATGTGTGCGTGCATATGTGTGTGATAGCGCATGTGCATGTGTGTATATATTCAGGAAGAAAAAGGTTAGAGAGAGAGGGAGGGAGGAAGAGAGACATGCAAAATTTTATTTCAAATAAAAATAGCAAAAAAATAACCAAGACAGTTTTTTAAAATATATGTGGAATTTAGTAGAAGACTCCTTTATAAAAATTAAAATATATCTTAAAATCATATTAGCATAAAACATGTTTCTTATACAAGAATAGAGAGTGAATTCATAATAAAAATATAGAAACCACAAAAATGACATGGATATATGAAAATTTTACATTAATATTAGGTAAAACACACTGACAAAATCCTAATTCTTTAGTGAGGAAAATACAAGCTAGGTCTGTATTTCACATTATATACTAAAGGATATTTTGGTATATTAAAGAATTAAATATAAAAATAAACCTATAGGGGAAAGGATCAAAACATAGTGAATGTTTACTTACATACAGGATGTGAAAGGCCTTTCTAAAAATAAAAGCAATGCAAGAGAACATAATGAAAATTACTGTTGACCTCATGGACTGTTCATATATCATATTTCAAAATCAGAAATCTAACAACACAGAATATTGCACACAAAAAATTCGAATGCACTAAGGTTAAAGATGTAAATACTACACTCTACAAACTAATGTGTCAACTTGTTTAATGAAAGACAACAAATAATTTTGGTGTATATGTGGTGAAATGTTAAATCTTATACAGTGCATGTGTTAATACAAATAGGTATATATTTTTGAGGGGGTAATGTAGCAATAGGGCTTAAGAAGTTTAAAGTTTTCATTCTTTTGGCTATGCTTTTTCTCTTCGAGGATTCTACCTACACAAAGAGGTCACTGTAGAACTATTCCAACAGTGAAATAACTCAGCACAAATGTCCAACAAAAAAGAAGCCTTAAGTAAAAGATGGCACATTTGAGGACTGTAGTTTCAACATACAGTATTTTAAGACGTTATTCTATTCATCGCAAAATGTGAACCTTAAAGTAACAATATATAAATCTATACATACAGTTTTCAATGCCAAATTGATTTTATGAATACCCACGATACACTATCTGTGCATATAGTAGAAGTAAAATAGCAGAATTTTAAAAGTATTATCACTGCATAGTGAAAATTTTTGATAATTATTTTGTTTTATTTTTATAAATAACCTCATGTTTTCAACATTTTCAAAAAAAGCATTCATTTATAATTAGAGAATAATGGAAAATACATGATACGTTAGGTAAATGTACAAAGCTGTACCTCATATTTCTAAATAATATTTATCTTTAGCATCTATAAAATAGAAATATTGTCATTGATAAAATAATGTATTTGCATATGTAGTTAATAATTATGTTCTGATAAATTTTCAGTAAGAAACACAATGAGAAAGAGAAATGGATACTATTGTTTTTATAGGCCAATGATCTTTGTCAATCTTCATGTTTTGGTGGAGAATTGTATATCCATATTCAAGGAAGATGCTATGCCAAAATTAAAGAAGCATAAATTTGGAATATTGATTTAATGTCAGCTTTTATCATCCAGTCATTTGAGGAAACACAGAGAGCCAAAGAGATTACGATTTGCAAAAGGTTAAAATATTGTATTTATAAATAACATTCTTTTACCTTTCAAATCTCAAGATTAGAATCTAAGCAGTGATTCTCAAAAATTTAAAAAAAAAAAAAGATTCTGGTTAGAGTTCTGTAGACCATATCGCAAGTGTATGAAATGGATTGACTATCTGGCAACTGGGGAAGGGAAAGAGGTTGAGCATAGTAAGTTCAGGGCTAATGACTCTGTGGTCACTCTTTGTTGCAGGTAAGAAATCACAGTGGAAATAGCTACCGTTGAACTGCCATTCCTACTTCAAGAGGAAAAATGAGATCCCCAACTGGCATGGGCCTAGTGTCAGCACTTAATTGCCAAAGACAAGAAAAGCACAGATACCATAAGAGACAGTAAAGTCAAAGTAGTAATCAAAATAATTTGACTCAAAGGATCAGTGGTGTTGTCTACTTGATCATGGTGTCCCTAGGAAAAAAGTACTTGAGTACTAATTCCCACTTGATCAGTATAAGTAGGTCAGATCTAGGTCAAGTGAACAGAAGTATAACCTGAATCACGAGAACAGTGCCATGGCCCCATAATTAATTCCCAGATTTGAGCCAGTTTGCAGATCCAGAAACATTTAAATGAAAGGTCAGATCCCCTTGAGGAAAGAAAGACAAAGCTACACTGTCAAAATGTATACTCAATCTCTCTCCTAGCCTTTCCCAAAGAGAGAAACAGCTATTTAACAAAGTGACTATGCATTGGGCAAAGTGGTGTAATCAGTTTTGGGGTCTTACTGGAAATTGACTTGGAAGTGACACTAATTCCTGCAGATCCAAAACATCACTGTGGTCTCAGAGTTAGATTAGGGGCTCATGGTGATTGATGGAGTTTTAGCTCAGATCTGTTTCACAGTGGGTCTAGTGGGTCCAGTGGGTACATGGCTCCATCCTATCGTTACGTCCCTACTTCCAGAATACATAATTGGAATAGACATATTCAATGACTGGAAGAATCCTCATTTTGGAATAATTCTGCATTTCCAATCACCATGAAAATAACATGCTATTTTCTCCAGAAAAGATAAAATTTTGTCTTTTGTCTTTGGGGCATTTGTTTTTGTTAAGGACAAGCACTAATGGTGCCCTCTATTTCACAGCACACAATGGTATCACAGGAGGTATTATTCCATGGGGGAACTTCAAAAGAAATGTATTTCACATTAAAATATATTACAAGTATGGGGACAAAAATAGGAATTATATAATTATTTATGCAAAAATAAGAGCCCATATTATATTAAACCAAGATACATACTTACATACATCAAATCATTAAATATTATGTATTTTTGCTAGAGAAATATCAGGTCTTCTTAAAAATACATATTAACTTCTTGTTATGCATAAACACTTTGGGGAAAACTAAAGCTGCCTCCACTGGTTAAGAAAATGAACTGAAGGGCAATACTTGATCAGAATGGAAATTTATAAGTTGTTTCTATAACCCACTTTTTTCCTTAAAGTTAATACTAATAAAAGAACTGTAAATGCTACTTTCTTTGAAATGTGAATAAAATGTTCAGCCAAGGGAGTATTTTACAATCCTGAGGTATTATTTATATATTAGTGTGTCTGGTACCCAAACTAAATTACAGCTCAGACAAGGGACTGAAAGGTCAGGTTTATTATTCACTTTAGTAAAAATGTAACCACAACACTTGTTTCTACATCAGGGAGTATTATAACCATCATTATAACTAATAATAACAATGAAAATAATACAGCCACAATGTATTTTGCATTTTTCAGTAGACAGTAGGGCTTATGGCTAATAATCATTTATATTTACACTGAAGCTTTTTATGGAGGAGTTCAGAGTGGTTTTCAAATAGTAGCTCATTAATCATTTCAACAAGTTAGTTGGAAAGTTATTATCCCAGTTCAATAGATGGAAAAATTATATCACAGAAAGGTCAGATACATATTTACTTGTCCAATATCACAGAAGTAAAGTGAGTCAGTTTCAAATATCTCAGACCTTCTTTTCACCCCTTGATCTAACCACTGGACCAATGCAATTTTGGTCCATACTATGGTTTGACTGTCAACCTAAAGTACTTTAAGGCTGACCTCTCTGCTATTACTTTTACAGACCTATAAACACAGAAGAAAATAACAATTTTTCATCTGTGGAGATCATACTAAAAAAGACTCAGACACAGTTAATTTATATTTCTATTTCTTTTTTAAGTGTTATTAGAAATATTTAACAATGCTGGTGTCAATTTAAAATTGTAAATATCAAAACCTTAATAATGAAATGCATAATAATTAAATTTATGCTGAAAGAAACAGGCAATATTTTCAGGGCTTCGTTTGAACATAAGCACATTTAATAGGAGTTACTTAAAGGAAACAAGAAATCAACTTTTAATAATTCCAACCCTCGCAAATAATTAGATCACTAGGAAAAAATGAAAGAACCAATGCTTCAGTAAATGTGACCTGAGAGAGGAGGGAAGAATTAAAAACAAGCACAGAATTTAAACTCAGACTCTTTCTTGTTTGCTTTTAAAAATCAGTGAAATTTCAGTGCTTTATCTGATAATACTTAATCTTAAAAGAAGACAGTGAAACAAAATTGTTAACCTTTAAAATGATAATATACCATGAATATGAATTAAATAGAACTGACTTTCTAAAATAAAATAATTTCAGGTATTTTTCCTCTTTGTCTAAATAATTTGCTACTCTAAAATTAACGTCTATATAATTTTGCACTAACCTTGAAAATGACCCAAAAGTGAAATCAGTTCATAACCCTACACATTCCTATTTGGAAGTATATATTTGCTTATGAGATCCTAAAAAAGAGTCAGTTTTCTTAAACAAATCCATCTATATTCACTTTAGCTTGTTTGCTTTGAAAATTTAAGTATACTGCAAAAATTTTTTTTTAGTTTTTAGGCTCAATGGGATCTGAAGATTTCAACCACCGAAATATTAAGTAAAAATGACAATTATACATTTACATAGGAAATTTTGTTTCAATATTATAGTTATTTTCTTTAAATTTTTCTTTTAAAATCAATGTGATAAAAATGTATAATGTAACATTCTTCTACTAGAAGAATTTACATTTAAAAAATAAAAGAAAAAGATGACTCTTCTTGCTAGGTTTAATGATTATATATCTTTACCCTTCTGAGGACTGAGAATTCAGTGAATATTTAAAAGACTAAAGTAGAGAATAGAACTTTCCAAGAGATGGTGATATGGACATCCAAAAATTCAGAAAACAATCATGATAAATGACAGAAGAAACAAAATTATGATGTCTAAATGGTTTTAATGTGTCCCCAAAATATTTAGTTTTGAGGCAATTCATGTGAATTGGACAAGTAGTGTCTATTGAAAAGTATAATTTATATTAATTTAATATCTGTATACAATATACATCTTAGCATTTTAGAAATATTTATGGGGAATATATGGGTCTTTAATTACACATGGTTGCTTAAATACAATTGTATTTCAAAGTTACTTTTGTATATATTTAAGAAAATCATTTATATATTAAAATATAGAGATCTCATGGGTCTGTACAAAAAATGCTAAATACCATAATCTTATTTAGTTATGCATGTGTTTACTACTTATCTGGTCAGGCATCAGTTCTTGTTCAATGTGTTTCTTTTAGTCAAACTTAATTTTTGGACAAGATTTTTTTTCTGATTTTATAAAAAATTTTCTTACCATTACTTTAACCGTTCGTTAATGCATATCAGTTTTACCACCCTTTCACTCTCAAACCTTAGCTTTACAAGTATTATAAGATTTGACTTAAAGTCAAACATCTTACTCTTAAAAAATATTCTTCCCACATCTACATTTGCTTAAGCCTTAATTTCTCTTGACAGTGAAAACATTATTTTTTGAACTATTTAGCAGGAGTATGAATCATAGTGTTTGCATATATTGAGGAGTTTTAAGCATATTAAAGCAGTTTATAAAAAATCTAATGATTTTGATACCACAGGAATTAGTGTGGTTTTCTCAACTTTCTTTAATTTACAGCTAAATTTTTAATGGTTTATAGAGCGCCTAAGAAAAACACCATCATAATTTCTCTTTCATTTTAACAATATTGAGATTTTATTAAATTGACCTGATAAATGATACTTCTTTTGGTACTATAAAAAGCAATTTTAATTTTTAAAACATATTTAAACATCACTTCATGCTTTTCACTGATCCAAAGTCATACTATTATTTCAAAACTCCCACTGTCTGGTGATACACAGGTTGCCAGTGTTTCACTTTGATTTAGTGATTCATGAATCTCTAGAGACATGAAAATTCTGATGAGTCACTAAGTCCCCAATGCTAATATTACCGAGCAACTTCCAATGAATAAAGCTATCTATAAATGTAATTCCTGAGACTAGGATGAGTAGATTTTATTGAATACAGAGAAGTCTCAAGAAGAAAAATTCTGAAATTATATGAAGATCACTCGGGTGTGTCAAAAGCTGTACATTCCTAAGACCATAATGTAGTCAGACTTTTCAATTTGGAATCTTAGTAAAATTTTGTCCATGACATGCTAATGTAAACTTATTCTAAAAAAAGTAATTGAAGCCCTTATCATCAGTTTAAAATCTTTCCTAAATTAACTATGTCAGGCTTTCTTGGAAACGTCACTCTTCACCACTACCATTTGCATATTCTAATGAAAACTCTATTCACAAATAGATTGTAATTGAATCAGATTCAGACAATAGATTTAAAAAAAAAATTAGTCATATTTTAAATGCTCTCAAAGTAACTAGTTACTTGCCAGAATTTAAAAGATACATAAATTTGTGTGTGTATGCTGGCATATATGCATATGCACACATGCATGTGTATTATGAAGTTTCCCCTCAAGCATAAAGAAATTATAATGTTCCTCACCTGAGCATGCCAATTTTTATTAACTCAAGTTCTTTCTTTCTCACTGACAATGAATATAAATAACTCAGTTTTTCCTCCATATCCCATCTTGCCCTTTTAGTCCTGAAAATGACCACAGAGTTTACAAAGTTTACTAGTCTAAGGAATGCCTGGAGTTGGGATATATTGTGCTAGCTGCATATACTCATTTAGTGATGGATCACAGAGAAAGGAAGTGACTAGCCCAGAGTCACACCAAAAATGACAATGTGTAGCTTAAATTCTGTTTTTTGAAAAAAAGGAGAACATTAAGACTATCTAAACATGAAATACTAATAATTTTAGAGAGGTTTAAACACTTCTCTTAAGAAGTACGTTCCCTGACGAACAAATTCTGATAATAACAACCCAAGATTCTTTCACGAATATTTCAAATGTCCAAAACAGGAAGGAACTTTAATGGAAATATATTTCTCTCTCTGTGTATATGAACACATACACATACATACATACAAACACACACATATACACACACATAAATATATGTTATGTGAATATACAAAGCAGAGTTTCCATTATAACATTTTGACATAACACAGCAGTAGTAAGCCACCAAAATGAAGTTTATTTTCTATAGTTTTGTATTGGTAAAGTATAAGTTAAACTCAAGGATATTGGGCTTGCTTCACTTAGAAATCCTCTTTGAACACATTACACTTTTTAGTTCTTGGAAATTCATTTAGCATACTTTATTTTTTTTTTAAGATTTTATTTATTTATTTGACAGGGAGAGACACAGCGAGAGAGGGAACACAAGCACGAGGAGTGAGAGAGGGAGAAGTAGGCTTCCCACTGAGCAGGGAGCCCTATGTGGGGCTCAATCCCAGGCATGAACTGAGCTGAAGTCAGACGCTTAATGACTGAGCCACCCAGGCACCCTCATTTAGTATACTTTAAAATGCCAATTTCTAAAGTGTAAAAAGAAGTTAGTAATCCCTCTTAAATCAATAGTTAGGATCTGACATAATACATTCAATAAATATAAAGTGTTAGAAATGGTCTATACCACCTACTGCACAGCAGTGAAAGAAATAACATAAGCCCAATTACAACCATTATATATATATTTTACTTGATTTTGAAGAATTGTTTACTAAAATATCAAATATTTGGAAAATAAATATCTAATGTCACCTATACTCCTATTTTCCTAATGGTAGCCCTATTAGCATTATGGGATCACTAAATTTTATATCTCAATTAGTTAACTTTTAAAATCCATTGGATAGAGGATTTCTTTAGAAACCACTTTCATTTATTTATTCATTTTAAGGTTTCACCAGTTCCATTTTTTTTTAATTCGCAAGAGAAAGTGTTCTCTCCTCTCCTATATTCACAATGACTAATTTTATAAAGATCCTTGCTATTTTCAGTTGATACAACGTATCCTAGAAAAACAGGTAGTCAAAATTTGTTCTCTTTAAATTTAAAGTAAAATTTTGGTAGGCATAATAAAGTAACTTCATAATTCTTATAATACTTTTTAGCGAGATAAAGCTACACAAAATTTCACAAACTATTTTTCAAAAGTATGTATTGCAATTCTCTCTCTGTCTCTTTTTTTTTTTTTTGCTATTTTCTCTCTTAATAACAATTTACTAAGCTTTAGGCAAAGCTGTATCCTTTTGGCTTTAAGTTCTTTCTGAGCACATATTGAGGACAGACAAATTAAATGATTGAGTTCAACCAAGCACACTGCTCCACTCAGGGTATGATGATTGAGATGTAAATATCTGTTAGAATTGTGCCATGTATCATATTAATTATTCAGAACTATCTTCTTTGTTCTTCTTTTATAGATATAAGAGATTTTTACTGCCTAAGGTATTATAATATTCTCCTTCAAAGTACTAGCATAGAATGTGCATGTGGAATTTTCAAAATTATAACTTACAAAGAATAAAGCCAAAGTTATTCACTTATTGAATGTTATATTTGTGTGTTATCTCACAGGCACCATTCTAATTAGGGGTCTTAATATTTTTATTTTATTCTTAAAAGAAATAGACAAAACGAATATTTTAACTGTATTTAGATCATGGTAACTAAATGTAACTGTTGTATAAGTGGAATTTTCAGTTTAATGTAGTTTTTTTCCAAGGCACTATCTTAGAAAATTAGCATTTAGTGCTAAATTTTCTAGTTAAATATTTATGGCTTTATTGGGTAAAGTTTGGTGTTTTGAATTAAAAAAAAAAAAACCCTACCTCACAAAATTATATTTTAAATATATTAATGACTATTTTTCTAAGCTATTGATATGTGAGGTTTATAAAAATACCAGAGTAAAACTCAGCATACCTCTATAGGCTTAAAAAAAATCATAAACTTGGACAAATCACTCCTCTCTCTTGGCTTCATTTTGTAGAAAAATTTTCTCAACAGGAGAAGTTTTACTCTGTGGTGACAAAGACATAAGGAGAAGTTATGGTTGTCATCACAGTTTCTAAGAATTTGCTTTTTCTCATTTCTTTGTTTACCTGTAACTATAATAGATTGAACATCCTGTCAAAAAAGGGGAGCGGTTGCTGCAATGTTCTTACATGTTTGTGTTTCAAAACAAGTTAACATTCATTCAAATCTAGCTTCACTGGACCCCTTGACTTAATGGTCTTAAATGGATAGCCTATCATTTTTCACTTTTTAGGGCATGGAGAGTTTGATCTACTTTAGCAAGGCTGCCATTTCAATTCTCTTCATTACAATATTTAATTAAATTCTTCATTATTTAATATCCTAACACCACATTCAACTCCAACAATGCCACTGCAATTCCATGAACATAAACTCCCCTCCATAAAACATATATAGTATCAACATGTGTTTTGAAACACGCTTTTATGGAATAAAACATGCTTTTATTTTGTTCCTATCGTGGTAAAGCCTAGGGTATTTGAAAGAATAATCTCTGGAACTGAAGCTCTGTAAGTTTTAGAATCACTATACTCAAGTCCTAGTTCTTTAAGAATCTTTCTTCTTTCTTGGTGATTATTCCAAATAAAAATCACCTTTCTACTATAAAAGTCAAGAGAAAATGAATGGACCTGGATTTTCTTTTTCTATTATTAGCCTTTAAAAAGATCTCAAAATATAAAGAGAACCTAGAATAAAATAAGATGAACTTGTTTTACTAATATTCATGTATAGTATATAAATATCAACCTGTAATAAAAGCATCAAGACTTGTTAAGACTTTCATATAAAATCTTTTATTCTCTTTAATTTTTAAGGTCAAATGCTCATACAGGTTTCTCTTAGGGATTTATTATTTGGGATTACTTTTCTTTTTTTCAATTATATACAGAAAGGAGAAAATGAACTCTGTAAAGAATAGTTCAGTATTCCAAATTCTACTAGGTTTGAGAATATTTCAAACTCAGTGCCTTGTCTGAAAACATTTTCATTAGCATCTGCCTTTAGGACTATAGAAAAACTGGGTATATATTATTAAAGAGCAAATTATTTTTTCCAACTACTATAACTAGTAATAAAAGGAAAAATACCCATTCAATACTCATGAAAACTTTCCTTTGAAAAACTAATCCACTAAAATCATATATTGAGACAACATACTGCCAGAACTTTCTCTTTCTATTACTTTATTCCAGCAACAAGGCCTTGGCAGTCACGTCTTTGTACTTTTTGATCAATTTTACCACACAAAGAACAATTTGCATCCAGTACTACTTATCAACAGGTTGGAAATCTGTGGCTATTTTCTACTCCTAAGCATGATACTATAAGTGGTCTTTAAAATTAAATAATCAGAAACTGGATCCAAATACATTCTCATGAAAATGAGAATAATGTAACATGGAATGCCTTCATTTCAAGCTGATGTTACAGAAAGGGAAAATATCCAGAACGCAAATCTCTCTCTCTTTATTTATAAATAGTTGCATCACTTAGTTTTGGATAAGTTTAACAAGAATACACATTATTTCTTTGGGGATGACAGCAACATTGACAAACAGTCCCTGTTATGCCTGTCATTATGTTATTGCTAAATCATCCACAATATCATGACCTGATTTTAGTTGCCAGGGACATAGCCAAAACATGGAATTTAAGTATTATTCTGATTACATACAAATAGCTAGCACTTAAGAAAACCTATGAAAAGTGATCTATGTCCAGGAATTTAAAAAAAAAAAAAATGGAAGGAAGGAAGGAACCAAGGGAAGAAGGAAAGAAAGAAGGAAAGAAGGAAAGAAGGAAGAAAGACATCTTTAAAAGCCTAATACAGTTACACAGTAGGCCTCTAACATTCTCTATGCTGGTATAATAACTAAATGGCAAGTAACACAGAAACAGTTATCCTTGTGAGACCCCTGTTGCATGCTTTAATTATAACTAAAAATTTACAGCAAAATCAACCCTTGGGTAAATTGCTCTTTGGTTTAAATCTTCATTACCTCCTGGAATTTTGGTAAAATCATTTTTTTTTTTTAATTAAGCTGGTCCCTCCTTCTTTACTCCATTACAGAAGTCAAACAACAAGAACCAGACATTAATTTTAGAACGAGAAGAGTTTTGTGTAGATGTGTGTTTGTAAGTCCAACCCCTGTATACAAACTGTTAAAAAACAGATGTTTTAACATAGTGCTTTATTCCAACTTAATCTCATCCTTGAATGAACTTCTTTCAAGTTTCAACCATTAAAAAACAACAACAACAAAAAAAAACAACAGTCAATTTCCTGGTGGTTGTAATTTAATTAAGCAACCTTTCACACTGAGCAAAAACCCAAAAGCAAAAGGGTCATTAATCTTTCTAGTGATTAGAGACACCTCTAGAGCTTCAAACATTTACCTCTCCTTCCCCGAAGTAGAAATGCTTTTAGGAGGATCATGGTTCATACCTCGCATTCCCTGGAGCCAGAGATGGTATATGTGCAGGGCCCAGATCCATTAACGGATATATCCATGGTCTCAGAGTTTGTAGGCTTGTAGTCCACATAATACTCCTGTAAAGGGGAATTCATTTGTCTTTCAGACTCTCTGGTCTTTTTCCGCCGCCTCTTCATAAGAGAGTGCTGCTGAAGTTGTTTCATACTGGCTGGGTAGCGTTTCCAAGACACATAGATCACCAAGAGGATCATGGCCACTGAGAGGAACAGAGCCACACTCCCTGCAATAATTTTGTGAAATGAAACATGCTCATACTCTTGCTCTGTGCCAGGAATCTGAAACCCTGGGGAAGGGCTTGGTGTTTCAAGGGCGGGCTGGGTAGGGTCAGATTTGGAAAATGTAGGTTTAGGGATAATCAGAGGCTTCTGGGGTGTTTGGGGTACCAGGTGTGACTTTTCTGTGTTGACCACCTGAACTTCAGAGCAGATATTATATGTTTCCACTGCATCACTAACCTTTTCACCTTGGATATGCTTAGGTCCTGCACATATCATGGTGCTTTCCTTATTTCCTTTGAAATTCTTAAGCCAATAAAACAGAGGACATATGCTCCTACTGCATTCCCACATATTTCCAGACAAAGTGATGGATATTAATGATATCCATGCATTGACAGTTTCCTGTGAGATGTTGGTAAGCTTGTTGGAATCCAAATTCAATTTTTGCAAATTGGGTAGACATTTAAATGTGCCCGGCTCAATTCCTTGGATGTCATTCCCTGATAAATCCAAGTTGTGTAAGGAACTCCAAGTCCATGTCAAGCCTTGGCTAATGGAGCGAATCCTGTTCCACTGTAAGTAAATTGAGCGGAGATTGAAGAGACGTGGAAAATGAGCAAAATTGATCTTGGAAAACTGATTGTGCTCCAAGTGGAGCTCCTTCAACTTCAAGAGGCCAGCAAAAGCATTTCGGGACAAGCTTCGAAGACGATTGTAACCCAAATCCAGAAAGTCAAGATTTCGACAGTCTTGAAAAACTCTTATCGGCACAGTCTTTAATGAGTTAGATCTCAAGTGCAAAATGATGAGTTTACGAAGACCTTTAAATTGTTCCGATTGCAATGTCTGAAGTTTATTGTAGGAAAGATCCAGATTGCGGAGATTGGGAACTGGGTGAAATGTTTTATTGTGCAGATAGGTAATTTTGTTGGAGCTTAGAATTAATTCTTTCAGTCTACGGATCCCTTGAAATGCATCTTCATCCACTGAGCTAATGTAATTATGGTCAAGATAAAGCCATATAAGCTGGTTAAGGCCGGCAAACTGATTGGATTTGAGTTTCTGAATGCTGTTGAACCTTAATGATAAGCCTTGTGACCCTCCAGAAATGTTCTCAGGGATATCTGCGAAAGCATGAGACTCACAGTATACAATTTTGCCATCACATCTGCAGTTCTTTGGGCAAGCTCTCTGAGCCCCTGTGAGCATAACAAGCAGCAGTGTAGGAAGTAGCACTAGCACCACACGCATGCCTCTCAGCTGCGTAATTAAAGGGAAACCTACAATATTAAAAAAGAAGACAAATGCACATTGTAAGGCTATTAATATAAATCACCACCAGCTTACCGATATCAGGGACATTTCATCTAGTGTAGTAATGGGACAGTTGATATAAGAACAATGTATTTAACATTTGAAGTCTTGTTTTCTTCAGTGTTGCATGTTTGCTACAATGAGGTTTCCTTCATTCTTCCTTGATTTTCAAATCACCACAGTGCCGTGAACTAAAGAAAAGCCTTCCCGAGTTTCATGAGTTCTTATGTTCATCAACACTGAAAAGCACACAGCCTGTCTTATCACTTAATGCCAACACTGTCATAACAACAGTATTTGGCTAGTCACGCTGTTGAACATCAGTATTAAAAGGGAAGAGTACCAAATCTTCTGGTAATGGCAAAAATGTGACTTAGAAAACCCTACACTTGTACATCTTTCCTAGTTGAGCAAACAAGCTTTGATTTGACAAAAAAGCTTCCGTAAGCTGTCCAGGTAACCCAAGTTTGCCCTGACTGAAATTGTATCCTTATTGCATAATGGAGGAACAATGCATGAGCTCGAAAAAATGACATTGGGACAAGTATGGGCAGCCAATGAAGCAGTGTATGAAGACTAATAACAGTGCATGGTACTCTCAATGTGTTAATGAACATATATGCTCTCAGCATTCAGGAAGATCTGCCTACTGTGGCTCCCCTGCCCAGGGATATACCAGCTCAGAACCATAACTACTGATATAACGTAGAACAGTCCAAAGTTAAGATTGTCAAATTCTTATTATTTGCATAAAATGCAAAATAATCTTGTATAGTGTTAGTTTTGCTGTTATTTTTAATAGTTGCTTTTGCAAATTTGTGGGATAAACAAGGAGTGAAGCAGTAGATGACTACATCCCCTCCCCTCCATCCGGACCTCCTCAAATTTCTCACTGACTTTTTTTTTTTCCTCCCCTACCTCTATTAACTTCAGAAAACCTGCAAAGTTGTAATGTATTGGAACTTGTGTTGCATTTCCAAATCATTGCATGGTAAGGGAATTCTTTCCTCTGTCAATAGTAGATTTATTATTTCTTAGCAGTGGGGGGAAAAAACCCTCTGTGTAGTTTATTTCTCTTAAATATTCATATTTTAACCAAGAGGCAATCAGCCAAACCTCTAATCAAAAAACTCTCCTTCTTTTACTCAACCAGGTTTTTGTTTTGTTTTGTTTTGTTTTGTTTTTAATTTGAAACCTGATCTTGCTCTCTGTCCTCTTGCCAGCTACAATCTCATTGAAATACATTCCAGCTCTTCCAGACAGGAGAAAGGGGGGAAAAAAGCCAGTCACACTTGAAAAAATAAGACTGGCAAATGACTGCTGGAAATTTGGAAGCTGTGTTCAGGATACAGCTTTAACGATAAAACAAACCCTTGTGCGACCTCTGATAAAGTAACGACCCCACCCCTACACACACGCAGTAAAGTGTTAACAATCTTCCTGACAGCGACCAGAAATACAAGCGTGGTTAATATTATCAAGAAATAGAAGCAAACACAGTATTTATCTCATGCTCAATTCCCACGCTATAGAAACACATACAGAAGAGACAGTCTTAAAGATATTTCTCTAGAGTCTGTTTAAGTCCGTGTTATGCATTTATGTATTAAAAAAAAACTACTAAAAGGAAAACGATCTAAAAATATAATAGCAACTATACTGAGTCAACTGGCAAACTCAGAGGCTGCTGCTTTTTGCCTGTTTTCCCGTCTTTTATCAGCTAATGCCGCGACTGAGAATAGGAAGCCAAGAGGATCAGCTTTGGTAAGAAGGAAACAACAAAAGTTCACTTACCCATCCTTTGTCATCCAAAAACGGATCCCCCCTCTCTCAGCTTTCTTCTTATTTGGTCTCTCTTGCTGAAACCACCACCACCTTCATGACACAGTGCGGCTGTCATTCACACCATTCTGATCCCGCATGTGAGCTAGCAGCCCCATACAAACTTCCCCGGAGAGGACAGGCAAAAAATATATATACATATATGAAAAAAAAAATTCAGCATGGGGTGGGATGGTGGGGGGCAGGGAGAAGGAAGCAGTTGGGGAGGAGGGGGAGGGCCTCTAAGCTCTGAGGACCATTGTGTAATTCACCAGAGACCCATCAGCAGTAATTGGCAATCTGTGCAAAAAAGCTACAGCCCATTTCGAAGGTAACCAACTTCTCGGTAAAAAGAGAGGTAAAAAAAAAAAAAAAAGAAAAAGAAAAAGAAAGAAAAGAAAAGAAAATCTTCAGAATACCTGGCATTCCTTATTGTGCTGGCTTTTGCCATTCCCAGATAAAGCAATTCATCCTCTGGATTTTCAGTTCTTGAAGCAAGTAGGCCTCCTGTGCTGTATGAGACCCCAGTTTAAAAGCTATGCAGGCTAGGTTTATCCATTTAGCTGGTCAGGTTTAAAGTGTTTTGTAGCTGTGCTGAGAGGCAGCCCTTGTCTAATTCAGAAGGCTTTCCAGAGACTGATGATGCTCAGAGCTTGTTGGTGCTAATGCTTGAGTTTGTGATACACTGAGTGCCCTCCGCTGGAGAAAACAGATTGCACATTAAAGACGGGAACAAGTGAGCCTGTCAGTGGTGTGCAGCCTTCCCTCTCTCAGAAAGGGAAATTAAAGGCACAGGATCACTTTTTTTCCCTCTCCAATAATATATATATTATGAAAGCCTCATGACAAGGAGTTCCATTCAGTGATATCAAATATTAAGTAAAATACTGGCTCTCTAAATATTATCCAATTAGCAGTTTTTAAAAGTTGCCTTGGCTTTTTTTTCCCTGCACATATTACAGACTTATTATCTTTTTTCAACAGAAACAATTTGAGTTTTATTTTTGTTCCTCTCAATTTATTTATATTTTGTTAAGCAAACCACATAGAGAAACAATTGTACTAAAGGGGAAAATGTAATTAGATCATTTTTGAAGATAGTCATTTTAAAAATTTTAGGTCTAATTTTTAAATTCCCAACTTTGATAATTAAATACATTCTGTAATTTTGCACATCTTATTGAACAATCTAGATCAATACTTTCTAAAAGTGTATATTCTTAGTCTTAATATAGTTATCTTTAATACTATATTGCCCAAATGTGTGGTTATCTAAGACATACTAAATGTTACTTCAATAAGAGTATTATTCCAGAGTATAATTGACACCCTTAGTACACTCACTATATTTTAAAATTATCTACATTAATAATATAAATTTTTCTTATGCAAGTCACTTATAATGTGCAATTCCAGAAAAACAAAAGCATGTGAGTTCTATATCACTATTATATTTATTTAAAATTTGCAAAATATCCTCAAAATTAGAAAGGATGAAATGATCAAACACCTGAAATATGTATTTTAAAAAAGCTATACCTTCCTTCAAGTTGCATTGGACTTTGAAAAAAAAAAATGGTACATCACCTTCCATTTTGTTTCTCTTCTTTAATTGTTTATTTCATAATCCTCTGGCAGAGAATTTTTGGAATAATCCAAAAGAATGAAACAATGCAATACAGAGAAAGAATGATGGATAAGATCACTAATCTAATTTAGCAGGTGTGAGAAGTTAAAATAAATTTTACATAAGTACCTAGAATTGCTATGGATCAGTGAAAATGAAGATTTTTAGAAATATTTCTTGGTTTTAGAATAAGTGCCAAAATATTAGTAAGGAGGGCCTATTATATAAATAACAAATAATTTGACTCAGATTTATGAGTAGGCAGTAACAAGCAACTATCTAATTACTAAGATTTTTCAAGGAAGAGAAAGAAATAATATGTCCCCCAAATATACACCTTTACCATTAACTGATACCTGAATTCTATTTTAGAAATGTATACTTTTGGCTTAAGGCACAAAATCTATTGAAGTGCAAATGAATACCCAAAGAGGCAATGTTATTTGGTTAATAAAAGAGGTATACCTTTCTAAGGAAAAAAACATAAATGATACACATATAATTAGTTCATAGTTGTGTAGTTTACATAGAATCAAAAAACCCCACCCAAATATTCAATGATGGAGGATCAGTTCAGGAAATATAAATATATTCATGATTAGAATACATACTGCCATTAAAATGAAATCACTTGTATTTGCTGACAGGGAATGCAGACCACAGTGTAAAAAATAAAGAGAGGAGAGGGACAGAACACAGGTCCTAGAGAATGATTAAGGGAGTCTATTTCTACACATGTTTTTACTTGTGTGTGGGCAAAATAAAATGTAAAAAGCAGATTTTCCTAGGAGATGAATTTTGGATGGGTTTCATTTCATCTTTTATGATTTTTTTGTCTATTTGTATTTTCTAACTTTTTAAGATAAAATGAATATGTGGTACATGTGACATATGTATGTACCCATATATATGTTTGTGCATGTATGTGTAAATTTTCCTTTGTTGGAATGTAAGGCATGAGAACAGCTTTTGATAGTGGATTAGAAAAATCTCATGATGGGACCCACATTTATAGTGTAATGACCAATTAAAATGCAAGTTTTCTTTTAAGTACTAAGATCTAATAGATGCTATATTCCAAAGCAGATACGAAATCATATGCAGATTTCACAAAGGATGTTGTCAAAAATCAATTATACACTGTGTCTCTTGAACACATTGTGAAGGCATAAAAGGGCCAAGAGAGTTAAGAGTGACAAAAGATGTTGTGTGGATGACTTCACTGGAAAGAGTTGTCCTGGCATTACCTAAAGTGTACACACACACACACACACACACACACACACACACACTTAACCCAAGGAAAGGTGCAGGGTATGTCCACACCTCAGCTTCATTGTAGTATGTTAAAAATAAAACAAAAGGTCCAAAATGGAGCCGCTTTTGCTAAGCCTCATTTCATCAAACCACAATTTAACTTAATTACAGTTTTGGCCACTCCCAGAAATGGAATCTTAAACCAGTCCATAAGGAATCACCTGATCAGCACTAGTAAGTTAATCTGCCTGACGGACCTCATCATCCCCTGAAGGAAAATGACCTTGTTACAATCAATCGGACTTTTTCTAATATAATTTCTTAGTCCTTTTCTCTTTGGTCTATAGAAGTTTTTCATTTTTACCATTTCTCAGAGCCCCCTTCTATCTGCTGGATGGAATGCTGCCCAATTCATGAATCCTTGAATAAAAGCAATAAGATACTTAGAATTAACTGAGATGAATTTTGTTTTGTTTTGTTTTAAACAGTTTTGATGTCAGTGACAGGATCTGAAGGAAATGTGTGTGTTTTGGGGGATAACAAGTAACACAGGCACTGTTACTCATGAATCCTTTGAATTCTTCTTGCCATTTCCTAGGGCCAAGAGGTAAGTTCCTCTCAGTTCTGAGTTCTGCTTTCTTTGCACTGAGCTTATGATCTAATTGGCTTTCTAGTCCAGGGCAGGTCAAACCTAAGCCCCTAGCTCTTGGTTCAGTACCCAGATGCCATATTGGGAACTATGGGTTGTTCAGTCTACATTTTTTCATTTGATTAGAATCCCCGATCAAATCCCCAATCCCCAAGTCTGTAGTCCCCACTTGTTGGGTTCTTTCCCCTGTCCTCAGTTCCACATTGGAAATTGCTGATGGGGCACACAACGCCATCTCTTGTCCAGGTTCCTGCTAGTTTCTGTTAATGGGAATATGACATAAAGGCTATTGTTAATGGGAAACTTGAAAGCCAAAGCCACAAAATTGGTGGACATGGGTCAAGCACTTTAAAGCTGTTAGGGTACTTGCCACCTAACTCGAAGACTCTCATGCTAGGATTAGGTGGCCATGGAATGAGTTAGATTGATACTGGGTTACCTGCCAACCTTAAGAAAATTTCCCTGTAATGAGGTACACTGTAAAATGCCACACAATCCTCAACCCAGTGACACATCCCAGTAGATATTATTAATTTTGCTCTGAGAGACCCAAGGCTTACCTACAAGAAATGGAATCCTTACATTCCAAAGATCTGAGAGTGCCACATTCTGGCACACCTGCTTATTTTATGTCTAAGAAATGTGGGTCTCAGAAGCCATAGATATCTACAAAAATGGAAAAATCTTACTAATGACAAACCAGAATTATAATGGTCATTGTGGGAATGTTCCAATTAGACAAGATTATTCATTTAAGAAGTACACTTGAAAATAAGAATTCCCAAAACAAACAGAATGGGATATCAATTTTAATTGGCATCCAGAAGCCCCCAGAAGCGTTCAAAATTCCAAAATAGCTTCATTGAAATATTTGCTAGAAAAGCCTAGTGACAAATTAAAGATATAAAAAATAGGACTATCAGACTGGAATAACTCCTACTGCTTCTCTCTGTCTTCCTTTACCTGAGTACTCAGTCTACTAATCCTCTGTCTGAATTGTCTTTCTACAATAGGACCATAAACAAAAGTCCACCAAGTTAGTGGCCTTACAGGCACCCCTGTATATACTTTCCATGGAGGGCCCCCATATGGGCCCCTCTCAAGATTACCAAAAGCAAGAGGGATTTTCCAGTCAACTGCTACGTTATTTCCTTAAATAGCCAAAAAGAAATGTCTCTTTCTTTTGGTTATCTTTGGGAGTGGCTCTGGATCTTGGGAGGTAACATCATCGCTATCCTCTTTGGGAATGCCTCTTAGGTTTATGTATCCTTCAATACTGCCAAGAATATTTACTGTTTGTCCTAGGCAGAAACTGATGTGTTTTTGTTTATTTGTTTGTTTGTTTTTCTGACAAGATATTTCAAAGGACTTTTTATAAGTATCTCAGTGGTCAGAAGTCAGCCATATTGAAAGCTGATATTCAGAGCCTGACAAGAAGTTCTCTTAGCTAAATGTACCTAGAGGGAAAGAAAAAGATTTGAAAGAGAAAGCTCTAAATCTAGAACACAGGAGCCTTTTAATCCCATTTTAGTTGAAGAACTTCTCCTAGGTATAAAGAAGCAAACTGAGGATAATTTAGTTGGGTGGGCAGTTCAACCTCCAGAGGTCATTCAGGCTACAAGCCAATTCTTTGAAGAATTAAAAACAACTCTTCTTATCTTACACTTGTTTACAAAACCAGAAATGCAGCTCTAGAAATGATTCAAATCTATCATTTTAACCAATCCCAAAACCTCACCTATTCCTCTCAAAATGAAAGCTTATGTTGAAAAATTCTGGCCTTAAGAAACAAAAGCACTTCCTGAAGGAACTGGCATTCTTTCTCTGTGCCTTTGAGATGTAAATATTCTACCCAGTCTTCTCTGGAAATTCTCATCTAAGCCATCTCTGTGAAATGCAAACTTGAGGGGGCAACTCAGTAAGAAAGAGGCTATTTTAATATTTGAAATTTAGGCAAATGAAAAACCATGTCTTCTCCAAAAATATTGCTAAAAAGCTTTAGCCATCTGAGCAGGTAACCTTAACTTATTCCATCTGCCAGAAATATGATTTATATCCAACTGCTCTTCTATAAAGTAGTGAATTAAAACAGGGTTGGGATTGACTTTCACTTTCAGAGTCTGTCTGGATAAAAATATGTACATGTGTTTTCTATACAAGAAAGAAGGACTATATGAGAAAGTGTCAGTTTGAAGCCATTTTAAATCCTGGTGATACCCCCAACAGAAAGTTTTTATAAAAGCACTGCCCAAACAAAGAGACAAATAAAAAACAGAAACCCATCAAGTTTGGACATGTACTAGATAAATGAAGAAAAAAATGTGTCATTCTTGTCAGGGAAAATCTGGCCCATTATTCCTAATGGGGCTATTAAGGATCTATCAACGTGTCCATGGAAAAGAGAAATATCTTTTAACATCCGCTAGGGGTAGAGATTAAAAAAAAAAAAAAAACAAAACCTTTTTAAAATTGTTAGGTCAACCAAGAAGTTTCCTGGAAAGGTCTGAAATGGTAGTATGGGTGGGAGGAGGTAAGAAAGAATCAAAGAAATTGACCATACTTTTTTTATTCCTAGGTGGTAGATAGCCCACCTTTCTGTGTAACTGCTCCTATACTGGAATAGGATAATAATGTTTAAATGTGATCTTTATATGAAATATGGCATATTGACTAATATGGTGGATTTAATATTTCCATTTACTTATTTGAGACTTTATGAACTAAGGATATAATAGGAATTTTTTCATTTTAATTTTTGTAATAATAGCATTTTGTTATACTGAGAGAGCATTCAGTGACTTCACCTTGATAATCTGAAACTGACCATGATAGGAGTATTCACACCAAGGAAATCAGCAAAAACCTAAAAAGTTTAAAATATGACATTATTTTGTTGAGTATCTATAGTTAAGAAAGTGATGTTGAGAATATTAGTAACACATTAAACTTAAAAGTGTAATGTTAGTAGCCACTCAATTATAAATAGGTTTCATGTAATTATAAAGAGCTATTAAATAAATTCAAATTATAATATATACATATAATTTCAAATATGTAGTATTTGAAAACTATATAATTGGGCAAATAAATTACCATGTCACTGACAAACAAGCAAAATTCCAATGTATGTCAGACGTTGTTTCACTTCTGTCTTACTCATTAATGTAAGCAAAAATATCAGACTGTATTCACGTTGGAATAATATTTAGAGAGGCAGTTGTTAAACATTTACCTTCAAACCACTGTGCCTACAGTTCTACATATTTTTTGCTCTAACAGTGAACTAGTGTGAACACATAAATACTAGTGATGACCTAGTTTCAATAAATATATCAAAAGTTCAATCAATTATTATCATCATAATCAATGTCACTTTCAATATTGCCAGTATCTTCTTTCTTCCCTAAAATATTTTTTGTTCTCGCCAATTATAAATTAAAAGCCTTTGTCAATTAAGAAATTTAAAATTACAGGTGAAAAAAATCTCAATTCAAACTGAATAATAATAAAATGAAAAATTGCTTTAGTTTGTATAAATCAAAATTCCATAGATATAGCTGGATTCAGAAATTCAAAGTATCACTGGTAATGTTTCCTTTGGCCCATTTCTCAGGCTTAAATTCCCATGTATTATTTCCATTGCAATTTTGGTTTCAAAACATCTCTAGTAGCCCTGGCTCCAAGAATAGTAATATTCAAGAACTAATAAATGTTTCATTGCATGAAGTGACTCTAGAATAGTCTTTTTTTTTTTTTTTTCCCTCCTACTTCTGAATAATTTTCTGTGATTAGGATTGAGCCTCCCTGGGTAGTTTACATAAAGGTCATGTACTCTACCACTGGTGCTGGGAACAGCTTCCTGGGGAAAAAAAAAATACTAGGGATACCTGGCTGGCTTGATCTCAAGGTTGTGAGTTCAAGCCCCACACTGGGCCTACAGCTTACTTCAAAACAAAACATACAAAACAGCAGCAACAACAAGAAACATGTGCTGAAAGGGGAAGGAAAATGATGTGTGCATCTCTTGCAAAGTACAAAGTCATAACTAAAAAGGGGTTGCCCTGCCAGGGTGGGGACGATGTAAGTAATCCTCACCAAGGACTATGAGCAGAATTGATGTGTAACACTTCCAGGTCAAGATGGTAAAAGAAAGAGTCCCTTTCTTCTTTTTCTAACTAGAATCCAGGATTCTTAAGCCCTGTTAAAGCTACTGGACTACAGGGGATTATTTATGTTGCAGTATGAGTGGGACAAGGGATAATGATAGATATTGGGAGCTAAAAATAAACACCATGAAAATGAATAGACAAACCAAACATATAAACAAACAAAAAAAATAAAAAACAAAAATAAACCAAATAACAAAATATAACAAAATCCCAGTAACCTTTTGCTCTTGCTCTACCCTGCCATTAGGATGTGGTAGTACCTATGATTTCTTTATTCTCAATATATAAAGCTCTTCATATAATGATTTAACCAAATATTCCTCTTACCTTCACTCTCAAATGGTAAAAAAGCAAAATTAATGTATTATGCCTGATTTCTTCTACACACACACATGCATGCACATGCACACACACACTGAAAACCACACCATATGTGTACATGCTTAAAAATAATTTACTTATTGAGACACATTTTAATTATGTACATGATTGAATTTTAACATGATGAGGAAATTTGAATCCCTTTATCAAAATGAATGACTTTTTCTCCCTTTTCAATTTACTTATCATGATTTAACTGTACTTCATTTCTGATAGTAGTTATAATTAGTCACTTAACTTGTTAAAAATTTAAAGAAAAATAACATTTTTTTATACGTGTTCTGCTGAATTCAGGAATCTCAATGTCTATCCCAATGTGTATTTTAAGCTAATGTTCCTATTATTAATATAGTCAGAGCAAAAGTTGTATTGAAATATAGACACATAAAATGAATTCTTTGTCTCATTTTATTACCTAATGAACTTATAAAATTAAAAAAATTGGTAACATATTATAGGATATTAATGAGTAGATAATGATAATGTAAACAAGAAAATGGGGGTTGGGGCAGATGGAAATTGATTATTAAACAAAAAAAATGAAAATAAATATAAGATTTATAGATAAGTTTAATAAATAAAAAAGAAGTTACAAAACAGAATAATGAGAGATAATTTATTTTGGAGATTAGAGAGAGGAATCTTTAAAAATAGTATTTTAATGGGTTTTCAAGTAAAATGCTCTTATATATTTGTGGAATTACCAAAATAATTTGTGGAATTACCAAAGTTGAGAAGACTAAAGGAATGAGTAGGAGTGAACTATGTAAACATTAAGGATAAAGAGAGAAGACTACATTGGAAATAAAACAGTATGGGAAGAGGTGAATGCTTGGCTTGTTTGAATAAATAATGGGAAAAAAACAAATAATACAAACAGACTCACAGATGATTCAATATTAGAGTTACCAGACACAGACTTAAAGATAATTGTGGCTACTATCTTTAAAAAAAAAAAAAAAAAAAATAAATATATATATATATATATATCACAAATTGAGGATTCCAACAGATAAATGGAGTTTGTAAATAAGAATCAAATCAAAATTACAAACCTAAAAACAGAATAATTGAAAAAAATGAAATTAATTACAGATTTAAGTGGAAATTAGGTAGAGCTGTATGGAAGATTATGTAGTGAACTAGATAAAATAACATATTGTGAAATTTGGTTCAAAGGCTTTCATTTTATATATGTATTTATATTTTAATTTTGTTATCACACATAGAAAAGAATACATTTTACTAAACTGAAAATATTTTTCATAAAGCAATTATTACTTCTTTTTTACTTTATTGGATTTTGCTTAATAATATTCTGACAGTATATTTGATGTCTCAGTGTATACTGTTTAAACAACACTAATATGAACACACAGTATAGAACCTAAAATTAAGCTTAATAACCTTTCAAAATCTCACAAATGTTAATATTACAGCTATGGACAGAACTCAGTGCATGTACAATGACATCATATTGTTTATATAACATGAGCATTTTGTCTGTTATAGTCAACAATGGCAACATCAATTGGAAATCCTATTACCTAGAGGCAATTCTTGGCTCAATTATTTATAATCATTTGTTTGTCTTCAATGTCTGTCATTTTCATAAACTTTGTGATATAAAAAATCACACAAAGAAGGACTGACAAATTCTCATATGAAAATGCACAACTTTGCTTAAGTGAAAATTTTAAAAAGAAAGTGATAGCAATAGATAAAGGCTTTGATTCCATATGATATTTTAAAATGCTCACAATACTAATGGAGCAATAAGCTATCAGAAATTCTGAAAGTCAGACTAGAAAAATTATAAAATATATACCTCTAACTAACAAAAAATAAAAGTTAAACCACATACTAACTCTATTATCAGATACTACATTTTAAAGAATATTACAAATGTTTTTGTTTGTTGTCAAAGCTACATGTATAGTGGAAATATAAATTAGAATAATTATTTTGTCATGTACCCAGCAATATGTATCAAGATCCATAAAAACAAGCCTAGCCTTTAACCTAGTGTATCCATTCAAAAATATCTTAAAAGAATACATATTAAAAATATGCAGTGCATTGTTATAAGAAAGATAGGAAAAAATAAGTCACAAAATAAACTTCCAAAATACTAGATTATTTTACTGAAACATGACATATTAATCTATAAAATATTTGTACCCACTAAAATATAAAAATAATGACAAAAGTACAATAGTATTCATTTTATTAATTACAGCCATGTAAAAAAAAATTCTAAATTTATACTGAAAGAAGGAGTGAAAGTAACACAGAAAAAAAAAAAAAAAAAGGCCTGGGGCGCCTGGGTGGCTCAGTGGTTAAAGCCTCTGCCTTTGGCTCAGGTCATGATCTCAGGGTCCTGGGATTGAGTCCCACATCGGGCTCTCTGCTCAGCAGGGAGCCTGCCTCTTCCTCCTGTCTCTCTCTGCCTGCCTCTCTGCCTACTTGTGATCTGTCTGTCAAATAAAAAAAAAAAAAAAAAAAAGGCCTAAATAAATTTTAATTTTTTTAGTAATTTCTCTATGGTTATAATTCACTTTCTGCAATACATATGAATCTAAAGGATTTAAGATGATGTCAGAGGACTGTTGCTTTCACTCTAAATTATGACAAATTAATTCCAGGTATCAATCAATTTTCTGACTTTATTATAGAATAATCTGGAATAGTCTGTAAATGATTTTAAATTAAATGTCTTTGCTGGTTACATAAAAATTGGACATCTATTACAACCGGTTAATTGGTTAGAGTAGGTATTTTACACCCTACTCTTCTTTTTGTGTCTGAGCCATGCTGATAAATCTCTTTACCTTTTACATCTTATGTTTATTTTCTTTAAGAAAGGGGATGGTAAAACAAAATTTTATAGTGGACATATTTTTAGAGTTAAGCAAATAATGATTGCAAAACATAGAAAGACCTATTATAAAAAATGCTTAGTTCTAGTATAATATCTCCAGTAGGATTCAGGCTTGTATAGCTGGTAAAAAATACATTTAGTAAGTATTAGTGTTTATCATTTTATGCATACTGTCCTGACATATCTAGCAATTATATTTTGGTAACTATCATCATATTGCTGTTGTTGATTGGTTTTGACCTTTCACAAAGGAAGGCTTATAATACCTTCCATAAACAAAAGTTTTTAAAATTATTCACTAGATAGTTATATTCCTTGCCATCATATGAATAGCATTTATTTGTGTATGGTCTTCTTTGAAGTATTACACAGAACAATTTTAATTGAAATAGGCCAATGAGGTGTTCTGTATTAACTAATGCTTAAATGATAACATCAATCAATACTCTTTCTCTTTCTGCCATATGGATACATATTTTTCAAATGAAAGTAAAACAGAATTTGAAAAAGTATATAAATATTGAAGCAAAAAGAATATAGATTTACATTCTAATGCAGCACTATTAATTTTTTCTCCATTTAAGAAAAACATACTGAGTATGCACTGTATCAGTGAAAAAAAAAAATCTCTGTCTTTAAGTAGCTGGATATAAAAAATTTAAGTTAACCAGTTCTTATTCAAGGTCTTTATCTACAAAATGAAAATAATAGGATAATAGTATATCATTTCTATGGGTGTTTTGGGCATTAAGTGTGTAAACCTCTATATCAATATCCACATATTGATAAATATAGCAATATGTTTGTGTTTAATTAATGCAAGTTCAGTGTTTTGCCTGATAGATTTAATAATATTCAACCAAGCCTATCTGTATATAGTTTTGTATTTTTTACTATCAAGTATTTTCTTAAAGGAGAGAATAATCTTTATACTTCTTTTTTTTTTATTGACCATCACTGCCAGTACATTACCAGGCTGTTCAAGTCTTTCAGTCAAACATGTCTTATTGCATTGATACTCTCACTAAGGGCACCTATGGCATTGTCCACATTCAACTACAAGCCAGCAAAATGACCACAGTAATATCACAATTTCACTATACACTTTCCTATCATCTCTAAATGAAAGCATCAGATTGCTGCTAAATAGTCTCTGATTAATTCATACTAACTGAATTATAGCAAACAAACAATAGGTTATAAATATGAAGGAAATACAAGAGAATATTTAGTTATCTTGCTTCCTCAGAAGCCCTTACAAAATTAGGCCTACCATGGGCTACACTACCAGACACTAAAAATTCCTCCATCTATCTCATATATAAAATTAAAATGCTTGAAAATAACTTTTTGGTGAATTAGATGAGAAGACATAAAACTGCCACCTGCCTAGATTAAAGTCTTCCATAAGTCAATTCATGACTTCACAAATTAGCCCTTTATTTCTAAACAAACAAAAAAGCTTTCAGCTGAAAAAAAATATCTGAACTATTTCCCAATATAAACTCCTTATTTGTAGCCATACAAAGCCCAGTTGAGGGAGAAAAACAAAACAAACAAAAGAAAACTTAAAAAGTTGAGATTCTATGTAAACAGGTTGTAGCACCTTCAGAGTTCATTTTGCATTTATTCAGGGAAGTGAGATATATGTTTTTGTTATAAGGTCCCCAAATGACCCTGAGTCACTCTCATTTAAAGCAGACAGTGTAAAGTTAATAGTGAGTGACAATGGCAAGTGAACAAAACGAACATGCTTCTGCTGCATAGTGCAGATTTCATTCCATTCATCAGGAGCATAAGAAACAAGGCAACAGGAACTTAGATGCTTATCACTGCAATTCCTACACCTCTGTGTTTAATGATTAACACATAATTAGAATATAAATAAGAACTATCTAGATATTTCCTTGAAATTCATGTCCCATCCGAAAATACTTCTTTACTAAAATTTCTGATTTCTTATAGATATGTTTCTATGTATACACACAAACACCTGCCTCCTCCACACAAACATTTATGCATTTTGCGACTTGCTGTAAATTACCACCTATGAAAATATGTATGTAAAACTTTTTTTCCAATAGAACATTCTCACATCTTATTTATGATTGGCCATTGCAATAATAATAATAATAATAATAAACCCCTAAAGAAACCTCAGTGTAGCCAGCAATTAATAGAGGAATTTGAAGGAAATTAATGAGGACATTAAGAGGAAACTGGCAGGGTTTTAAGGCTCAACTGCTATTTAGATACTAGCTATGAATACAAGTTTGGTCTCTTTAAAAATTCAGAACACCACTTTTCACATCTGTATACAGTCTTAAAAATTTAATATATTTAATAAAGGTAATAGCAAAAATGAATAGTTATTAGTAGGTTGAAACATGTAGACATGGAAATTCTACAAGCTAAATAAAACATATTTCTCAGAAAACATGACTGAATTTAACTTTAGAGGAAGGCAGTGACACAAGCTGTGTAATGGTCCCAAAAGTAACACCCTTCAGAGCAACCCACTTTGCTTGTCAACACTGGTGCTATCACCCACTAGCTGTGTGCCCCAGCAGGGAGAGACCTAAGTCAGCAGCTGACACCAAGCTTTTAATTGGAAGGACTGACTGCACCAACATCCAAAGGAATACTTCAACTAAATTTGGACTTTTTTTCTTTCATCTCTTCTTTGCTGAAGCATCATTGTAATTAATCTATAATTGTTTGGAGTATGTTATTTCTTTATTGGCTTATTACGAGACATTACCCTGTAAACTACTAGCTTGTAAATATTATTATAAATTATATTTCCTAAAGTAACCCTGTGTTAAATAAATTATTGGCACAGACTTTTAAAATTCACAGAACTAGAAAAAAATGATCCTTAAATTTGTATGGAACCACAAAAGTCTGTGGATAGCTACAGCAACCTTGAGAAAGAAGAAAAATGCTAGAGGTTTCACACTCTCTGATTTCAAACTATACAAAAAGCTAGAGTAATCAAAACACTGTGGTATTGGTACAAAAGTAGACATACAGATCAGTGGAACAGAACTGAGAACCCAGAAATAAATCATAAGTATATTTGTAATTAATCTACATCAAAGAAGCCAAGAACATACAACAGAGAAAGGACAGTCTCTTCAATAAATGGTGTTTGGAAAACTGGACAGTACTTGCAAAAAAATGAAAATAGACTACTATCTTACACCATACACAAAATTTAACTCAAATAAAGAGTTGAATATAAGACCTGAAATCATAAAATTCCCTGAAGGACACATAAGCAGTAAACTACTTGACATCAGTCTTGGCAAATTCTTTGTGAATCTGACTCCAAAGTCAAGGGAAACAAAAGCAAAAATAAACAAATGAAACTACATCAAACTAAAAAGCTTCTGCATAGCAAAGGAAACCATCATCAGAGTGAAAAGGCAACCTACTGAATGGGAGAGGATATTTGCAAGTAACATATCTGGTATGGGATAAATATACAAGGAACTCATACAACTCAATAGCAAAAAACAGCCCAATTAAAAAATGGGCAGAAGACATGAACAGACATTTCTCTAAAGAAAACACAGAGATGGCTAACAGGCACATGAAAAGATGCTCAATATCACTCATTAGGTAAACTCAAAATCACAATGAGGTTATCACTGAACACCTGTTAGAATGGCTGTTATCAAAAAGACAGGAAATAATCAGTGCTGGAGAAAATGTGGAGAAAAGGACACCCTGGTAAACTGTTGGTAGGACTGTGAACTGGTGCAACCACTATGGAAAACAATTTGGAGATACCTCAAGAAATTAAGATAAGAACTACATCATGAACCAGCTATTCCATTTATGAGTATTTATCCAGGAATTTAAAAACACTGATTTGAAAAGACATATGCACCCCTGTGTTCACTACATCATTATTTATAGAAGCCAAGACATGGAAATAGCCTAACTGTGTCCTTTGATAGATGAATGGATAAAGATGTGGCATATTTATACAATGGAATAGTACTCAGCCATAAAAATGAATTAAATCTCACCATCTGTAACAACAGAGATGGAACTTGAGGGTATTATGTCAAGTGACATAAGTCTGACAGAGAAAGATGAAGACCATATAATTTTACTCATATGTAGAATCTAAGAAAACAAATGAAAAACAAAGTTAAAAAAACAAATTCATAGACACAGAGAAGAGACCAGTGGTTACCAGAGGGAAACAGGGTAGACAGTGGGCAAAAGGGGTAAAGGAGGTCAAAAGTATGGAGATGGATGGTAATAAGACTTGTGGTAGTGGTCATTTTGTAGTGTATACAGATATAGAGGTCCTATACACCTGAAAACTTAGACAATTAAAAAAGAGAGAGGGAAGAAGAAGCTTTAGAAATTTCACGAGGTTGTATTCCCTAGTTAGAAGAGATATGAAATAGACTTTCTGCTCTGATCAGGCACATACCTCATTTCAGCAACAGGGACATGAGAGGTTTTTTCAGAGGACAAATGGACTGGGAAGACACATGCACTATCCCTCAATATGAAAGCTAAAACAAAGATGATTTGTTCCATCCATTTAGATGTGCAACTCTAGGTTTCATCTGAAGTGGAGCTGGCAGAGAAGGGGTATAGGAGGTCCCCTCTTCATTACCTGTGATAGGCTACATAATCACACATCAGAATTGATAACAATCACTAACATGAAAACCATTAACATCTATTTAACACTTGCTTTACTCCAGTCACTACTCTAAACCGTCTAATTTTTGTGTTCCAACACATGCTATAGGTACTGTTAATATTTCCATTTTACAAATGAAGAAACAGAGCCATAGGTTTTTAAATAAATTGCTCAAGATTGTGCAGCTAATACAAGACAAAGCCATTATTAGGGCCCATGTTGTTGGAACTCCACAGCCCAAGCCCTTAGCCTCTAGGTTGGCCCACTGCAAGCTCATCGAGACCATTTGCTCCTGACAGTGTAGGGAAATACAAGCAGGAGCCATAAGTCCTCATGGTCCCAGAGATAGATTCAGTCCTGACAAGATTTGACTTTTACACTAAACTAAAGTTGTATGGACAATGACTAATCTGCTGAGCTAAATTAATCAATGAACTCAACGCTGAGTCAAAGAAAGTGTGGGAGCTATAACCTCCGGGTATCTCTCCTCTGACAACAGGTTTCTGTAGGCTGAAAGCTCCAGCAAAGGGACAATGGAGAGTACCATACTGCTTCCAAGAAGGACTGCACACATTTCTAGTTCCTGCAGAGGATAGTATCATTCACACAAAAACCGAAATGAATGATGGGACATCACATGGTAAAAGACTGATGGGCTGACATCCACCAGACTTTTCAACATACATTTATAACCAAGCAATTGACCTAAAGGGAAAATTAGAACACTTAGAAGAAATTTCTCTCTTTGTTCTCAAATTCTGTTTTTTTTTCCAACCACGTATTTTACAAATGCAATTTCCTGACTAAAAAAATGGATTGTGGGGGTGACTGGTTGGCTCAGTCAGTTAGGTGTCTGCCTTTGGCTTAGGTCATGATCCCAGGGTCTTGGGATGGAGCCCCACATCCGGCTTTCTGCTCAGCTGAAAGCCTGCTTCTCCCTCTCCTCTGCCCGCCACTCTGCCTACTTGTGTTATCTGTCAAATAAATAAATAAAATCTTTAAAAAAATAGATTAGGAATGATAACACTATGTTATCCTATGATATACCATTTACTATTACTTGTTTAGCATGTTAGAAATGGGAATAAGAATAAATATGACATTCAGTTCCAAAGTATTTCCTATTTCTAAAGGAAGTAATGCATATATTTTAAAAGATAGATTAACAAACTATAGAAATGTTCCCTGAAACTATAGTCTTAAATATTTAAAAACTTACAATAAAGTAATGAAACAACGAGGTCATTCAACTGAGATGGCTCTAATTCCTTAGCAGCCTATGTATGCAAACTGAAATTCAAGCCAGAATCAATGCATTCTAATCCATAAATATGAAACTTAAGAACCAGTAACAGTCAACCAGGCTTTCCCAAATAAGGCATCCTTAAGCTATAACGAATCAAATAATTTCCTTGTTTTTCTTCCATTATCACCTTTATTAAGTCTCTCCCCTAGCTCTTGTCCACGGTGTGCTCCTAACTAACCAATTTTGGTTTGGTGCTAATTGATTTGAATTGACATATGCTCAAATAAACTCTTAAAATTTTTAATAGGCCTCAGTTTATTTTTTAACACAATGCTTGATAAAGGAGTATCTTTAAATTAAATACCTTAAGTTTAGAATATGAATGTGGTGGATTACTCCTGTGGCCCACACAACTTTTGACAGAGAACAAATTTGTAAGGCTGGAAGCCATTTGTCTGTTAACAGAAGTGTCAGCAAAATTTTTGTAATTCAAGTCTTACTAGGCTGTATAACAATTATATCATCATTTTAGGTAAAATTGTGACTTAATCATGATTGGAGAATATATCTGAGCTCTAATTTATTAAAATCTTCTCAAATATAAACATTTGAGTCATGAGATTTTTGCATTATTATTTGCATATCAATATACACACATAATTAGGTGACTAGATACTGCATGATGTACATAGAGATGTATATTATTATAGCTACAAAAAATGGATTTTATTTAAATAACTCAAAATATGCACTGAATGCTATTTTCAGAATTCCATGGTAATGAGAAGATTGCTGAAATAAGCAATTATTTAGTACCGCAATAATACAGCTATTTTTAGTGGACATTACTGATGGTAAAACCTATGCATAAATTTCAGGGAGAGTTCTTGAATAACAAAGAAATACTATGTTCAATATTTCTATTATGTAATAAAATGACATATTATCTGTATTCAGTTTTTACTTTTTAATACCTGCATATACATGGCATTATTTCTACTTGCATGATCTAGCAAACGGTTCCTTGGAGAAAAAGTTAAAGCTAATGAAGCTTATTTTATTATTGATTTGTGACTTGTGGCTGATTGACTTGTTAACTTAATAAGTGACTTGACTAAATGCAACATTTAAATACTCTTCCTGGAAATAGACTTCACCAAGGATGTCAAAGCTGCTGGAGCTACCTTGAAAGGAAATGCTGGGCTCAGTGTTTAAGGGTTTGTTTTTCATGTGGAGACTAATACTTTAGGGCGGGTTTCTCAAGGTCAGCACTTCTGGCATTTCGAACCGGATAATTCTTTTTCTGAGGGCTGTTCTGTGCATTGTAGGATATTCAGCAGCATCACTGGTCTCTAACCATTAGATATCATTAACAACTTATCTTAGTTGTGATGATCTAATATGATGTCAGATATTAACAAAATAAACCCCTTCCTTGACTGAGAACCACTTTTTTTTTTTTTAAGATTTTATTTACTTATTTGACAGAGATCACAAGCAGACAGAGAGGCAGGCAGAGAGAGAGAGGGGGAAGCAGACTCCCCGCCGAGCAGAGAGCCCCATGCGGGGCTCGATCCCAGGACCCTGACATCATGACCCAAGCAGAAGGCAGAGGCTTTAACCTACTGAGCCACTCAAGCACCCCATGAGAACCACTTCTCAGTGGAAGAGGAGGGTAAAGGACATTAAGAAATCACGAATCAAGAGCGGAATTCAAGCACAGGAATTTTTCTAGAAGAGTCTTGAGGCACAGAAAACAATATTTAGTATAAACTAAATTGACGAGTTAAAGTAAGTTTCATTATGTTAAATTATTAAGGATGAAATTATTCTTAATACACATATTTTAAAAAGCCAATCAGCTTTAAGACCAAAATAATTTGGTATCTATACAATGTAAGATAATCTGAATTTCCAAATTAAGAAAATGTAATATAGGAAAATACTGCTATTCTTGATAGTTTTTTAAGTCTGAAAATATCACACCCTAAAAGTCTGTGTTCTAGAATTTTCAAAATGGAAGAGTAGAATAATTTTGTTTCTGCAAATGACTGACATTTTTAGAATGAGGTATTTTCACATCATCTTACCAATGATGGCATACTTCAATTACTAATCATTTTAAATTTAAGACTAACTGAGGAAAAAAAAAGGATCTTAAATAAGAAAGACTATTTGACTATCTCAAAACACATATGAATATTATTTAAAAGATGGGTATACACTAAATTAGTTGTTAGATAATCACTTTTTTTGAAACTCAGAAAACACAACAATTGTTACAAAGATATTAAAAACATAGTTTTATTAATATAACTTTTAATTAATATCATCCTTAAACATAAATCATATTAAAGTAGACCTGCATTTACTAGCACCAGCTCCAATTCTTTCCTTAGACAGTAAAAATTATCATTTAAATTAAAGATCTGCCTGGAGTTAGTTAATTGTGGCTAGAGTGCTATAAAAATAATTCAAACTTGGCAATTCTCAATAAATTTAAACTCTATAATTTGTGTCAGCCTCAGAACAATTCAACAGACTAAGAAGTCACTTGTCCTTATTCTTAATGTTACTAAGAAGGAAACGTATGAGGTATGCAATATTCAATTACTACATTAACATGTGCTTGTGTATACTTTGGAGTAGAAAATTAAACTTCTGGCATTTCCACAAGCCAAGATGTGTCAATTCTTAAGACATGATTTACTAAACATGTCTGTAATGTATCACAGACCCTCTTACAACTTTTCACACTGTTCTCCTATTTATTTCTATAAATAGAACTGCTTTGAAAAACAACAGAATATTACAACTACATCAAGAAATTCAAGGGATTTCATAGACAAAATATCCAAACACTGTCAGTGAGTTTTCTGCCTGTGGAGAACTGACAAATGTCTTATGGCTCATCATTCACCATGTGAAGCTAACTCCAAGGCTGCCTGTATACACATATTCAAGTTGAAATTGGCAAGGTAGGGAATTAATATTAGGTGGGCTAGATTTCTATGGGAAAACATTGTCTGATAAAACTATATTTTCAGTAACTTTTAAGTTCTTGAGAGGTTTGTTCTAGGCTTTTATGTAAAAGTAAAAGTAAGTTAAAGACCAGGTGTCTCTAGAAAAATGGGAAACTCCTGTATGCCTAACTTGTACTCTTATTGAGGCTGTATCACATACTTCATGAAAGTTACGGCTGCAG
Organism: Lontra canadensis; assembly: GCF_010015895.1. NCBI lineage: Eukaryota > Metazoa > Chordata > Mammalia > Carnivora > Mustelidae > Lontra > Lontra canadensis. Next base: position 8,281,454 of record NW_022631065.1, on the reverse strand, counting down.
TTATGGCTCTAATGAATGCCTATAATTTTTTTTCACCAATATTGGATTTGCTTGCATTACTTTTGAAAACTGTTCTTTGATTTGGAAAGATCTGTGTCCGGTGATTAACCAGAGGGGATCTGATCCAAAGCCTAGTAGGGAGGAGGAAGAATATATTGATTTCACACTGGCAGAAAACCCTAAAGGGGAAGAAGCTGACCTAGGCAAAGACCAACTGGGATCATTTTGCTGACATGCAATTTCAGACTGAGTAAGTGTTTGGACCTGAACTGGTTTGGGATTGTTATATTCTGACATATTATCCTGAGGATCTCAGGCCCAAGGCCATCAGAATCCCAACAGAATTGACATCCATTGCAGAGATTAGAATAAAAACAAGAAAATTTTAGGGAATAGATGGCTGGACTCAGAAAGTGGACAATTGATAGTGGTGAAAGTCATTCTCAGTTGCTGAGGTGAGCTTGTCTCTGATGGTGGTGACTCTGCGGAGTAGAAAGAGAACAGAGGCCCCACATCTAGAAGCGCGTCTGGGTACAATTCCCTTTTGTTTTCACAGTCCCTCAGTATAATTTGTCTAAGAGATTAGTTACTGTTATCACTGTTAAAAATATTGGGCAAGGTCTTCTTTTGGATAAGTGCAGCTTACTCATGGAGGTGGCACAAAACCACCAAGACAGACTTACTAATTTGTGGAATATCAGTGGAACATAGCACACACTCTCTGAAAATTTTGTTTGTAAAATTTTATTATTATTATTTTTTTAAGTAATCTCTACACCCAACACGGGGCTTGAACACACAACCCTGAGATCACATGCTCCACAAACTGAGCCAGCCAGAAACCCTCAAAATTATTTAATAATACCTGGGAAGGAGAAACATGTTTAAAAAAAAAAAAAAAGTAAGACAATGAGAAAAACAGAAAGAAGGAGAAAGTGAGAAGGAAGAAAAACCTGAAATTTGCAAAATTCAAAGATTATCAAAGGATTATAAATTTGAGTAAAATAGCAAATCCTGTCATAAACTTCCAGAATTCCACATGCAAAAGGAACCCATGGAATTAATGTTCTATGATACACCTTTCCTTTTAACCACAGCTACTGAGGCAAAGTTTCCACTAAATATTAATATAATATAATATAATATAATCCTTTATTTAAAAGCACTGGATGTTATACACAACTAATGAATTATTGAACACTACATCAATGACTAATGAGGTACTATTCAGTGGCCAACTGAACATAATAAAAATAAATAAATATAAAATAAAGTAAAAGCTCACATTCTGTGTTTGGTCAATATCATATTTTAAATCAAGCACCTTTCTCCACATTGATTATCAGTTCTCTTTCTTTCCTAAAATAACACTACATTTAAAATTTTTATAGCATTAGGCTTTTCCTTTCAAGTAATAAATACTCAATAAGTGTAAATTGAAATTTTTAAAATACATATTTTGTACAATACTCTCCTCTACCAACTATTATGTCTTTAGTAGAAATTTCAAATTATATTATGATTAAACATAAGCAAATAAATGCCTATGTAATTTACAGAAATACTAAAAATGTCTTTATGAGTGATACATTTTTACTTAAAAATACATATATACTCATATCAACAGGTATTTTCCTGTAACGTTTCTTTAATAGAATATACCCAAATCAGGGCACCTGGATGGCTCAGTGGGTTAAAGCCTCTGCCTTCTGCTCAGGTCATGATCCCAAGGTCCTGGGATCGAGCCCATCATCGGGCTCTCTGCTCAGCAGGGAGCCTCCTTCCTCCTCTCTCTCTGCCTGTTTCTCTGTCTACTTGTGATCTCTGTCAAATAAATAAATAAAATATTGAAAAAAAAAAGAATATACCCAAACCTATTTAAATGATTCTCTGTTATTAAATTTTTAAGTGATTCTTCAGAATAACACCCCGCTTTCCAATAGTTCAATTCTACTTTTGATCTTTTCATTTTAATAATCACTAAGTACAGAAAAATGATTAACAACTATGAGAGAGCATTCAAGGCAGTTGCCTTTATGCCTCTGCATTAAGTTCAATATTGGTTAGCTTTAATGTATAGTTTAGTGATTATACTATTTATATGTTGCTAAGAAATTTCCAAATACTGGTGTGGAAGTTTTTAAATTCTCTTTGCTTCAATAGAGGTAGTCAAATGATTTTTTCTTACATGAACTACTGACAGGGTGAATTATATTTATAGGCATCAAATACTAAACCATACTTGTACCAACAGAATGAAACCTACATTTGAATGTTGTCTTGTTCTCTTAATATATTCATGAAATCTATTTTGGCATTTACTATTTATAACTTCTTATCTGTAATTCCTCTTTTGCATTTTGTTAGGTTTTCTTATCTATGTTATTCCTATGTTATTTATTTAATTAGAAAAAATTCCATCATTTTCTAAACTCTAAACAAACTGAAAGTGTTTTTAATTCTAAAAAAAATTTATTGATAAAATAAATACTTATGGGTCTCTTCCCCTGTCAGTATTTCCCAATTTTTATTTATAGTATTAATTTTATAATAGTTTTATTAATTAAACGTACCAAAGGTTCTTATTGGCCTTTTCAAATAAACATGCTCAGATTTATTACAGAGTATTTGTTATTTTGTTGAAAAAATCATTACACTGACTTCATCCATTATATTTCTTACTGTTGCTCTTTACATGCTAAATTTTAAGTGAATGCTTTTTCCATTTCTTAAAAAAAAACTTTTAGAGAATCATTTTTTCTCATAACATAATCTTAAAATATCCTAAATATTTTAAATAATATAAATAATTTTTATTTTTTCACCTTCAGTTATATCAATATAGTTTTAATTATTTCCTTGCATTAATTCTGAAATTTAAATTTTCCCGAGATAAAATGTTTTCTTTTTTCTTATTATTTCATACTTTTCATAAATTATGATAAAAAACTGTCCATACTTTTAACTTTAGGGAAGATGTTAGAAGGTTTCTTTAGAATTTATATACAAAATATGAGACCACATATATGTATCACATTAACATTTTACAATACTTTGTCTTTTATCATACATAAATATAGCAACATTAATTTTTTAATGGCTTGGGGCACCTGGGTGGCTCAGTGAGTTAAAGCCTCTGCCTTCGGCTCAGGTCATGGTCCCGGGGTCCTAGGATTGAGCCCACATCAGACTCTGCTCAGCAGGGAGCCTGCTTCCCCCTCTCTCTCTCTGCCTGCCTCTCTGCCTACTTGTGATCTCTGTCTGTCAAATAAATAAATAAAATCTTAAAAAAATATATTTTAATGGCTTACTAATTTTTTACTTTAGCTGTCAAAAATGATAGTGATATTTTAAGAGTCTCTACCTATAATTATTTTAACTTATCCTAATATTTATATTTTTTGTTTTTTCATAAAATAGTGATGCTGATAATACTTGCAAGTTTACCTTAAATTACACATTTCATAAAATTTGAGATGAAGAAAAGCAACTTTTAATTGTTCTGATGATGATGAGGTTTTGACTATATTCCTTTATTTTTCCTTTATGTTTTTCACACATCCTTTTTTCCTCTTTTTTTTCTCTCAAGCACACATTTCAAAACTTCTTCACTTGGGCTCAAATGATTTAGAAATTAGACATTCTTTTTTCAACCTGCCAGTCTTGAAGACATGAGGTAACTTGTGTAACCTATACTTAAATAGATATTTCTAAATATGTCTCATAATAATATGATTTACTTCAGGTTCAGATTACTCTTTCTGTAAAATATTTCATCTCTTATATTTTTAATTTTTGCTGCACCTAATTTGTGGTTAGACAATACCATGATTTACTAATACCAGTGCTTATTGTCCTTTTTTATCACTGTTATCCTTTTTATTATTATTCAATTTCATATTCATAAGCAATATTTCCAGAATTGGTGTGTGGGTGGCATACTGAATGAGTCTTTGCCTGTCAGATAATCTGTGAGGTGCTTGTAGAAGAAAGGTGGTTTAGCTGATTTAAATATCTTCAGTCACAATCTTTAACCTCAAATTTTGCATTCATCTTTCATTGCCTTTCTGCATGGAGAGAAATTTGAGTCCAGCTAGACTCTTTTTCCATCCTTAAGAAATAACATATCTTTTCAGCATGGGTGCTTGTGTGATTTTTTTTTCCATCATTAGTGTTCATGATTATTCCTCAAAAAAAAAAACCAAACATTTTAAGCACATGTTCCATATCCTGAACATATAGAAACATTTATAATGTAACAAAAGTAATATCTAGTATTTATAGCTATATACATACTAACAGAAAAAAGGGAAAAAAACATATCCCAGTGGAGAAAGTTTAAAAAGTTTGATAGTTAATATCCAATCAATGATGAGTTTATAAAAAGTAAACTTACATCTTAATAGTGTAAATATTTCATAATACCTGGAAATATACATACACATGGATTTTTTTTTCACCCAGCAATTCCATTTCTAGGTACTTATACCAAGGAAATAGTTGAACAAATGCAATGACGTTACATAGACTATGGTTCTTAAACTTTTAATCATAATTATCAAGAATTTATACCATATATACCTATAGAAATTATTCTATGTAGATCAATTGGAATATAATAGTGAGTACAGAGCCAAAGCTTCACACATATGGTCGAATGATTTTTGACAGGGGTACCAAGATTATTCCTTAGGGAAAGGACAGGACAGTTTTCAACAAATTGTGTTGATAAACTGAATTTACACATGCAAAAGAATTAATTTGGAATCTTACTTGACATCATATACAAAAATTAGCTCAAAATGGATGAAAGACCTAAATGTAAGACCCAAAATAATAAAACCTTTAAATGAAAACAGGGGAATCGCTTGATAACATTGGATTTGGCAAAGACTAGAAATAGAACAAAATATCCCAAAATGTATAGGGAACCACCAAAGACCCAAAATAACCAAAACAATCTTAAAAAAGAACAAAGCAGAGGCACCACATGTCCTGATTTCATACTATATTATGAAGCTGTAGTGATCAAAACAGTATGGTACTGGCATAAAAACAGGAACATAGAAAAGGGCAACAGAATAAAGAACCCAGAAATAAAACTATACATATAAGGTTAACTAATTTTTGACAAAGGCATCAAGAGTATACAATGGGGAAAAGATAGTCTCTTCGATAAACTGAGTTGGGAAACTGGATATCTGTTTGTAAAAGAATGGAATTTGACCTCTATCTTATACAAAAATTAACTCAAAATCGATTAAACACTTGAACATAAAACCTGAAACCATAAAAATAGAAGAAAGCATAGAGGAAAAGCTCCTTGACATTATTAGTCTTGGCAATGATTTCTTAGATAAGATACCAGAGCAACAGTGAACAAAAGCTAAAATAAACACATGAGACTAACATCAAATTGGAGAGATTTGCAGAGCAAAGGAAACATCAATAAATTAGAGGCAACTTATGGAATGGGGGAAAATATTTGCAAACAATGTATCTGATAATGAGGATAATATACAAAATATAAAAAGAACTCATACAGCTCATCAGCAAAAAGCAAATAATCCAAGTGAAAATGGGCAAAAGACCTAAGCAGACATTTTTCCAAAGAAGATATACAAGATGTCAACAGACACATGAAAAATACTCAACATAACTAATCATCAGGGAAATGCAAATCGAAACCACGATAAGATATCATCTCATACCTATTAGGATAACCACTATCAAAAGGACAAGAGATAAGTATTGGTGAGGATGTAGAGTAAAGGGAACCATTATAAATGTTGGTGGGAATATAAATTGGTACAGCCATTATGGAAAACAGCATTGCAGTTCCACAAAAGTTAAAAATAGAACTTGTAATAAATAGACAATAAGATTACTTTTGCACACATAAAAACTGAAAACGACAAAGGAAAGATCTGCTTACCTATTAAGCCAAATACCAGTCCTAATTTGTATTCCAGTGGTTCTCAGACTCTCAAACTTGAGTGTATATCAGAATGCCCTCAAGTATTTGTGGAACACAGATTACTAGGTCTCTTGCCATTTTCAAATTCAGTAGGTTTAGTGTGGCCTCCAAGACTTTGTATTTCTAACAGTTCCCATAAGATGTTGATGTTGCTGGTCCTGGCTTCATACTGGGAAACCACCAATGTATGCTGACTTCACTGTGCATGCTCTCTCCATTTTCACTTTCAGAAGGAAAAGGCCTAATTCAAATTCTACTATCGTCTGCTGACCCAAAACTAGTGCAGCAGTCCCTTGGGTATCCTACTTATGATAGCCTGCCTCAGTGACAGCCATGAAATGTGTTCCCCTCTGTGATGAAATGGGTCAGCAAAAGCTGCTGCAAGTTATTTTTTTCAAGAGAGGATTACAAATTTTTCTCCTTAGCTTTGTCATTTCCATGGTCTAAAATCATACAAAGTTTTTCACTGGTTAAATGAATTCCAAAAAATTTGTATATGTATACTTCATATCATCAACATTAAATTTCAGATGGATTTAAAAGGAAAAGTAAATATCCAAAGTATAGAAAAGTTGCCCAACAGAAAGCTTATCAGGGGCACCTGGGTGGATCAGTCAGTTAAGCATCTGCCTTGGGCTCAGGTCAGAATCCCAGGGTCCTGGAATTGAGCCCCACATCAGGCTCCCTGCTCACTGGGGAGTCTGCCTCTACCTCTCCCTTTGCCTCTCTCCCCACTTATGTGGATGCTCGCTCTCTCTCTCTAAAATAAATAAAAAATAAAATCTTTTAAAGAAAAAGTTTATCAGATTGCTAGAGAAACAAAAATTATTAGATGTGAAGATAAAAGGAAAAATAAAAAAAAGGCTCAATTGACTACATAAGATTAAAAGTGATTTCTCTAGATCACAAATATAATTTAAAAGGAAGACAGTCCCAGCAAAGACTAAAAGCAATTCTGAGAGACCACTTATAAATAGGCTTTATGAAGAAAGGCTTGTAAATATTGATAAAAATACATCAATAATCAAGTAGATATAAAAGCAATGGATGTGAAAATGTAATCTGTATGTGTTAAATGAACTCTGGAATTCTGAAAATGGTAATGTACCTTTTTGTGGTAAAATAAATGCAAATTAAAACAAAAAGGAGATAGCAGTGCATTTAAGAAGTACTAAAAACAAAATAAATTTTTATGTAGAATAATTGTTTCTGGCGGGATACATATATTAGCATAAAAACTTAGAGATCAATTTTAGGAAAATTTATCAATAACCACACATACATATATATGTCATCATCATTTGATTTAGCACCTTTTCTTGTCAAAACTGATCCTAAGGCAAAAACTTCAAAAAAAAATGAAGAATTCATTATAGCATATCTATTCTAAAATTAGATCTAATTATTGTTGTATCTGTGCTTAAGTTAAGTAAATTGCTTCTATCAATTTAATAATACATTATATGACATTTAACTGGCATTTAATGATACTCTGCTGCAATAAGGGAAACATAATTTTAGGTAAGTAAAGAACAAGCCAGATCTGTATGTATATCCATTATGTGGTATTAACTCTACAAAATTTTATCTATAGTGGATGGAAGAAAAGTTAATTAGTCACTTAAGGAAGATAAAGATTATATATATCTTTCTTGTCTTATTCATTTTTAAGTTGCATATAAACATTTTAAACAAGACATGCACACCTCCCTTCTATTTATCAGAGGAAGAGCAACTAGGCTTTGCTTCTTCTTTTACCAAAAAAGGGCTGTTACCATACTTTATTTGGCAAAATCTGGCCATTAGGCCAAATCCAGTCAGCTGTCTTCTTTTTGTATGACCTATGAGCTAAGAAAGTTTTTCAGATTTTTGAATAACAATTTTCCTCACTGTTATTTTTGAGTATAATAGGAAAAACCAAAGTACAGGAATAACTGTCATTACTTGTGAAATAATAAAACAAAAAAGAAAAGTTCAATGAGAGGACGAGCCAACATGATAAATGTTTTCATTTATGTATTTTAGTTTATTTGTACTATAGAAAGATACTTAAATCTTCCCCCTGCTCAAAAAACCCATATCATCCTATTACTTCTTTACGTTTTGATGGCATAATTAGAAATATGAAATGCCACCGTGTTCACTTCCCTCCTTACTACTAAATTATTAAATTGTAAAAACAATGTGCTGTACATTTTAAACCAAGACACTTAGAATCCTCTTGACTTGGCTACAGCCTTTCTGGGTGTGTAAAAATCACTAAGAGGGCTCCCCCACCCGGGGAGACCAATCTAGGATGTGTCATGATTGACTGCCTTGAAATGATCTACCCACACTCAACCCCAGGATGTCCTGAAAGTCTAAGGAAAAGTACAGTGAAGTAGACCCACCTAAACACAAAGAAAGAGGTAAGAGTGCTGAGTCTGGCAGGCCCTCTTGTAGAACACATTTTGTTTTCTTTTAAATTTGCAGGTACTTTATGCAATGTTGCACCGAAAACAACAAAACAACAGGAAAAGTGGTTTTCTACTGCCATTATTACTTATGAAATATGAAAACAAGTATGCAATTCAAAGATGGCATTTTTGTATGAAAACTGTCTTCTGTACTACTAAAAAAGTGGTATATGCAGCAAAAGAAGAATTAAGGAGTACAGTAATTGTAAAATTAAAAAAAAATTGAAGTCTCCTTTTACTCTGACACCTATTCCCTCTCTCTCTAGGGTAAGTACAGCTCAGTTCTTAATTTTTTCTTTTCTGTTCTTTTTTTTTTTTTAAACAAATAGATATTGGAACCTGTATATACACATGTTATCTCCCATATAAACACAAAACTGTATTCTCTCCACTTTTCCCCTTTGATCTTATGAAATTAATGTATTTTGAAACTCTGTTCATAATACATTTAAAAATTATGTCATTCTCTCTAATGCTTGTGTGGTTCACTAGAAATTGCAGGAATCTATACCATAAAATAAATCAAGCTCTCAAATCTCAATTCTCCTTGATTGAGTTTTCAATGGTCTTTATAATTTCAGAATTGATCAAATCTTTTGAACAACCAAATGACTTTTACTAACAATTAGTGTAATTTTGAATAATCAAATATTTATATCACTGTTATTTTAAAACTTATTAGCATAAGATGAGATTCACTTATTCTCTCAAGATGCATCTTTGACAGTGCCACGTGCCAATTACTGAGGTAGAATACACTTTAGGAAGGCAAAAGTCACTCAGGCATATGCAAGCAAATGCAGAGAATTGTTCTGCCTTCTGCATGGATGGAGGTCTTTGTTAGGTTCGGAATTTGGAGCCGATAAAGGCTCTGATATAGACATGAGTTGCTTCTTCTTTACATCTTTCAAACTCAGGTAAAATTGAAACAGGAATCATTTTTATTAATTGCCTTATCCTTTATCCATTTAGATACACAGAATAAAGATTCACAGGATGAAGAAAGAATCTGACACAGCTTAACAGATGTTGATCATACAGGCTTGTTTTGGAAGAAAGCAAATTTTAAAAAAGAGGTATGGATTTCCATGCAATTCAATTTTTTGTTGTACAAACATTCCTTGGGAAATCAAAAATCAAATTTGCTTTGAGTAAAGCCTATGGTATAAATTATTCCCTAGAGACATTATTTTATGTTTATTTGCTTTAAAAAGTATTAAAATTTAGGGAGAGTAGAAAACATAATTATTTCAGTGGGTATACACTGGTGTTTGTTTATTTAGTTTTAGATTAGAGACTTTAAAACATGTTTTAGAGTTGTGCATTTTCTAAAGCCTAATACTTGCAAATTAAAATGTTAAGCTTTGAAACAGCAATCTAATTACAACATAAACAAAAGTAAAAGGGGAAGGACAAGATGGGACAGTACTGGCAAAATATACTATAGTGGAAGAGTTAATTTCCTTAGAAGACATGTTAGGATCATAAATCAAAGGCATCATAAAAGAAGCAAAACACCTTAACAGGAAGAAAAGCAAAGATAAAAATATATGTACACATAGACATTCAAATAAATGCAAACAAAATAAAACAAAACAAGTTCACTCTGATAAATTATAAAATAAATGGAAATTAAATAAAAAAGGGTAACTCTCTTCTACCTCTACCACAGACCCAACCCATCAGCAATTCTTACAGTTATTTTCAAGATAAAGTGAGGCTCTGTCCCTTGTGAGCTCCCTAGTCTAAGGCACTGTCATTACTCACCTGAACTATTACAAGAAAACTCTGTAGTTCTACTCTTGCTTTTCTCAAATCTGTCCTACACTGAACACCCAGGATTATATTTTAAAAATATAAATAAACCATGTCATTTCTTACTCAATGCTCTTTTCCAGGTTACTGCTTCTAGAAAGGGCAGGGCAAGATATACTCATGGCAGATGCGTGAAGTAATCAATTAGCTCACAGGTTTCTGCTTCTTAAGCATCTGCAAATGTGTAGTGAGTTGGGCCACTTGGCTGCTTTTCAAAGGAACATAAATTAACTTATTAGACACTTGTGTAAGGGGTGTATTATGTTACTAAGAATGCAGACCAAAACTAAGCAAGTTGGAAATTGCTTTGTGTCTTGTGCCAACACTGAATGTATATTCAGGAATAGCCAGTGAAGTTCAAATGTGCTTTTCTCAAACTCTAGCACAAGCATCCCATCCCCATTATCCCCTCATTTATAACTTCTGTCTGCTACTCTAATGCAGTCCGCATCAGGACCATTTTTCTTGGGGCCCCTTTTCTTTGTAAATAAATCCTTGGCTTAATTTGCCCTTCCTTCAACCAGCGTGCAGTATATGTTAAAATTTCTCAAAGCATGCTTCCAGTAGATGGCATTTGTTTAAAGTTAGCGCTTCTGTGTAACAAATTAATCAAAATTGAGTAGCTTAAAACATCTTATTTTTTATGCTCACTGTTTCTGGGGATGGGAATTTGGACGGGACACACCAGGGATGGCTTTTCTCTACTCCACAGTGTCTGGGGCTTCAGCTGAGAAGATTCAGAGGATGGTAACGTCCCTGAATGTTTGTTCACTCCTATATCTGGCACCTGAGCTGGAATGACTCGAGCATAGGGCTGAAAGCTCTGTGTGACTTCTCTATGCTTCCTTGCAGCATGGCAGACTCAGGCTGGTCTTAGTTAATGGTTCAGGGCTTTAATAACAAGTGTTACAACCAAACAAAGCAGAAACTACATCACCTTTTATGACTCAGCCTCAGGAGTCACATAACTGGTTGAAATCCAAGAAGGTACAAGTCTGACCAGATTTCAATTAGATTGTCGAAAGGAAGGGATTGTGTCAAAGAAATGGGGGAGAATGTTTTAAAACCTTCTCTGCACTGATCCTTGTACTGATATGGTTATCTTTCCTCAACTTTATACTCTTTTTGTCATTGTTGTGAAATTTTAAAGATTAAGGTATGGCAGGGGCTATCAAGGTAAAGTGAGGTTCATTTGGAAAACTCGTTTGTCCCACTCCATTTGCAGAAAGAAGTAGAAATGAACATGGATATCTGAAAACAAATCTGATCACCCTGCTAATTAGAGTCCTGCTGATGATGAAAGTAATGTTGATGATTTACTTATTAAAGTTCTTGGACATTTCAAACTTACTTGGAATTCATGAATATGGCAAGTCATTATAAAATCAAAGATAGAATTTGGAAAGAAAAAATCAGGCAACAATTAATGAAAAAAATTGAAAACAACAGGAAAGATGATTTTTTTTGCATCTTGCATCTTTTTTTTGTATTACATGTAATAGCAATAAACTGCATATGTGTTAAATATATATGTGTGTGTGTATGTAATTTTACTTGGCTATTAAGTATTTTTACTAAAAGGTACCACAGAGAAAGGAAGGTAGTACAGAAGATATGGGAAGACAGGAGAAGCTTTAAATATAAGCAGACTAACATCCTGCAACTAACTTTTTAAAAGTAATGTGTGTGTGTGTGTGTGTGTGTGTGTGTGTGTGTCTGTGTCTAGCCAAATGTACTTATATCTCAAGTATTCAGATTTATGGAGCTAGGTCTTCTCTTTAAGGAAATAGTTTGGATATATATGGTGTCTCTCTCTCTCTCTCTCTCTCTATATATATATATATATATGGATATATTTGGTATATTTTTGTTTAAATATTTATAACTAGATACAGATAGTACTTTAAATTGTGCTGAATATATTTTAATGCTTTTTATTTTCCCAGTGCCTCAAAACATGTGCATTTAAGGACCATTAGGTCTTTATAAGGTAGGACTTTAGAAATATCAGTTCAGAGAGAATTCTGGGTGATTAGAAAATGGCTATTTAGGATTTTGCTCTATATACCTTTCTTAAAATTAAGATATTTTTATAGTAGAAATACTCTGCTGCTAACACACAAACGTCCTTTAAAAACAGATGGAATTTTTATACTCAAGGGTCCAATTAGTGCTTCTTAGTGAATTCTTATCCTAGTTTCTGTTTTGGGATTGGGGAATATTATCCCTTAAAGAAACATATTTGTAAAATATTACTGATGCAAATGTCTCTTAGCCTCAAGTGGAAATGCTAAAAATGATCATGCAACATTATTAAACATTATAACTGTGTCATATCCTTTCTTTTCTCAGAGGAGCTCTTTAATTTTTAATTTCTTATCTTTAATTTCCCTGAATTTCATAATTTATTCTATTATTTCAATCATAAGCAAATAAAAAATAATACATTGTATAGAGCCCAATGCTATATTTTAAAAATAAAAATAAATGTACTTTCTATAAAGTATCATACACTAAGAATGTCAGGTAAAACAGTCTTCATCACAGATCCCAATTTCCCTTTTTGGTACTGAAGGGGGTGGAAATAAAGGATAGATGTATAAATTAAATTTTCTGTGTAATATTCTTGATAATATTTAACCAAAAATTATTTATCAGAAGCCATCTATTCTTTACTAATTTAGAATCACTTCATACAACAGAAAAATAGATTAATTTTCATCAAAGTGACCAAAGGATGAGAAAACTAAACCAGGTTTGAGTTTCCGGAATACACAGAGATAGAATTTCACAGACTGAATAACCTCAGTCTCCTAAATTTTCACAGAAATTAGGAAAGAAATTCAAGAATAATCATATGCTTTCATGCTAAAAGATAAAATATGCCTCACATCTAAGAAACTTTCAGAATTTTTTTTCAAGGGTACAGATTAAGAGAATGTCTGATGAACCTGATCACGTGAGAATGACCATTCCGTTTTTGTTTCTGATGATAAGGGATGTGTAAAAAAAATGCCTGCCACTAAAGAGCTGAATCTGCAACAATTGGACCTAAATAGAGGTACGATATGGTTGTTGGAGGACAGATATTGATCCTTGGCAACTAATTCTCCTTTGACAGATACAGATATAGACTGAATTTACATCTTTGAAAACAATAAAGAGAATAATCAATAATCAATAATCAATAGCAAACAGAACAAATTTAATCAAAGCTGCGGAAGAAATGCTTATAAAATCTTTTGGGTTGCCAAAAAAAAACAAAAGACAAAAGAGCAACAACAACAAGAAAAAACCCAGATGTGATTTAAAGAATACCTTAAAATTATCTTAAGCACTCTCTGAAAAGATTATCCAAAAAATAAAAATTTAACATATTAAGACTATACATATATTCTGGGAAATGTATATATATGAATATACACACTGATCATTAATATTACTAATACTATCACCTATAAAATATTTTTTTAAAATATAAATATGGCCTACAATGCCATATTATACCAACTAAAACAGAAAAGTGAAGGAAGATAATTTGAAAAGCTAAAATGAGCTGTCCTATATTCCATTAAAAAAATGGTAGAGATTATTTTATTTTATGTAGTTTTTAAAAATTGATTAATTTTACTTAAAAAATTTATTAGTGTTTAGGGGTGTGTAGGTGGCTCAATCAAGAGAGCATCTGACTCGATCTCAATAAGGTCTTTATCTCAGGGTTGTGAGTTCAAAACCCATCCTGTGCTCCACACTGGACATGGATCTAAAACTGATTTTCACATAGAATGAATTTAAGTAAGTTTTGAAAGAGGTAAGGTAACCAACAGCTAAACTTAACTAAGTTTGTCTTTGTTTTTTCCAATTGCTAAGAAAAAAATAAACACTGTAAAAATCACAGCTGAAACTAGAAAAAAAAAATGAAGAAAATCATGAAAAGAGTAGCCTGAAAGGCTATGTAACTTATGATTCCATTTATACAACATTCTGGAAAAGGTAAAACTATAGAGATGATAACTCAGTGGTTGACAGCGATCTGAGGAAGGGAGAGCACTGAAGAGGTAAAACAGATTTTTAAGGTCATGAAACTATTCTGTATAACAGAATTCTGTATTGGTTTGATACATGACATTATGCACTTGTCCAAACACAAAGAGCACAGAGTGAAGTTCAATGTACACAATTAAAAAAAAAAAAATCACTTATATCATGGGATCCCAGAATGGAATAGAGCCTGTGACAAAAGAATCTCATTGTATTACAAATGTATGAAACAGCATCACAGTGTCTATGGGAGATGAGAGAAAAGCTGCTGACCTAAATTAGTTTGTAAATCACAGGCAACTGTAATTCTAACACAAAATAAAAGTACAGAAGCATTGCATTCTAGTTGATAAAGATTTTTTCCCCCCATGGGGATACAGGTTAACAGTTCAAAACCATTATACATGTATACCAGAATTTTTAAAAAACTAAACAAATGGATAATGGTTGGTGGGATTCAAGTCTCTCACTATTGGAGGTGACAGGCAAACAAGAGGAGAAGGTTAGAATGATAAATGTGGTAATGGATTACAGTTAGAGACATCAGTATGAACTCATTTAGCTTAATATTGATATAGATGGCTAAGTATACAGATATCTATATCTATCTATCTATCTATCTATCTGTCTATAGGTTAGTATACACACGTTTCCATGCTCTATCACCTAAGAGGACACTGAATACTGATATCCTAGGAGTAACAAAGAAATCTAACGCCCATATATTGATTGTTGATACCATTTTCCAGAAAAAAAAAAAAAATAGAACCATGGCTTTTGGGGGAAGAAAATACACAGATAAACCTTGAGCATTTTTCATGCTACTAACAACAATAGCAACATGGTGGGGATATGTGAAAGTGACACAGCATCCAAATGAAATAGTTCCTAATAGCTAAAGCTGAACAATCTGAGCAATGGAATAAATAACATACTGAATTATATCCCAAAGTATAAGATAAATAACCACGAGTCCATGCTGACACAAATAAAAGAATAAATAAATAAAATGGGGGAGAAAAGACAAATTTCCCATCCATAACAATTCAAAATAATTTATGTATATATACCACTCCCAAAAAAGGGGATAGCACAACTCTCCTCTTTTAAAGTACAGGCTACACATAGTGACTTCCTTCATAAAAGTGTAATATGAAATGGGAGAAAAAAAGAATAATTCTACAGGAGAGCTACCTATAGTCACATGATCAAGGTTATTATTATCAGTAATTAGTTATAATAATACTCTGCACTCCTGATATGTGTAATGAAAAAGACACTTAACCTCTCTTAGTTTTCCTCTTCAGAACAAAAACCTCAATTGTAAGAAAAATAGAAAATCTCAATTACAGTATATTCTATAAAATATTTGGCTAATATTCCTCAAAACTATCAAGATCATCAAAAACAAGGAAAATCTGAAGAACTCACAGTTAAGATGATACTAGGGAGACATGACTGCTAAATGCAATGTGTCCTGGAACAGAAAAAAGCATTAAAAAGTAAGGAAATCTGAATAATGTATGAACTTCAGTTAATAATAACACTAATTCTGGTTCATTAATTATGACAAATCTACCATATTAACATAACATGTTAATAGTAGGAGAAACTTGTGTATGGGATGTATGGGATCCCTTTGTATTATTCTTCACCACTATCTTATAAATCAAAAACTTTTCTAAAATGAAAAGCTTATTTTTAAAAACCTTTTTAGTCATGTGAAGTAATGTTACCTAGAATTGATCATCTAAAAATAGTTTGGACATTAAAAAAAAAAGAGCAGATAACATAATAAGATAAAACATTTGTGAGTATAAATGCAAGTAATTGTCAAAATAAAAACCTAGAGACTCTAAGATTTGGTTACACACATCTAAAAAAGCAGCAACTCAGAAATGATAAAAAATAAATAATACATTAGGAAAAGAAACTAGAAACAGCAGTCAGATTCAAGCAAAAATACAGCCTGTGTCCTGTAGTGTTATTGTAATATGCAAAGCGAAAGAAGATTAAGAATGTGTTTTTGTTTTTATTTTTCATTAGAAAATAATGTCCTCCAATAATGTCACAAAAGAGCACTCAATATCCCACATGGCCATCTTATCTAGAAATTCAGAACACTTCCCCAAAATTCCCCTCAGATGGCATTTCTAAGCATCTCGTCTTGTTTACTATTAAATAATAAAGGTAAACAGCAAAGAGACTTTTTTGAAGCTGGAAAATACCATCAACACTTATAAAGATGACTGTTATAAAGAAAGTTCTACTCCTATAGCTACTGTCCAAATCTGGGTACTGGGGACCCTCCCTAAGAGTGGCCAGCCCAAACACAGTGTCTACTCTTTGTTATAGCTGATTCTGTATGCTCTCTTCATTCTCTGTCCCTTTCCCTACCTCTCTGCCCTTATACATCCATTTTAAAGCCATTGTCAATAAGTCTTATAAACATTTCACAGAAATGTCATTGAAAACATGCAATAAATTATTAAGTGATTGCTTTGAATGTATATTTTTACGATGATCAGAAATAACATTACGTTGAAAGCAAAATAAAAAACCTGGAGGTATATAAAAATATAAGAAAGAGATCTCATAAAATATTAAGGAAATTATGAAAAGTCCTAGAGGAGAGTGTGTAAAAATGAATATGATGCATTTAAATGTTAATAAATGAATGAGAACATACTCAGTTTATTCCCAATCAAAACTTTTGGTTGTGAACTTGTCAATGATTTAAAAATAGCCAAATAAGAATGAAGTTGGACTGAAATGGGCATTCTCAAATATATCTGGGAGACTGTACACCTTTTGTAAAGTTCTGACTTTGGGAATCATGTTAATTTGTCACACAAACAAAAATAAACAAGGAAAAATATTTTCCTAAGCAGAAATATTTTGATTATATGCCTCAAGGTGAAAGACAAAAAGAAATGTAAACAAATATCAAATATTAAACTCTAGTTAGTAGGCTTCTTTTTCACAGAGGCATAGGTTAGCTATACTGGAAGTACTTTCTGTGTATTCGAGGATTAAGCAAAAAAAAAAAAGAAAAAGAAGAAGACGAAGAAAAGAAAAACCAAAAACTCTCAGGAAGACTTCATTTTGATACATTGAATAGAAGCAAAGATGTTGGTATGATAATCTCTCTGCCAGTATGTTTAGAAGAATTCAGATTCTGTATAAACTTAAAAAGTGAGTTAGATAATCCAGGAGTTTATACAACAGAAAACTATTTAATCATTTGACTTACCTCATAGATAATATATAATGACATAGAACACTACTTATAATATTTATACAGATAGATATTCATAACATTTTTACAGTAGTATATAGGTATAATATCACTTTTAAAAATTTCTATATGTACATGGAACCTCTAGAAGAATATCCAACAGAAGGATAATGATATTTACCTATAGTAGAATACTATATGATTATTATCAACTTTGTGTATGACCCTGTCTTTAGGAAATGTATATGTATTAATACACAGTTAAATACTGCTATACTTCACGAAGTATGATTGCTATGAAATAAAAAATAAAGTTTCTTCAAATTTTGCCCCTAAAATATGACATCATAATCCAAATTAGGTAGGAAATAGGATGGGAAAGAGTGGTTAGGAGACCAATGTTCCATAATTCTGAGTCTTCTATGCATTGTCCACCAAGAAGATCTGGGGAGCTTCTGTTCCTGAACAATGGTTATGCTGTCCTTGCAGCTAATCCCCTTTTGTTACTTTTTAGACAAAAATTGTGTTCCTCTGTTTTAAGACTTGCTTTATGGTCTTGTGCTCAGATATGCTCAAATGGGTACAACCATCACCAAGGATGGGTAAATACTGACTTAGTAATAATTATTTTTCAAACTGAGCATATCACTTTTTCATTTAACAGATGTAAAATAAAATCATTTATTTAATTATGGAGTTTGGCAGTGCTAAAACATAGAGAACTACTGATTTTCATGCATCCTTTTAAAAGCATGGAATGAACACATTGACTCAGTTCTGACATTAAAACTTATTACACGTTGACAAAATATTGATGATAGTCTAACAGACAGCATTCCATTAATAATGTTTGAAACTTTTTAAAACAGATTTATTTATATATTTGAGAAAGAGAGCACAAGTGGGAGGGGCAGGAGGGAGAGAGAGAGAATCTCAAGCAAACTCTCAAGCAAACACTTTGCAGACAATAGTCTACTAAGTTTTCTTGTCATTAGGACTTTTTTTTTTGCATCAGTGCACTTGAATTGTGAAGAAAAGTAATATGTATCTATTTAGTCCAAGAGACATTTCATATTGGCCATTTAATAAAGTGATGATTAATGAGTCATTAACAGATTATTCATTTCACTGGAGTTGCCTGTATATAATTTTTATCTTCACAATCTTCTACAGGCCAAGTTAAACTAAACTTCTTTAAATCACATGTGATTTTTCCCCCTCTTTAAGTAATATCAATAATTAAAATCATAGTTAACATTTATTGAGTGTTTATAATGTGTCATGCATAGTTCTAGAGATTTTAAATGATTTAAATTAATGTTTATAATAACTCCAGAAGATAGGTAAGTTAGGGTGGTTTCCCCAGAAGCACGACCCAAGTAGTAGATATAGGAGTCTGTGAGTTACTGAGGCCTTGCTCTCTGAGTAACCTATAAGGGCAAGCGAAGTCAGGATAGGGAACACAAAAGAGTTATTCATATGCAAGAAGGTGGATTCAGTAGAGGTCTAACAACCTCAACTCAAGGGAGCTCTGGAGGGTTAATTACTCCAAAGACTCCATTCTATTTTGGGTCAAAGGAGTTTTCCATCTACTAATTGCCTATGACCGCAGGGGAGGGAGTTTTCAGGTAGGAGGAAGGAAAGGGGAGGCTGGGAATAATGCCAGAGATCTCAAGTGAGCTAGGCTCAATTTCCTTAGGATATTCCTCCGTTTCCTAATGTTCTTTAATGTTCAAGTGTACACTACCAAGGAAAATACCCAAGCACCAAAGCAGTGAGAGATAGACATACCCACAAAACTGATAAATGCATGCCAGCAGAACTAGGCAGGGCACACCATGGGCATCTGAATCAACAGATCTACTATTTTCCTCATTTTAGAACTTAGGACAGAGGCCAGAAAAATCATGTGATTTACACAAGGACACACAGGTTGGAGAATTACAGAGTTTGGATGCAAGTCTTATCAGTCTGGCTGTAGAATCAGAATTCCTACCACTACATCTTAAATTGACTCAAGTTTTCCAATTAGCAATGCATTTGTAGATCTATCTATCTATCTTAAAGATTTTTTTTTATTTTAGAGAGAGAGGGTGCAAGAAAATAAGGGAGAGGGAGAGAGAAACTTCAGCAAATTCCTTGGTGAGCTTGGTGCCCGACACAGGGCTCAATCTCAAAACCCTGAGATGGTGACCTGAGCTAAAATCAGACATTCAACCAGATGAGCCACCCAGGGGCCCCTATAGATCTGTATTTTTTGAAACCTATTCTCGAAATCACTTACAAATTCATATACCATGTGAGACATTAAATGAAATCAAAAGTACTACAGATATTAGGAAACTCATAAAAAATTTTCTTAATAACTCAGCACATTATTTTTTTATCAGCTTATTTTTTAAACATTACTTTCTAGCATAGTTGCTTCACATTTCTTTCTCCACAGAGGTTCCTTTACTTAAGTTTGTTTTGCCCTCTCAAGGTATGGCTCATATTTTGTTCTATAATTTCAATAATTTCTCAGAGGTCAAAATTAATCTGTATAAATTAGGTTTTCCCATTCCAAAACTAAGTTTTTCAAGAAAACCTGTTTAAAAAGGAATCCAAAATCAATATGTCATCAATGCCACTCACACACAAGACCAAATAAAAAACTATATAATGGAAATAAGCACTTTAAGTTGTATGATACGTGGACCTATCAACAGCAAATAGGATGTGACATGCTGCAGACTGAGATAGTACACTGACTACAATAATAAATGTTCACGAATATAGTAAAATGAACACACAATTATGAGTTTTAATAAGGATATGCTACAGCTAAAGTTGGAAATACTTTTGGAGGTAATGGACCTACATAATTTAAAGATAGGCAGTAAACTGCAGGCAGTAAAATTCAATTACACTGACTATAAGATGCATTCGAACATGCTCCCATGAAGCATACAATTCCCAGCATCATTTTGCTGATAATGTTTCCTACAGATATGGCTGGCCAAACTTTTATTCTGATCACTTAATTTATGAACAGAATAGAGGAACTGAATGGCTAGTTTGGGATTAGAAAAAAAAAAATCTTGTAGTTTGTCATAGTGATAAACTATATCTCCCCAAAAGCATATGTGGACTTTACAAAACCATCACAGTTTAACTGAAGTAAGTCGTTGTTAACTAGGATCCCAAATCTATTAGGAGATGGAAAGAAGACCATATATCAGTGGGAGAAGTAATGCTTATGGTAGGAAGATAAAAGAAAAACATGAGGATGGACAATGTTAGTTACCATATCATTCTGAGAATGATAAGCTATTTGGATGGGACTATTCATTTTCAGGGTCATCAGATGAATTTAAGAGGCAGGGAAAAAATTCCTTCAAGCATTTTCTCTGAGGAGTAGATAGCAACTTGGTGGAATTTTAATTTCATTACTTCAGTAAGTGTATATATATTTCTTAGGAAGAATTATTGCTTGCTATATGGTGGTTTTTAAACTCCTATATTACTAAACGCTACTATAGCGTATCTTTTACAAACAGAATAATTGTGTTTAAGAGTACTTCTGCAAGGAAAACAAAATTGTCCACAATATATGCAAATTGCATTGAAACTGTTGATCTGAATGAAATGTTCATACCCTTAACTGACAGATTATTAGATACTAAGAAGAGAATATATGGCATTACATTTAGCAAATTTACAGGCCATAAAAGGAAAGCATGCATTAAAGCTGTTTATATCATAACATGGCAGCTACTGAAAAGTTACATATTAAGTTAACTACTTAATTCTGTCACCAAATGGTATCCAAGTGAGTATGAATATTTTCCTACTGTGTACCATCATCTATGTGCTTTTTAAAAATTTAGTCATTAGGGGCGTCTGGGTGGCTCAGTGGGTTAAAGCCTCTGCCTTCGGCTCAGGTCATGATCCCAGGGTCTTGGGATCGAGCCCTGCATAGGGCTCTCTGCTCCGCAGGAACCCTGCTTCCTTCTCTCTCTCTGCCTGCCTCTCCCCCTACTTGTGATCTCTGTCTGTCAAATAAATAAGTAGAATCTTTAAAATAAAATAAAATAAAATAAAATTTAGTCATTATATAGAAAATGAAGCATAATGTTAATCCTACATTTTTCTTCATTATACCCTCCACCTCCACTCACTAAAATTATAATGTCATATCAATATCTTTGTTAGAATCATCTCTTCTTAGTAGCAGTGACTTCTGTTGTAGAGAATGGTAGAAAAGTCAAAGATAAGGCTTTCATAATCTTGGGAAAGGTACCGAGTTATTGTCTTTTTTACTTAGACTTTGTCTTGCAAGACAAAGATGAAGTTACAATGTAAACAAAAAGATCTGGTAAGAAGACTTTGCCTTAGGGCCATAAAGCTCTAGGGAAGTCTACTTCATTATTTTCTCTTCTCTTGGATATTCTTAAATATGCATTTTTTTTCGAGTTTTAACAGACTTGTTTTTAGTAAAGTTTTAGGTTAGCAGAAAATTGTCCAGAAAATACTGAAGAGGAAGAAATCAGAGAGGGAGACAAATCAGGAGAGACTTTGGACTCCTAGAAACAAACTGAGGGTTACAGAAGGATGGTGGTTGGGGTGATGGGGTAGCCAGTTGATGGGTATTAAGGAGGGCACGTGTTGCGATGAGCACTGGGTGTTATAGGCAACTACTGAATCCTTGCACATTACATCAAAAACTAATGATGACTATATGTTGGCTAACTGAACATAATCAAAACAAAACAAAACAAAACCAGGTATCCTTATTCCATATTATATGTTGTTAAACATTAATTTATAAAAATAGAGAAGTGTAAAGAAAAAAAAAAACAGCAAGTTCCCACATACTTCTACTTCATATCCAACTCAGTTTCCCTTACTATTAGGATCTTGCATTAGGTACATTTTTTACAACTGATGAAACCATACTGATGGATTTATAGTAACAAGTTCACAATTATACATTAGAGTTCAATCTTTAGGTTCTGCAGTTGTATGAATTGTTGACAAACGCAAAATGTCATGTAACCATCATTATAAGAAAGAGAGAAGGTGGCTCAGCTGGTCAAGTGTCTGCCTTTGGCTCAGGTCATGATTCCAGGGTCCTGGGATTGAGCCCTGCCTCTGGTTCCCTGCAGGGAGTCTGCTTCTCTCTCTGCCTCTCCTCTTAGCTTGGGCTCTCTTGCTCACTCTCTATTTCTCTCAGATTAAAAAAAAAATGTATATATACATATATATACATACATATATATGTATATACACACACACACATACATATATATACATATATGTATATATATATATATATATATATATATAAAATAGAGAACAGTTTCATTGCTCTAATATATATATATAAAAAATAAATAGAGAACAATTTCACTGCCCTAAATTTCTCCTGTGCTCCAAATATTTACTCCTCTGTCCCACCATCTCTGCAAATATCTGGCAGGCAATCAATGACGTTTTTACTGTCATTTTTCCTTTTTCAGAATGTCCTATTCTTGGGATCATATAGTATGTAGACTTTCAAAATGGCTTCTTCAACTTACCAATTTCATTTAAAATTCCCTCATGTCTTTCTTTTTTTTTTTTTTTTAGTATGACATTTTTCTTAGTAGTGGTGAAGCATATACAATTTTGAATGAGAAATTAGTGAGTAATATTAAAATTTAAAGAAACTTCAGGGGCAACTTTTGAAGGCTATGTTCTAACTGCTTTCCTCATTATGTTTTCCCCCATATTTAGTGAGGTATAATTGACAAAAATTGCACATATTTAAGTTGCAAAATGCAATGGTTTGATATATGTATACACTGCAAAATGATTGCCATAATCAAGCTAATTAACACAACCATCACCTCACTTAGTTATCACCTTGTATATGCGTGTGGTGAGAACACTTAAGATTTACTCTATGAGCAAATTTCAAGTATACAATATTATTCTTTTTTTTTTTTTTAAGATTTTATTTATTTATTTGATAGGCAGAGATCACAAGCAGGCAGAGAGGCAGGCAGAGAGAGAGAGAGGTGGAAGCAGGCTCCCTGTTGAGCAGAGAGCTGGATGCAGGACTCGATCCCTGAATCCTGGGATCATGACCTAAGCCGAAGGCAGAGGCCTTAACCCACTGAGCCACCCAGGTGCCCTCAAGTATACAATATTATTGAGTTTAATTTTAATCTTATAACTGAAAGTCTGTAACCTTTGACCAATATCTCCCCATTTTTCCTACCCCATAGTCGGGGCAACTACCATACTATTCTCCACTTTTGTGAATTCAACTTTTTTTTTTTTTTTTTTAAGATTCTACATAAGTAAAATCATACAGTATTTGTCTCTCTGTATCTAATTTAATTTACTAGAATAATATCCTCCAGGTTCATCCATGTTCTCACACGTGACAGAATTTCTTCTTTTTTTTTTTTAATTAAGTAAGCCCTAAACCCAATGTGGGGTTTGAACTCATGACCTTGAGATCAAGAGTTGCACGCTCTACTAAGCCAGCCAAGCACCCCATAATTTCCTTCATTTTTTTTAATGGCTGAATAATATTCCTCTGTGTGTGTGTATGAGAGAGAGACAGAAAGAGAAAGGGGGAGGGAGAGAAAAAGGGAGAGAGAGAGAGAGAGAACATATATATAACATTTTTCTTGATCTATTGTTCTTGATTTATACTTCCCTGATAATTATTGATGTTAAGCATCTTTTTATATACCTCCTCACCATCTGTATGTCTTCTTTGGAAAAACATCTATTCATCTCCTCTGCCCATCTTTTAATCTGATTGTTTGGTTTTTGCTATTACATTACACAAGTTTCTTATGGGTTTTCTTTTTTTATTATTTATCTATCTGACAGAGAGAGAGAGAGCACACAAACGGGGGAGCAGCAGGCAGAGGGAGAGGGAGAAGCACACTCCCTGCTAAACAGGGAGCCTGGTGCAGAATTCGATCACAGGACCCTGGGATCATGACCTGAGCTGAACACATATGCTTAATCAACTGAGCCACCCAGGTGTCCCTCTTACGTTTTTCCGATATTAATCTCATCAGTATATGGTTTCAATTATTTTTCTCCCATTCTATAGGCTGACTTTTCATTTTGCTGCTTGTTTCCTTTGCTGTGCAGAGATTTTAGTTTGATGTAGTCCCACATGTTTATTTCTGCTTTTGTTGCCCCTGCTTTTAGTATCATGTCCAAAAACTCATTGCTAAGATCAATATCAAGGAGTTTTCCCTATTTTCTTCTAGGAGTTCTATGGTTTCAGGTCCTACATTTAAACCTTTAATCCATTTCAAGTTAATTTTTGTGTTTGGTGTAGGATAAGGGTCTAATCTCATTCTTTTGCATGTGGCTGTCCAGTTTTCCCACCCATTTATTGTGTATTCATGGCATACTTGTCTCCATTGGGTATTCATGGCATGCTTGTCAAATATTAGGTGATTATATGTATGTATGCATATGTGGTCTCTATTCTGTTCCACTGTTCTATGTGTCTGTCTTAATGCCAGTATCACACTATTATAATTACTATAGCTTTGTAATATAGTTTGAAATCAAGAAGTATAATTCCTCTTTTTTCTTCCTTTTTAAAGATTGTTTTTGGCTATTCAGGTTCTTTTATACTTCCACAAAAATTTTAGGATTGTTTTTTCTATTTCTGTGAAAAGTGGAAAAGTGCCACTGGACTTTTGATAGGGATTGTATTAATCTGTAGATCACTTTGGGTAGTAATGGACACTTTAACAATAGTAATTCTTCCAATCCATGAACATGCAGTATCTTCCCATTTAATTGTGATTATTTCAATTACTTTCATCAATGTCTTATACTTTTAGTGTACAGATATTTCACTTCCTTAGATAATTCTATTCCTAAGAGTTTTATTTTTTTTTAATTTTATTGAGGTATGACTGACAAAGTAGTAAGATATTTTAATTGCACATGATGATGATTTGATATACATATATACTATGAAAGGATTCCTCCGATCTGGTAAATTTATACATTCATTACCTCCAATTTAATTTTTTTAGAATATTTAAGTTTTACTTGCTTACTTGCTCAGAAAATTTCAGTTATATAATACAGTGCTATCAATTATAATCACCATGTTATACGTCAGATCCTCAGACTTATTATGTTGAAGCTGAAAAGTCTGTACTCTTTACAAACCTCTCCCTATTTCCTCCACTTCTAGTCCCTGGCAACCACTCTTCTACTTTTAGTGTCTATAATTTTTTGTTTTTGTTTTTGTTTTTTTTTTTAGATTCCACATATAAGTGAATACTCTGTAGTATTTGTCTTTCTCCATCCAGCTTATTATACTTAGCATAATGCCTTAAAAGTCCATCCATGTTGTAGTAAAAAGGATTTCTTCCTTTCTTAAGGCTGAATAATATTCATACATACACACCCACCCCACATACACAGTGTATCTTCTTCATCCATTCAACCATTGACAAACACTTAGCTTACTTCCATATCTTAACTACTGTGAATGATCCTGCAATGAACATGAGAATACAGTTATCTCTTCAATATCCTATTTTCATTTCCTTTGAATATATATCCAGAAGGAAGACTGATGGATCTTATGGTAATTGAGGCCTTATCCCCAGCAAACATGGTGAAAATTATTTTAAATCTGGAAATATCCCAAAGACATAATATAAATAAAATGCATTATTTCAAGGGGTGCCTGGGTGGCTCAGTCAGTTAAGCATCTGCCTTCTGCTCAGGTCATGATCTCAGGTCCCTGCTCAGTGGGGTTCTGCTTGTCCCTCTTCCACTCCCTCTCCCACTGTGATCTCTCTTGCTCTCTCTCAAATAAATAAATAAAATTGTTAAGAAAGCATTTATTCAAGAAAATCTACTAAAATTCAGTAAGAACTATAATAGTATATGGTATCTGAGATCTGCTTTCTCCCTATCCTCTCCAACTTAATAAGATGGATATTACACTCTAGAGTAGTTTAGCTAAGAACATGCTTCCATATGCCCCCAGATCCCAGTTGGAGGGCTATCTTCCCAAGAAGGACAATGTGTCAGTATTTCTTATCTCCCAAACTACCTGTTGCTCAGTCCTGAGAATAATGCAGCCCCAGTCACTCTTGCCCAAGCTCATGAGTCAGTGGTTCCATTACAGGAGAGGGAAGTCAAGAAGACCTGAACCTACAATCCCACTCTACCAGAAACATAGATCCTAGAGTAGAGGTGTCACTCCAAGTATGCCATTAGCTCCATGCAGGCACCAGAGCAGCAGTTCATAAATTTTTACCTTGTAAGAGAAGTAGGTGTTGAACAGATAGCATCCAAAATCTCCCAAAGAAACTGACTTCATTCCAAACTGTGGAGAATTTCACGTCTACAGGCACTTTCAAAAACAGTGGAAGTTGCAGTAAAAAATAACTGGGAGAGATTGGTGGGTTTCTTGGACATAAAGTTTAAATTGTAGACTGGTTTGTTTTCCCTAGACACTCAGAGAAGGGAAAAACTCAGAAAAACCTGCTTGTGGTCAAAATAACTCAAAACTAACATCAGAACTATCACTTCAAAGGAGCCCAAATTCCACTGCTTTAGTCTATGTAACAATTTATACTGCAGGGCTTTGTTGAAACCAATAGATCTGCATATAATTCAAATACCACAAATAGAGGAAAAAAAAAGAAGAAGAAGCAAAAAAAGTATTCAAAGAAATTATTACTGAAAATTTACCACATTTTTGAAAAATAGTAACTTCATATCCAGGAAGCTCAACAAATAGGATAAATGCAAAAAGATCTACAAGCAGATACATCATAGTAAAAATAGTGACACAAAAGACAAGAAAAATCTTGAAAGTAAAAAGATAAAAAGGACTTAGCACTTACAAGGGAACTATAATAAAGTAAAGAGCTGACCCAGTGAAAACAATGGAATCCAGAGGTGGTGGAAGGATATATTCAAAGTGTTCAGGAGAAAAAAACCCCAATAACAAATAATTCTATATCTATTAAAGCTATCTTTTTAAAAGGGCTAAAAAAATAATGATTCCAGAAAAACAAAAACTGAGGTAATTCGTCACTAACAGACCTGTCTTATGATAAATATTAAAGAAAATGCTTTAGGCTGAAAGCAAGAGACCAGAAAACAATTAAAATTAACATGAATAAGCAAATAACTATTATAATGTTAATGATGTGATTATAAAGGATAGTATAAATGCATACTTTTCATCTTTCTTCTTCAATTGAGTTAAAAAACAATTATATATAACAATATGTATTATATATAACAATATTATATAAAGAAAAATTATATAAAATTATAGAAAGTAAAATAATTTTACTAATTATTTTAATTTTTTACTAATTATTATTACTACTAATAATATAAGATTATGTAAAATTATATAAAATAATACAAATATTGTGCCTAGAGCATCCATAAAAGTAATATTTCCACTAAGGAAGTATAACCATGTTCATGGGAGCAAAGCTGGGCTAAAGAAATAACTATAGACTGTTACTTGGGTCCACAAGGACAAATAAAGAGAACCAACAAGGATAAAGAAAATTAACAAAAACTATAATTATAGTATATAGTATATAACTTCTCTTTTCTTCTTTCAATTATTATAAAGACTTGAAATTATAGTGTATTAGGTATAAAAATGTACTTTTAAATTTGTACAATTATAATATGTGTAACAATAATAGAAAAAAGGGATTAAAATGAATAGAACTATACACGAGTAACATTTCTAATCTCACTGGAATTAGGTTAGTATAAATCTGAAGCTGATCCTGTTAAGTTAGTATAAACATGGTAAACTCTTGAGCAACCATTTAGGAAATAACTCAAAACATGTAGTGAAAAATCATTAAAGAGATTGAAATGTTATATTATAAAATATTAACTTACTGCAAGTAAGCACTAAAGAGGAAATACAGGGTAAAGAAGACACCACACACATAGTAAGCAAAAAGTAAAATGGCAGACATAAGTTTAATATTAATATTAACATTAAGTATAAATGGTTTAAAAAATTCAATAAAAATACAGAGACTGTCAGTCTGAATTTTTTTTAAAAAAGGATGTGACTGGGGCACGTGCACCCAAATGTTTATAGCAGCAATGTCTACAATAGCCAAACTATGGAAAGAACCTAGATGTCCATCAACAGACGAATGGATAAAGAAGATGTGGTATATATACACAATGGAATACTATGCAGCCATCAAAAGAAATGAAATCTTGCCATTTGCGATGATGTGGATGGAACTAGAGGGTATCATGCTTAGCGAAATAAGTCAATCGGAGAAAGACAACTATCATATGATCTCCCTGATATGAGGGAGAGGAGATGCAACATGGGGGGTTAAGGGGGTAGGAGAAGAGTAAATGAAACAAGATGGGATTGGGAGGGAGATAAACCATAAGTGACTCTTAATCTCACAAAACAAACTGAGGGTTGCTGGGAGGAGGGGGGTTGGGAGAGGGGGGGTGGGGTTATGGACATTGAGGAGGGTATTGCTATGGTGAGTGCTGTGAAGTGTGTAAACCTGGTGATTCACAGACCTGTACCCCTGGGGAAAAAAATATATTATATGTTTATAAAAAATAAAATTAAAACAAGAACACACACACACACACAAACAAAAAACAAAAAAACCCCAAAAAACAAAAAACAAAACAAAAAAAAAGGATGTGACTATATATTGTCTACAAATTTACATGTACACATACAAATACATTAAAACTAAAAGAATGTGAAAAAATGTTATCATACAAACAATAATCACAAGAAAGCTAGAGTAGCTACACTAACATCAAACAAAATAGATATCAAGACAATAAACTACACTATGCATGAAAAGAGATATTTTGTAAGGGGAAAGGGTCTATATATGACAATTATAAGTATACATACACCTAATAACAGGACACCAAAATACACGCAAAAAAAAAAAAAGAAAGAAATGAAGGGAGAAATAGAAAATTCAGTAATATTAACAGAGACCTCAATATTCTACTTTTGATAATACTTCCAATAATATATAATAATAAATATACAATAAATAATAAACAATAAATAAATATTATTTATTATTAATATAATATTAAATAATAAAATAGATAATAGATAAAGATAAATAAATAAATAATAGATAATAAATAGAAAAACTAGATAGAAGATCAACAAGGAAACAGAAGACAAAACTATAAACCAACTAGACAATAGCTTAATACATATACATCCTAAGTGTACATGAAACATTCTCCAGGACAGACTATACTAGGTCATAAAGCAAGCACCAACAAATTTAAAAGATGAAATAATACTAATTGTTCTGACCCAAATGAAATAAAATTAGGAAAAAAATTTTATTTAGGAAATTCACAAATATATGAATATTAAATATGCTCTTAAGTAACCATTTAATAAAGAAATAAAATAGAATATGGGTAAATACTCTAAGATGAATGGAAATGAAGGCAAAAGCATACTAAAACTCATGGGAACTAGAACATAGTGATAAATTTGTAGCTTTTTATGCATAGATTCAAAAAGAATTAAGACCTTACTCAAATCAGTAATCTAACTTTCCACTCTAAGATACTGGAAAACAACAAACTAAACTCAAAACAAAAAGAAAAAAAAAAAAAAAGGAAAGGAAATCAAATAAATAGAGAAGAGTAAAACAATAGAGAACATCAATAAAACCAAAATTGGTTCTTTGAAAGTGAGGTTGACAAACCTTTAGAGAGACTGACAATGAAACAAAATTTAAAAATGAGAGAGAGACAGAGCGAGCAACAGGGGCAGAGACAGAGAGGGAAGACTCAAATTATTAGAATCTGAAATGAACAAATTAGACAACTTCAATGAAATTGAAAACTTCCTAGACAGACACAACTAACCAAAAGCAACATTAGAAGTAGATAATATGAATAGGCCTATAAGTAAAGAGATTAGTCATCAAAAAGCTAACTATAAAGAACAGCACTCCCCAGTGGCTTCACTGCTTTTACCAAGTATTTATAGAATGTACTCCATTTATTCACAAACTCTTTCACAAAACAGAAGAGGAGGGAAAATGCCCAACTAATTTTATACAGCCTGTTATACCCTGACACCAAAATCCAACAAAGATATTATGACAAAAGAAAGCTATACCAATATCTCTTACCAATATGGATGCAAAAATTCCCAATACTAGAAAACCAAATCCAGCAACATATAAAAAAAATTATACACCATTACCAAGTGAAATGCATCCCAGTAATCCAAGATTAGATTATCATCCAAAAATCAATTAATGTAATATGTCATGTCAGTAGAAGATAAGACATGAAAAACGCATAATTATCTCAATAAATACAGAAAAAATTCTGGGAATAGAAGGGAACCTCTTTTATCTGAATAAGAGCATCTGTGGAAAACTTAGCTTACATCATACTTACTGATGAATCAAAGACTACATACTTTCTCCTTAGATCAGGAACATGATAAGGATGGCTGCTATTGCCGCTTCAAGATTGGACGGCAAATTCTATTCAGGACAATTAGGCAAGAAAAAGAAATAAAAGGCATCCAGACTGAAAAGATAAAAGGAAACTATCTTTTTCTATTTACAGACAACATGATCTTGCACATAAAAACAAAAATAAAATTAAAAATTAATTTCAGAAATAAAGCCATGCGTGTATACAGTCAACTGACTTTTAACAAGGGTCCCAACGTCATTCAATAGAAAAGAACAGTCTTTCAATAATGGTTCTGGGATAACTGGATAGTCACATGCATAAAAATGAAGTTTGACCCTCATCTCATACCACATGTAAAAACTAACTCAAAAGTAGACCAATGACTTAACTGTAAGTGCTAAAGCAGTAAAACTCTTAGAAGAAAACATAGATGCAAATTGTCACAATCTTGGATTTGGCAATGGATTCTTAGAAAATGATACCAAAAGCACAGGCCAAAAAAAAACAAAAAACAAAAACAAAACAAAACAAAAAAAAACCTTGGACTTTATCAAAATTAAAACTCTTGTACTTCAAAGGATACTGTCAAGAAAATGCAAAACAACTCAGACTAGAAGAAGATATTTGCAAATCATAGGTCTGATAAAGTGACTTGCATCAAGAATTATTACAACTCAGTTTTTTTAATGGTCAAAATATATGAATAGACTTATCTTCAGGGACTATATAGAAGTGGCCAATAAGCACCTAAAGAAATGTTCAACATTAACTCAAAGAAAAATACAAATCAAGACCATAACGAGATATCACTATCATAACCACTAGGATGGCTAATCTTTAAGTCAGAGAATAACAAGTGTTGATGAGAAACTGCCACCCTCACACATTGGTAGCAGCAATGTAAAATGGTACAACTTCTTTGAAAACAGAAAATTTCTCAAATAAATACAGAGTTACCATATGACCCACCAATTCTACTTCTAGGTAGTTAGCCCAAAGAAATAAAAAGACATCCATGCAAAAACTTGTACACAATTGTTTATAATAACATTGTCCATGTATCCATGATCATTAATTGTGCTAAAATGTGTAAACAACCCAAATATCCATCAACTGATGAAAGAATAGTCAAAATGCAGTATATATGTGTGTGTGTATACGTGTGTGTGTGTGTGTGTGTATGTGTGTGTGTGATACTTATATATAAGGGATATTGTTGGAATGGGATATTGAATATAATGTAATACTATTATTATGGACTATCACATGTGTGCACATGTATATAGTATACACTATATTATATCACATCATATATATATAATGAGATACTACCAGAATGGAATATTGAATATAATGGAATATTATGATTATGGAATATTATTCCACCATAAAAACAAATACTAATGCATACAACCTAAATAAATTGTGAAAAAATTTTACTAAGTGAAAGCAACCAGGCAGAAGACAGTCACAGAAGACCACATGCTATATTATTCCATCTATATGGTATGTCTAGATTAGTCATTTAAGTCAATAGAGGCAGAAAAAATAGTGGCTGCTTAGAGCTGGAAGAGGGATGGGAGAAAGTGAAGGGATGTCTTATGTTTATAATGGACACAGGGTTTCTTTTGAAATGATGAAAATGTTCTAAATTTGATTGTGGTGATAGTATCAAATATATTTGAATACACTAAAGTCCATTGAATCATATATTTTACATGGGTGAATTGTGTGATATGTGAATTATATCCTGATACAGCAGTTTAAAAAATGAATAGATGAAGAAAAATAACAGCACACCTTTGTAATCTGAAAATGTATACTTGTATCTAAGTTTGGTAGGAGCACTATGAAGACAAAATATATTCTAGTTCAATTAGTAAACTAAACCATTGCATGAGAATTACCACTAGCACTCATAAAAGGAGAAGATACTTGGAGACAGTAACACTCAAAACTAGGTAGCATCAGAACTCACCACCAAAAAAGTGACCAAAGCTTTTAAATGGAATGATTATTCACAATTATATTGTGTAGTGAAAAGGATATTTAGAGTCAGAAGAGCTAGACTGTACTAGACGCCCCCCCTTAAAGCCAAGATCATCTTGTCTAAGCTACTTTTCTAAGCCACAATTCCTATTCTGTAAAAGTTGACAAATTTTAAACAGCAAAACAGTATATAGAAATGTGAAAGATGTATTAAATATATAGAATACGGTTGACTTCTAATGTCAATAACATTATTTCAACAAATATTCATTCCATAGAATTACTAACTTCATTGGTCTTTTCTAAATCTTTCCACAGGATTGCTTTATCTTTAAAATATTTGGTAACCATGCCATGAATGGTCTACAGAACCAATTTCACATAATCTTCTTTTATTTCTTTTCCTTAGTGGGAGAAGCATGCAACTATGGTAGTATTAACTTGTAGAATTTCAAACAGAATAGTAAACTCAACTTCACTGTTATTTTTGCTTTTATAACTGCTCATCATCACCTGCAGGTGAACTTTTACCCTCATAACTTCTTAGGCATCACATTTTTACTGCATAGGATTAATGTCTTCTTCCTGTTACTTTCAAAATTGTGAGTAGTAATTAAGCATGTAAAATAATCATCAAAGAACGAATCATTACTGAAATAAAGAACACCTAGAATTACATGGTAATGAATTAGGACATGAGCATACTGTAGTGCGGCCCTTCAGAAATGTTATTATGAGAATAAGACCATTGCCAAGCAAGGCTAACTATAATGAAATTGTAGGTTATTGTATTTAAAACATTCAAGTGAGATAGTTATTTTTCTACTATAATTTAATTTTTCACTAGAATATACACCAAAATTTATTCCCTATATCTTAAGAATTAGTCTCATTTTCAAAATCCTATTACATATTGAAATTTTAAGTCTATGTTGATTCTGTCTTAAAATTAAGTCATACCAAAATGGTTCTACACAATTGCCACAAGTTTAGAAAAAGTTTAACCAAAGGCTACATATTCTTTGCAGTGCATAAGTTGTTTGCAGAACAAGGACTTTGAACAGACTTGTTAATAACTGGCTTTTTAAAATTTTTTTTTAATATTTTATCTATTTATTTGAGAGAGAGACGAGGAGAGAGAGTGAGTGAGCACAAGCAAGGGGGAGGGGCAGAGGGAGATGAAGCAGACTCCCCACTGAGCAGGTAGTCTGATGTGGGGCTCTATCCCAGGACCCTGAGATCAGGACCTGAGCAGAAGGCAGACACTTAGCCAACTGAAAGCCCAGCCACCCCTATATATTGGCTTTTCAAGCTTTGTAATTGAGACAGAAAACTTTAACAAGGATACACAAATTAGGTAAGTAACATAGTAATAAACTATCTTTGACCTAAATCTGAGAGATTTTAAAAAAGCTTAAACACATATAATATTCCAAGTTATTTCCTTTATAATTTTGAGTGACACAGAGATTGCACTATGTGAGTTTTTATATTTATGAAAGTTGATGCTAAGAGTATATTTAGGTATTCATATGCATATTAACTTTTATGATAAATATCTTAAACTATTATTTATAAAAAACTACTCAAAGTTATCCAGTAAAGTAGAATGTAAATTACAAGTAATTCCACTTAATCCTTCCTTCCATGTCAAAAATGCTATTCGAAAATTTATAAGAAAAACATATTTGGGTCCCTTCTACTCTCATATTGTCTCTGGGACTGAAATAGTATCAAGATCTAAAAGTAATAATAATAATAATAACAAAGAAAAAGATTAGTGCCGTCGATAATCAGATATTCTCTATCAGCAATTTTTAGACATTGAGGAATTTGTTTCACCTTCATCATTAAATAATATATTGACAAAACTTTCCTCAATTGTTTCCACTCTCAGAAAATATGGATTGGACATTATTATTCCATGTTCTTGTTAGTTTTTTCATTTTTTAATCAGTTCTCATGATTCTGTTAAATACACATACACTAGAACTTTGCCCTCAGCAAAAATCCAGAAGCAAGAAAGGCCCCTTATTTATGGATAAATAAGAACTTATATTAATGCACACTACACAATTTTTAAAAATTTGCCAATATTCACTAAAATAAATTTATCCTTGCAATAATACTTTGAGATTCTTATTAACTTATGGCATAGATTGAGAGACAGAGAGTTTATATAATATATGACCTTGTATGCCATGACAAAAAAATTGAATTTTAAGAGCAATGGGAGCTACTTTCTAGTTTAAAGTAGGAGAGTCACACGGTATGATGTAGATTTAAATAACAGAATGACAATCGAAATGAGTAGAACTAACAGAACTAGAAACTTGGGCATTGTAATGTCTAGGTAAATGGTAGCAGTGGCCTGGAGGAGAGCCAAGAGAAATAGAATAAGTCTAAATTTCTATTTGGAAGCAGAACTGCAGGACTCGATGAAAGATTAGTAAGAAAGGAAAGAGAGAAATATATCTTAATGTTGGGGCTTAAGCAAATGAGAGATACACATTTTATAGTCAGGAGGAATTGAGAAAATCAAATGTACAGGGAAAAATCAAGAGCTCTGTTGTTTCTGTTTCAAACGACTAGACTTATATTATCTAGCACAGAAGCCACATAACCTCACGTAGCTACTGAGCACTCAAAATGTGAATAGTCAAAATTAAGATAATTATACTGACAAATATACAATAGATTATGAAAATATAATGTAAAAATACACTAAAATATCTCATTAATAATTTGTATATTGATTCCAATTTTAAGTGGTATTTTGGGTATATCCACCATATAAATATTAAAATGAGTAACTAAAAATTTTAATAACTCTGGGGTTCACAATATATTTCTATTGGAAAGAAGTGGATTAGCCTATGAGCTAAAAGAAATGGACAGCTAAAAAAATAAGTCAAATTTATGTTTAAAAAATTTTATTAAACTTACCTATAACCTCCTTGCATCTTTTCATATGTCTATACACACTTACAAAGACTAAATGAGGAGATCTACCTGATAGGCATATAAATCTATTTCTTGTAGAAATTTTTTTTCTAAGTTACAAAAATATGTGTTAGCATTTTTGAAGAGTGAATATTTGTCACATGAAAACCAAAAGCATGGTGATATCTTCTCATTCAAAAAAATTAGTAAGGTAAAACTTCTCCATGAACTTATTTTTAAAAACAATGATATTGTAAACATGACTTTGCTCTTTTTTAAATTAAATATATGTATTTTTTTCTAATTTTCTTTACTTTGGCTATAAAAAAAGAAAATTTTTAGTATTTAGAGTCTAATGTGGAGGGTACAACTGTATACGTTATGTAATCATGCACTTAAAAATACTACTTGAAATATGGAAATATTTGCACATGCACATAATGGTAGGAAGCATCCAAGGAGAATAAGTCAGCAGTCTCGGAGAAGAAAATATTTGTGTTTTATTTTCAAGAACATGTTTGTGCATAGGAACTGTCAAACTTGTATGCTGGTTATGTTTAAACAGTAAAAAATTATCTGATTTTTTGCTTGCTATTTTGCAGGAAACACATCTAGAAATAAAGAAAGACCAGCTTTGGTGAAATTTAAAGGAGACTGAATTGGGAGACCTTAATTCTAACCCTGGTTCAGTCATGACAAGCCCAAGAAACACTGGGTGAATCACTTTAGCTTCTTTCTTATTTGTCTCTCTTACAGAATAAGATGTTGGTATGAAAAGTTTTCTAAGTTTCCTTTTCACCACATTCCTATTTGGGAATTACATGTTTCATTTAAAAATAGTTCTACAATGTAACAATCTATATGGCCACAGCTACAGTTAGCACCTGGTAAGACTATGCAACACTTCTAGGTTAAGCCATTATAATTCTAAAATATTTTCACCAATGAAAATGGCTATTTGATCTTTCCCTTCTTATTCTCTAAGATAATGTGTATGCAAACTATGTTTTTGATTGGTAAGGCCTTTATCATTTCTGAAACATAATGAATTTAGTGATTGTATAGAAAGCTAAAATATTGGCTTTTCTCCCCTGGTTTGATTTTTTCCTGTTTTATCACTTGGAGGAAAAATTTAGAACACAGGATGGATCATGTTTCACATGCAGACTCTGCCTCCAAGTTTACTGCTTCCTTTGATCTGTAGTGGTTTTTAAACTTTCTAAAGATCGGGCAGATATATAATTAACAGCAAAGAAATAAACAGGGGTATAAGACTTCAACAAAAAATTATTTTCTAATTATTTGAGCTTCATAAAGTGATTTCAAAGTGGAGACAAAATATTTGCTTATATTTGCTTCACCAAAACATGTAATCATGCTCATAGGACTAAAAAGCTGGAAAATTCAAGCAGCTATGGACACATATGTACAAACTGAATCCTTGGGAAACAATTCTCAAAAGAATCAGCACTGTCTTATAAGTATATATATATAAGTTTATAAGCATATATATATATATGCTTGTAAGTATAAGCTATAAGTAGAAACAAATTAACTAAAAAGGCCTCCAATATTACTTTCAAATCAAGAGCACAATTTTTTTAATGCACTGGATTTGGAGTATTGAGAATGCTTTCTCAAAAAAAAAAAATAAATAAATAAATAAAAAAAGAAAGAGAGAGAAGGGAAATTCCATCTTCTTAATACCACTTGGCTATGGAACACTATTTCCCAACACACTGCCTCCTCTCTGAGCTCTGTCTTTTCAGCATTCTTTCTTTAATCCCTTTTGTAAATCTCTGTCAAAATAAACTGTAGGAAACATCACTTTTAACATTTTACCACCCTAATCATAAAAGCCTCAATAAACTCCTTTGGTTACACATATCTGGGTAATCAAGGTCTTCTACAATCAGGTCTCTGTTTTCCTTCCTATACCAAATATATCAAGAAAGAAGCATTACTATGTTTCTTTTCTTTTCGGTTTTGTTTTGTTTTTCCCCACACTCTCTTCTTTAAAGACATAATAAACATGGAGGTAGGAGAAGTGATACTAGGGAAGGACAGGCTTCAGATCATGGAGCCAAAATTAGCCCATGAAACAAAAATGCAGGATTAGAAGGGAAACCAAGTTCACACAGAGCATACATTCAAGCCATGAAGATGAACAGACAAATCTCAAGGTTGAGGAACAGCCTTAGAAAGAGGGTCCAGAAGAGATGTGATGAAACAGAGTCTACAGAAGTTTCTTGAGCCACCAGAACAATGGAAGGTACATTTCCCAGGGTTCTTCCAGGTAGAATGATATGGAGAATTTTTTGAAAGCTACAAAGGGATATAAGCCTTTAGTTGTGATAAGTGAAGAAGAAGAAGAAGTAGAAGAAGAAGAACAATAACAACAATAATAACAACAATAAAGAATGAAAGAAAGAGACAGAAGAGGAGAGGGAAAGAGGGAGGGAAGAGAATGATGGAGAGAAAGAGACAGAAGGGAGGGAAGGAAGAAAAGGAAGGCAGGAAAGAAGGAAGGAATGAGGAAGGGAAGAAAAGGGGGGAGGGAGGGAAAGTAGAAGGAAAGAAGACTAGAATTTCCAAGGCCGTCTTGCCCAGAACAGAGTATTTCTGTCTCAAATATAGCTATGATGCAGATTCCAGGCTTAAACATTTAAATACACTTTTAAAATGCTTGGTTCTTCAGAACTCTAAGAACATTACAGCTAGATGAAAGATAATTTTTCATCATCTTCTTAGATGTCAAATTCCTTTGAGCAATTTGGAACATTCAAAAAGTATATTGACAGATCAGCAAAAATGAAGGGGCATTTTCATCACCTTGAGAAATGGTGATCAAAGGAAATGTGCCAACCAATTAAAACATGATCAATGCCTCTATTTCCTTTTTCTTCTGTCATAAACTGTGGCTAAAAAGAATTAAGTTATTATTTTTTCAAAGTCTGCTTCATCTTGATAATGTCATATAAAAAAGCAATTTGAATCACAAGAGTTTAAATATACCATGTGGTAAATTACATTGATACAATCTTATGAAGGCAAATATTAATCATATTTGAAATACATGACAGTCTGTCTATTAGTTGTTTTAGTTTAAAGCAAAGCAACTGGCATTGGTAGGCTTAAAATACTTTTATGCTTTTGTACAAAAATATATAAAAACAAAATTAGTATGAATTACCAGTTTAAGAAATCACAGTCTTTATCTTATTTTAAAACCAGCTATGATAAAATCTATTTTCTTCTGCAGTGTACTCACTTCCTTATCTCAGGAGAAGACCTGTGTTTTATAGCAGGCTTGGTAATTTGGATATATAAAAATGGGAGTATATTTTATCTATATACTACACAGCAGGTATACATTTAGAATTTTGATTTATAGCTTCCAGATAGCTTGGGAAGACACATACCGGTCTGGCACACACCCAACTGTCAAAATATTAGGAGCCTGGACACATCCACAACTTCACAGCTACACAGCCATTGATTAAAAACTGTCAAACCCTCACTGAGAAGATAAAGATCCAAATGAGACTCCCAAGGACAAATGTCTTAAAGTTATAGTCTGTGTATCTGCTTGCTTCTTTCATCTCACCCTAGGGGTATCTGCTCTTCTCTTCCCATTTCCTTCTTGGATCTCCTCTGAACCAAAAACCCAGTAGCTCTTATCATGCTTTACTCAAATAACTGAAATTCCAGGTGAGCTATGCTCTCCCATTGAGTATGCCCTGAGATAGAACCAAAGTTAGTGCCCTAACAGACAAGCTAGCATACCTAAAGTAAACCATGTCTCACCAGTAACCCATATACCAACTTTAAAGGACAAGGCAAGAGGAGTCAGGAGGTAGGAACACCTTTGCAGGAGTCCGTGATAGATGGGTCAATGTCAAGGGAAGAATCTGATTTCTCTTATCCTGGCTTCAATTATGTTTAAAGCAAAACAGAAAGCAAGGGTCATTAATAGGATGAAGTTGGAAGATGAGATATTAGACTTGAAAAATAGATAAAAAGGGTCAGAAATAGCTGGCTAAAGAACAGAGCATGAAAGTATGAGCAGCCTACGGACTTACAATGTAGCTGTCTGGAGACATTAAGGAAACTTGGTTCATGATCATAAACTTGAACACAGTTTAATCATTGTGTTTGTGAGTTTTCTCTCAGTCATTTCAGCAGCAGATTAAATTATTCATAGTCAGAAAAAGAGTGTATGTGGGTATGGGTGTGTTTTTCATGAGGAGGAGGATGGGTAGAATAAAATAAAGAGTCAATTTAAAATTATTATCTACCTTTTCTTTTTATTATAGTGCCACGTATTTCCTCCAGCATTAACAATTTATTCCCTTCTAATTTAACAACATTAACAATTTATTCCCATCTAAGACAACATTTTATAATTATTTGTTTTGTAATCAGCTAATTTATGCGCTTTTATCATTAAAGTAGTAATTACATAAGTTATTTGGAAGGCATCTTTGCTCTAAAAATTAGTTATTTAAAAATAAAGTAAAAAATTCAGAAAGCATGAAAATTGGCCTAAAAACATACAAAAAGATATTAACAGTGCTACACAGTTATGGTCTTAGCTACGAATCTTTGTTAAAAAAATTCATGAACATGCTTAAGAGAAAAAAATTAAGAACTGCCAAGAGCACTCTAAAAGATTTGCCTACAAACAGAAATTCTCTAGCTGTTACACTGTTAGAGTGATAAAGGCATCCTTGGATTGACTCCATATGTTTTACCTTCTACACAGACTAGCACATTGAGCCCCAAAGAAAGAAGGACCTGCAGTTTCCTAGATGCAAAGCAGCAGAATGGTTGGGCAGCCATGGCTGCAGAGATGCCCAAGAGAAAGATCCCCATAAGTGAAAGCAAAGACATAAAGACAAATTACCCAACTGAAGTGTCACAAAAGGAAAGTCTATCTTGTCTTAAAGAGTATAACAAATACACTATAAGTTACAACAAGTGTACTGTATTTCTGAAAGGAATAAAGCAGTATATTCAAGGACAATACATTGTAAGTAGTTTAACACAAATTGTTCTTCATTTATCATTGTGGTTGCTGAGAAATCCATAAACACAAGTCATTATATAAATTATATAAATATGTAAAAAAAAAACCCTGAAAAATCTATATAATCATCTTAAAATGTGAAATAGTATTTAATTCAATAAAAATCAAGTACTAGGGGCACCTGGGTGGCTCAGTGGGTTAAAGCCTCTGCCTTCGGCTCAGGTCATGATCCCAGGGTCCTGGGATCGAGCCCTGCGTCGGGCTTTCTGCTCAGTGGGAAGCCTGCTTCCTCCTCTCTCTCTCTGCCTGCCTCTCTGCCTACTTGTGATCTGTCTGTCAAATAAATAAAAATTTAAAAAAAAAAAATCAAGTACTAATATTTTTGTGGAAAAGTGACATAGAGGCACTTTATGATGATGATATCTATTTTTAAAATGGAAACTGATACCCTAAGAATAAAACACTCTAAGTTTTGCATCTTTTAAAAAGAATGTCTAGGGGTGCCTGGGTGACTCAATTGGTGAAGCAACTGCCTTCAGCTCAGGTCATGATCCCGGAGTCCCAGAATCCAGTCCTGTGTTGAACTCCCAGCTTAACAGGGAGTCTGCTTCTCCCTCTGACCCTCTCCCCTCTCATTATCTCTCTTAGTCTCTCAAATAGATAAATAAAATCTTAAAAAAAAAAAAAAAGAATGTCTATATTGTTGCTATATTATTCCAGAAGTTCTAGTCCATCCAATGAGAAAGAAAAAAGATTATTAAAATTGATAGGCCAAAGAGCCAATAAGGATATTCAGATGAGATATACATATATCTCAGAAAGTCATAGTTACTCAGAAATTTTAATAAATTTAATGTTTTAATAAAGCAAAATGTTATTTATTTATTTATTTATTTTTTGCAATACTTCTATTTTGGATCTAGAGTAACACAGACAAGGGTTTCTCATGTTAAGACACACTTTTACTCCATGTATTAGATTCTACTTAGTCTTACATAATGGATATTCTGAAATGCTATTCAATTCTCTTAACTTGTACTTAATATTTTTGTGCATATTGATTTATAAAAATTGTTCTTCACTAGCTTTTATTGTAGGTATCTTTTTTATATGCATAATTATGGCTCAAAATATGCCCTAGGTTGTGCTATATAATTTTTAAATAGTTTCTGCATTCTGAAATAATCTAGTTTTTTGTTTTTGTTTTTTAAAGATTTTATTTATTTATTTGACAGAGAGATAGAGAGAGAGCACGAGTAGGCAGAGCAGCAGGCAGAGTAGAAGGCTCTCTGCTGAGCAGGGAGCCCGATGTGGGACTCAATCCCAGGACCCTGGGATCATGACCTGAGCTGAAGGCTGATGCTTAACCGACTGACCCACCAAGGTGCCTCAAAATAATCTGTTTTCTAAAAGTTTGCATGAAATAAGTGAAAACATCTAGCTCTGGAGTTTTGTTAATGGATAATGTCTTTATAACTCTCTTCAATTCCTTCCATCTGTATTTAAAATTTTCTATTTCATACCACTTATTTATATTCTAGTTCATAAAGTTTTCGTAATACACTGCAGAGATTTTGGAAAATATATAAAAGCAAAACCAAACTTTTAAAGAAATCACTGTAACTGCACAAAGAACAAATAGCCACTGCGAACATTTTGGTGTCTATAAAACCTCCTGTGTCTCATCATTCTCCATTTGCACAACATTCCTTTGTCTTGGTAGTTTATCTTTCTTCCTTTCTATTTCAGCCTTTCCCCTGGCTGGCTTTCCAAACAACTTTTATGGAGCAGGTCTCACTTTGCAGTAAGAGAGTCTATCAATTATACCAGAGTTTTCTTCTGGAAATCGAAATGGCTCATTTAAAACTCTTTGTTCTAAGTCTTTTTTGATACTGATCTCCTCTGCTCCTTAATTTCTATAGTACTTTAATACACCACCACCACCTAATGTCTGTGTTTTCTCATACTTGAACAAGGCAAAATAAATCCAGGTCAAGGACTGCCAAAAAAGGTACATAACTTAAACTTTGAATTCTCTCTGTCCATATGAGTAACAGTCTTGCTATAGTCAGACATTTTCTATTATGAAAACAAAGTAATTTGGAAAAATCATTCCTCAATTTTGCAGAATGACAAAATGACCAAATCACTGCTTCACTAACAACTTACTTCTATTACCTATTAAGGAATACATAAAATTTTGTCTTTGGGAAAATGAAATATTTTAACTAGATATCCTCCATGTTATAATCCAGATAGTTCCCCCTTTCACACTACTGCTAAGCTAAAGACTTGCTTTCTCCAGAGGTCAATGATAAAGCTTTAGTAGAGCCCTGGGGATTCTGTTGGGGGTAAGTTTCATTCCTTTGTTATATACCAATGCATGCACATAAAAACTGTATATTTCTCACAGGCTACAAAGAAATGATGTATCTGTGGCCCTCATAAGGGCTATTTAGCCTAGGAAGAGACTGTATGATTTATTTTTATACCTTTCTCTTTAGCATATGCTAAACTGTATTTCCACATGGTCAAGTCTTTCTCACTAGAAAATTTCAATAGGCCTATAGTTCAAAGTTGCCTGTTTACACAGTCCACTGTGTACTACTACTATCTCTTACGTGTGTCTTTTCCTCAGATATCTGAAGAGGAAAGGTAGCTGAATGAGAACATAAAAATATGGCAAAACTTAATCCATCTTAGTCCAAACTTTACTATTATTTCTATATAAATCCCTCTTTTCACATGACTTGCATTTCCAAAGATTTTGATACACATTCAGGCAAAGATAAGTGCACAAAGATGATTATCAGCCCCTGTAATACAAGAACTTTTATCAAATAACCCATTTAACCTGATATTTGTTAAAGTTTGCAAAAGAATGCTGTGTGGCTATTAAAACTGATTTCTATTTCTTGACTTATGTTTCAGGTGTTTCTTAGTTACTCAGAGGAATAAAGATGAGGGAAACGGCTGTTCACCTTTTTTCTAGAAGGTGGGCAAGGCTGATGGAATTAACACGTCTTCATTCCCAGGCTCCAAAGGCATATTAAGATTGTCATGGACATACAGATAAATGCTACAAATTGTCATGGACATACAAATAATGCTACAAATTGCCCCATTTTTCCTCATTCTTCACCCTCAAGAATGTAAGGTAAAATTTTCTTAACTTTTTGTATTACACACATTACATCTTGATTACATATACTGAAATCATAATATTTTGACTTCATTGCACTGAGTAAATGTATTTTTGAAATTT
Source organism: Lontra canadensis (assembly GCF_010015895.1). Taxonomy (NCBI): domain Eukaryota; kingdom Metazoa; phylum Chordata; class Mammalia; order Carnivora; family Mustelidae; genus Lontra; species Lontra canadensis. The sequence continues at coordinate 8,237,216 of NW_022631065.1, read as the reverse complement.
TTTCTTTTAGTTCTGAATGTGGTCACTAGGAAATTTAAATTGTATATAGGCCTTCGACTTGTGGTTCTCAGAATATTTCTGTTGGATAGCTCTGTCCCAGATATATGTATGATAGATATTTAGAAATTTATCCATAAAGATATATGAAATATATATTTATGTATATTTGTCACTATCTTCATTTTTCCATGGTATATTTTAACTTCTTTGACTTAGACTTCAGTAGAACTAATACCATTCTCCTATTCTGAGCTTGAATTTGTGAAGTTTCTTATGTTCCTTAGATACCCTGACTTCTTTGCCAGGTCTTGCTGCATAACATGAAATCTTAACTTCTGAAACCAGCTTTGGTGTTCTCTTTTACAAGTTCTTAAATTGTGAGGGAAACTGAATCTGTGAGAGACTCAGAATCCTAACTCATGAGTAAGAGTTAAATCTTAGAATACACAAAAATTTACTTTCAAAGAAAATGCATTTTAATAACAGTATATATCACTATTTTATAGACAAAATTCCTGGGTACCTGGATGAAACATATCCTCTCCAACAATTAAAATTATATAATAAATGTGAAATATGTTTTCTTCATAATACCTGGGTTCTCCTTCATAAAAATGCTTTACTTATTACCTTATAAATATTCTCTCTGTATCACAGAGGCCTTAGTTTAAGGAAGGCAACTTCTTTTAGCAATATTAAGATATTGACTCTGGAATCAGTCAGGGAATGAAAAATGAAGTTATGCATATTTAATCTACTCAGTGAGGATTTGGGGCTGCCTCTGAGAATAAGAGAGAAAATTAATAACTCCCCACCCTCCTTCACAAGGATATTTATGAGAACAAAATTATATCAAAACATATGGGAAAGCATTTAGGAAGTATAACAGGATATAAAATGTTGGGCATTTTATGATTGCTTTTATGAGTGATAATTATTTAAACTTTAGAAGAAACATTCATTTGACTTTTGTAGTTTAACACTTCTTTTAAGCCCTAAGGGTCAATTCCCTTTTTTCTTCAAATAAAAAAAATCTATTTCACATCAATAATAGAATATATATGTTCTTACCTTTTTTAACAAGTCAAGAATTCTACTTTATGTAGAACAGTGTTTAGCCTTGACCACCTTTTCTAAACAGTCTGTGCCAAAGGGACTCTTACATGCTATCCCTCCCAGCAAAATAAATAATGTATAGAATACAGTTTCTTTCAGAGCTGTACAAGAAAAGAGCAGATAAGGCAGAAAGGGAGAAAAAGAGGGAGTTTTTTTTTGTTTTTTTTTTTTCATTTTCCTTATTGCCAGTGTATATAATCCTTTAAAATATTAGTTTTATATTCATTATTTTATTTATACCCATAGTCTTTAAAACAATTCTTATTTTTCAAACTAGACTGCACATAGAAGAAAGCAAACAAGCAAGCAAGAGAGAGAGAGAAAGAGAGAAAGAATTCAATCAAGGAGATGGGGAAGGGGATGAAAAGTGGGAAAGAGGGCAGTTAGAAAAAAGGGAGAAAGGAAGGGAGGGGAAATCAGGCCCTGGATGGAAGTGGTATCTAGCAAGGTCTAAATTTTAACTGTATTTTCAGCTGTAAAATTTATTATGTTAGTATTGAAAGAGTTTCTAGTTTCCAATTTGGAGACTGAAACTCACTTTGCAGAAACATTCTTACTTTGTTCTGGGACAGACAATGGTAGGATTATAGACCTTTTAAGCATGAGGACTTATAATGAGACCTACCCATCTTTGTCCTTGCTGCAGCTGTGATAGTGAGGTAAACCAAGAAAAGTACCTCAGGCTACAAGCTACCTTTATTTCTAATAAGAAAATTTTATAATTGGGTATAATACTGTGCTCCCTGAGAATATATTTTTCCCCATTAGTTGGTCATGTGGGTAAAAATAATTGTTTCTTTTGTGCCTCTGTTGTTAGGTGAGATGTAAGGATTTAAACTGGTTGAGGAAGGGATGATGAGCTCAGACTAGAGCTGGTTTCTCCTACTGAAACTACCTCCAAAGGACTGTGGCCACCTCCAATGATTTTATTGAATTTCTTTTTATGCAGTGACTTAGTAAGACCTTAAGATCTTAGTTGGGTCATGGTGTTTTTGTTTTTGTTGTTTTTTGTCACCAGACCACAGCATCAGTGCCCAGTTAAGCGACAATAGCGCAAAGACCAAAAAAGAAAGGTCTAACGAGCCAGTTCTGTATCATATATAACATGGTCATTAATTTGTCCTCACAACAGTCAAATGTGCAAAAGAAAATTGAAATTTTCTAAAATTGAAAATTCTAATTTTCCTTTGTCATTTCTAAAATTGAAAATTTCTAAAATTGAAAATTCTAATTTTCCTTTGTCATTTCTTTATATTCTTTTGAGCTTCCTCCCTTTTTAGTAAGAAACATACCTAAACTTACCAATGAACAGTATCTCATTTGCTCCTAAGGAGTCTTATTCCAGCTTAAATATTAATTCCACCCAAGGCCAACGCTTCATGACTGTTAAAAAATCCTTGCGATGATTTATATCTAGATGTTTTTCAAAGTTAAATTCTCCCTTACAACTGACCATCCACCTCTCCAGAGGTTCTCCTATTTTGAATGGTTGTTCTGTGGGTGAGGGACTTTTGGTATTTTCATTGTAATGGTTAAAACGGATAACAAGCTGGGACTGAATATTATCTGCATATGCCAGCTTGTCTCTTCAGTGGAGAGTAGACTGTTTCGTGAACTAGTGAGGATTTTAGTGCAGCTGATTCATTTGGCCATTGAGCATAAAGTTCTGCACCAGACACTGAAATTTATTCTGTCTTATTATGACTTATGGAAGGCCCAAGAACTACAGCTAAGGGGGAGGAAATATCCAGGCAATGTCTAGTAGTTTTTATTCAATCCGTCCTATTTTATTTGCTACAGAATGGATTAAGCTTGTTTATTTGCTTAAGAACAACTGGGTATGTAAGCTGCTAAACAGAAAAAGGGGCTTCGAGTAAAGATCCCTAGAGCAAGATACCCTTTGTTTGGGTACTTATTTATTATTGTATTTGTTTCACTCCTGCCGTTCTGCTTCTTTCCAGATCCATTTCCTCCTTCCCTTAAACACACACACACACACACACACACACACACACACACATACCTGTGATATTGGGGACTTACTTTATTCATGGCTGTATTTCTATACTGAGAAAATTGCCCAATACATAGTGAAGAGTCAATAAATATTTGTTACATCTGTGTATGCATGTGTGCATGAATATTTGTTTACATAAGCCAAAAAAACAGTGAGAAATGGTCTAATTGATTAATAAACATTTATGGCCTTCATACTCAAAGTGCAAACTGTCGACTAGCAGCATCCACATCAGTTGATAAGTTGTTAAAAATGCATCATCTTGTGTCCCACCCCAGATCTTAAGAAAACGGAATCTGCATTTCAAGTTGCGGACATGCTTCATTTTGCACAGGGCAGTTTGAAACATCCAGGCTCTTGTTAAGGAGTTGTACATATCACCAGACCCTCCTCTGCACCTAAGGCAGGAATCATTAATAAATCAAGGCAACCTTTTTCACGGAATCTCACTCAATCAAAATTCAAAACCCTTTTCACTATCCAACTCCGCCTAGCTTTGACTGATCAATAAAAGTTGAAATATGGAGAGATATAGATTTGTAAATGTTTATTTCATAAAGTTAGTTTCTTCCTTCTTATCCTTTCAATTTGAAGAATTAGTAAAACTATGGCAGTTGAAAAATGCAGATGCAACAATCAGTTAATGAAGGAGTATTTATGCAATGCTAAATAAATGGTAAGCTCTAAAGTAAGCCTTTTAGAAGATAAAAATTTAGTAAATGATCTCTTAATGAATTTACAATTTTATACATTAGCTAACATGAAAAATAAACATAAATGCAAGGGCTAGCAATTAAATAATTAATTCTGCAATACTGATCAAATTAATAAATATAGAAACTAATATTTTTAAGTCTTAAAACATAACTGGCATCTTAGGAATTTTTTAATGTAAATAGATATAGGAACTTACCAAAAATAATACTCTAACTTTTAAAATAATAAAATTAATGCTCAAAGAGCATAAAACACTTAGCCAAGAAGCTAAGGGACAAAATGGTGATTTGGACAATTTGTAACTCATCTCCAAATAAAGGTCAATAAAAGTATTCAAATAGAAAGGTAAGAATGACGGGTAGCATCCAAGGAAGAGGGGTTACCATCTTTTGTGTTTGTTACTCATCATCCCTCCCTTCAGGGAACTGTGCTTATGAAATCCCAAATCCCAATCCACCTCTTCTTTTTTCCTTGACATGTATCCCAGGAAACAAGGTGTGAAATTTTGGCCAAGGTAAGGTCAATCAGATCCTCTTATGAAGCCATCTGAATCTTGAGGCTCAGGCACTGAAGGCTTTTGGAACTGAGTTGTCTGTTGGCAGCCCTGAGGAAGTCTCATGAATTCGTGTTTCTGAAATCTCCAGATGGGTCTGAGCATAGTACGAAATTTTAACTTGTCCTGTGATGATAGGGAGACACTTAGTGTAGTTTCAGTAGCATACTTGATTTTTCCTCAGTTAACTAGATCTGGGTTTTGTTGCTTACAAAGGAAGAAATCTATTCAATAAGGAAACGCTAAAGAAAGAGGGAGTTAAGCAAAAGACTGCAGGTGAATTATGAGAGAATTTGTAATTAACTGCTAGAATGAAATGGGGTGAAATATAGCAAGATTTGTATATATATTCTGTGTGGGACAGGATTATGTGGGATGTATTAGAGAAGTAGATATTGAAGAAATCACCAACAGACTCACTGAGAATGAAGACCAGGAATAATGGGTCAGTATGGAGATAGGTCAATTTAAAGAAGACTAATAATGTCAATTGTGGATAGACTACCTTTGCTCCCCCTTTCCCATTTTGCTCTTACTCTTTTAGAATAATAACTGCAATATTTTTCTGGTATATGGCCACCAAAGGCTATATATGTCTGCTTAACTGTAGTTAGGTATGACCATGAGCCGGAGGTCCAGCCAATGGGATTTAAGCACATTGTGAAAATTCTGGATCATGCCATTAAAGCAAAGAGGCAAGTTCTTCTGCCAACCTTTCCACTGACTAGAAAATAAGTTTGGTGAATGGAGCAGTGATTTTAGGCCACAATATGGAATCTATGGGTTTAGGATGTCAGAGCTGCATTGAGAAATATTCATAGCAACCTGGGCTACTTATATTTGAACTGCACTGTGAGAGAACATTATAATTCTGTCTTGTTCAAGAACTGCTATTTTGGCTTCTGTTATGAAACTTGATCATTATCCTTCCTATTACACAAATGGAAGTTGTTCATAGTGACATTGAAAGTGAGAAAGTGACAAGCATACACTTGAAATTCTTGCCTCAAGGTATGGAATAAAACACAGCGATTTTAAGCACAAAGGTCTAGTGCTTAAACTTGTATACAGAATTTTATTAAATATTAAACTCAGCAAATGATTTCACACAATTGGGGATATACAACAGTAGTTAAACACATAATCTTTCAAAGTGTTTTTTGAGAAACCTACGATATACACGGTGGAAGATCAGGATCTTAACAATAACAGTGATATCCCTGAGAGCTGAGATTCCAAACAATCTTAAACCTCCAAAACTTATAGAAAAATCCTCCTCTCTAAATCTCCTTTGCCTGAGGAAGCTTTAAGGAAAAAAAAAAAAAAAAAAAAAAGGCCAAACCACACACAAAACCAAAAACTAGAAAAAGAATACTTTATGTACTCTTATTTTCCTGTTTAAAAGTGATTTTTTAAAAAAGATTTTATTTATTTATTTGACAGACAGAGATCACAAGCAGGCAGAGAGGCAGACAGAGAGAGAGAGGAGGAAGCAGGCTCCCCGCTGAGCAGAGAGCCTGATGTGGGGCTCAATCCCAGGACCCTGAGATCATGACCTGAGCCAAAGACAGACACTTAACAACTGAACCACCCAGGCACCCCATAAAAGGTGATTTTTGAATTCAACATGCACTAGCTGTAAAATGCGAAGACGAGCCAAAGGAAATATTATACCTTAAAGTTCTCAAATAAATTAAGAAACAACTATATTACAAAAAATATGGACTCATGTGTGGGAATGGAAAGAGAATGGGTATGATGAAAGATGTATTAAAGTTGTGAAAGATGTATTAAAGTTGTTACACATAGCTCAATTTATTGGCATGAGTACACCTTAACCAAGGAAGCTGAATTTGCCACTTAGTATTTCTGACTGCCGAACTAATCATTCTGAGTTGGACGTATAATAGGCTTTGTAAACTTAAAAAGTTCAAAACAGGGGTGCCTGGGTGGCTAGTGGGTTAAGCCTCTGCCTACAGCTCAGGTCATGACCTCAGGGTCCTAGGACAGAGCCCTGCATAGGACTCTCTGCTCAGCAGGGAGCCTGCTTCCCCAGCTCTCTCTGCCTGCCTCTCTGCCTACTTGTGATCTCTGTCTGTCAAATACATAAATAAAATCTTAAAAAAAAAAAAAAAAGTTCAAAACAAAACTGATTCCCACATGCACCCCTTTAACCACAAATTCCTTCCCCAGATTCCCCCATTTCTATAATCGGTACCAGTTTTCATCAAGTTTCCAATGCATAAAACCATACAGTCATCATTAATTTCTGTGCTCTCCTTGTATCCACATTCAATCCTTAATCAAATCAGCTGTACCTTCAAATATGTTCAGAGTCTAACCACATATTACAACTTCTACCTTGACTTCCCTAATCCAAATCACCTTCACTGCTTACCTGGAAGATTACATTCTCTGAATAGCTCTATGATCTCTATAGACTGTAAATTGGGCTCTTTTACCCACTGACTTTTAGTTGTATTTGGTCACAGACAGGCATTTGCGTGAGAATGGAGGGTAATAGAGAAGAGAATAGAGAACAGAGAGAGGTTTCTTTGGTTTGAGACTTTTATATTTGCTAGTATAAACATCTGATGCTATTAATTTCCCTCTAAACACTGCTTTATCCATAGCTCATACATGTGAATCTGTAGTTTTTCAGTTTTAATCCAAATCAAATATTTTAAAATTTTACTGACTTCCTACTGGACCCATGAAAGTTGAAGAAATTACCCTTCAAAAATATTTAAATGAATAGAGAAAGATTTCATATATTTACTCCTATTTTTTCCATTGCCATAGGTCTTCATTTCTTTGTACAGATTCAAGTTTCTGTTATCACATTCCTTGTCTTAAGAAGATCCTTTGTCATTTCTTGTAGCACAGGTCTGCTGGAAGTAAATCCTCTAAACTTTTGTTTGTTTAAACAAGTTCTCATTCACTTTCTATGAATATTTTTACTATGCATAAAAGTCTGTGTTGACAGGGCTTTATTTGTTTGTTTGCTTTTTATTCCCAGTACTTTAAAGATCTTATACCATTGTTTTCTGCCTTTCAGAACTTCTGACAAGAAGTGTGATATAATCACATTTGTTTATAATCACATTGTGATATAATCACAAGAAGTGTGATATAATCATTATTATTTTCCCTCTACAGATGTCTTCTCTGGCCTCCTTCAAAAGCTTCCTTTATTTTTAATTCACAATAGTTTAAACATGATGTATCTATGTATGCTTTATTTGATATTTATCATGCTTGAAGTAAGCTGATATTCCTGGATATATGGTTTGAGGTCATTTATTGTTTGATGGAATTTCTTGGCAATTATCTTCTCATATAATTATTTTGCTTCTCCTCTGTACTTTTCTGGGACTCCAATTGCACAATGTTAAGCCATTTCATATTGCCCTATAACTTTTAAACACTCTGTTTTTCCCCCACTTCTTTTGGTGTGATGCAGTTTATGTAATTTCTATGGATCTATTTTTTAAATTTGCTGATTCTTCAGCTTTGTTGAGTTTACAGATGAGTCCACTGAGGAATTCTTGGATACCACTTAAAAAGTTATTTCTGGCATTTCATCTAACTCTTATATTTTCCATCATTTGCTGAAATTACCAATCTTTTCAAGCATGTTGTACACCTTTACCACTGTTTTTCTGAGCATTTTAATCATAATAAATGTCCTAGTGTGACAGTTCCAACATGAGACATTTGAATTTGTGTATTTTGGTTGTTTTGTTTATAACTTAAAGCATCTTTTTCTTCCTATCATGTGTATTTCCTTATTTTCGAATGAATGCTGGACATCATGTATAGAACAACAGAGACTGAGGAAAAGAGTTACATCCAGAAATGGGCCTGTCTCTCCTGCCATGTTTTTAGTTTTTAGCAGTTGAGTTACTCTAATCAGGGGATGAGTTGTATCTGAATTTTGTTTTTCCTATAGTTAACCTAATTTGTACCACAATATTCAAATTTGTCTAATATTTTGTTCTTACGATAAGAACTGAGATGTCAGGGCACCTGGGTGGCTCAGTGGGTTAAGCCTCTGCCTTCGGCTCAGATCATGATCCCAGGGTCCTGGGATCGAGCCCTGCATTGGGCTCTCTGCTCAGTGGGGAGCCTGCTTCCCCCTCTCTCTCTGCCTGCCTCTCTGCCTACTTGTGATCTCTCTGTCAAATAAATAAATAAAATCTTAAAAAAAAAAAATAAAGAAGGAACTGAGATGTTGCAGGGTTTTCCTCTAGCTAACCACTCAGCTTTTAGTATCCCCTCTGGGCCTGAAACTCAGAGAAGGTTACTCTCTAGGTTCTTGACATACCCTTCCTTCATTGAGTAAGTGCTATTGGTTGCTATTTAGTGTTTGCTTATGTCCAGGTAGAGAGCAGGAGGTGAACTCTATTACCCTGGACTAGCCTCAGCTTTAAGTAAGCCATGTGCTCCTGGACCTCAGGTGTGGGGTTTTGTCATTATTCCTAATCCTCTTCTCTCTGGCAAACAAATTCTGCCTTGTATCCAGGCAGGTCTTGCATGGGTGGGAGTTTCATGCTCCTGGCTAGAAGTAGAAGGTTCTAATGCTATTAGGTCCAGAATTACTTTCTGATTATCTTATAGGACTGAAATGTGTTTTGGGTTTTTTTCCATTTTTTTTTTTTTAAAGCTTATGCTTTCCTCAGAAACAAATAGCCTATCCTTATCCCCCTGCTAGTTGGTAGAATTTGCAGCTCTTCTTCCAGAGCTTAAAGGATTTTCTCTATCCAAAAGAAATACACAAAGGGACAGGAATTTCTGCCTTTTCTGCAGTGGTATCTGATACCTACCATTCTTATATTACTGAGAAATGCTTTCTCTCCCTGTCCTCTATCCATTAAAAAAAAAAAAAAAAAAAAAAAAAAAATCACCCATGAGTGAGAGTCCTTCTTGTGTCTATAGTTGCAGAAGTTCTTCAGTAATTCATTAAACTAAATTTATTTTTTTCTCACTTTTTCAGCAGCCACTTCTTCCTGTGCTGTCCCTATCTTCATTTCTTGTGCCTCTTTATCAGTCTTTAAATATTTGACTAGTAGTTGTTTTATGATCTCAGTTCTCTTTTGGGCTCAAAAAAGTGATCATTTTATAATTTATGCATATTATCATTATTAGGTAGGAGGGACATACTTTCTCAGCTCACTAAATCTTAGCATAAGGAGAAATCTTATGTTTTAAAATGGATTGTGCTAGATAGTTCCTATAGTTTGTAGAGGAATGTTGCTGAAAAGTGAAGACCAAATATAAAGTTCTTGTAGTAGTTCAAGAGAAAGAGAAGGATTGTGTGGCTAGAGTGGTAGTAATATAAATGGTCCGAGATAATCTGTTTGTGGATATATTGAAAGGAAGTGTTGACAGTGACAGGGCTCACTGATGTGTCAGATGTAGTGTGTGAAAGATGAGAATTAAGGATAACTTCACTATCTTTGAGCAAAGATATATAAAGAATAAAGATTGCATTTGCAAAAGTGAGAAAGAATGAAAAAAGATCATGTTTTGGAGGTGGAGCTTAGCAAATAAAACCTATTTCCAGATACATTAATTTTAAAATGTCAAAATTACGAGTGGTTGATGTTGATTAGGAAGTCCATGAATCATCTTCAAGGAGACGGATTTTTAAACATTGCATTTGTTTCAAATCCACTTCATTTTTTTCTTAAGGAAACAATATATGCAATTTCAGTACAAAAACATTTATAGAGCACCTACTATGTATGAGGCATAACAATGAATTTGATAAGGTACCTGTTGTCCAGGAGCTCGTTATCTAGCGTGGGGAAAAAAGCATACACATACAGGGACGCTCAAATAAAAATAAATAATTGCTTCTTTTCTTATCATTTTTCATTAAGTGCCAATGAAATATATGGCTTCTGATTTCAACTACAGTTTTAATCAAATATGAATCAAAGGGTGTGGAGATTATGATAATTTATTACTCCATGAATAAGTAAAGAAACTGTGGCAGTAAACTATTAAAACTGGAGGGATAAGAATTGAAGACTAATGACTGGAATTAAAATCATCATTTTTATTGATGAAAAAGTACATAGTTACTTAAGAATGGGTGGCTGAGTTGGAAAAAAATATATTTCTAAGAAATGACAAAAAAATAAGTGGTCATATATATGATTGTATGATTTAACATACTGAATCACCAAGAAAAATACATTCTGCAATAAGTTTAGACAGGGGTAAAATATTAAATGAAGCAGTGGGAAAGAGCCAGTCTGAAAGACAATAAACCACAGAGAAACAAGGTAATATAGGCAATAGTATATGCAACAAAGGTATACAAACATACAGACATACACATATTTACACATATGTAAATATGTATTACTTCATTGCACACATATATGTGTGTGTTTACAGAAGTGCAAAATATATTTAGATATTAAAATATAATTTTAATAATATACTTTAATAATATACTTAAAATAAATATAAGTAATAAATTAGATATATACACCTGCTTTTTTTCTAGGAGTCATGGTTAGAGAATAAGCAAATAGCCTTTTTTTTTCCCTCAAATATAATGGATATGAGAGAAAAGAGATAAAATGCCCAATTTCATAATTCTAGGATTTCCATAGGGACACTTTCCAAGATTATGTTTTCTGTTCCATATCCATATTAGTTAAAATAAGACATAAAGTGCATAATCAAATATTTAAACTGAATCTATCTCCTGGGGGGAAAACATCCCCAAAGTCAAAAAAGAAATAGTATCTATTAGAATGACGAAAATCCAGAACACTGATAATCAACTGCTGGTGGAGATGTGGAGAAATAAGGATTTTCACTTATTGTGGTGGGAATACTGTCTTGAAAAACCAAACATGGTCTTCCCATATGATCCAGCAATTTCACTCCTTGCTGTTTACCCGAAAGAGCTGAAAACTTATGTCCACACAAAACCTGCACATGTATGTTTATAGCAGATTTATTCATAATTGCCCAAACTTGGAAACAGCCTTTGATAATATGAATGGTTAAACTGTAGTATATCCAGGTGATGGAATATTCTCTCTAGGACTAAAAAGAAATGTGCTGTGGGGTGCCTGGGTGGCTTAGTCAGTCAAGTGTCTGCCTTCCATGCAAGTCATGATCCCAGGGTTCTGGGATCCAGCCCTGCCTTGGGCTCCCCGTTCAGCGGGAATCTGCTTCTCTCTTCCTCTGCCCCTCCCCACAACTTGTGCTTGGGGGCTTTCTCTCTCTCTCAAATAAATAAAAATCTTTTAAAAAAAGAAATGTGCTATAAAGCCATTAAAAGGCATAGAGAAAAAAAAAATTCATATTAGTAAGTGAAAGAAACCAATCTGAAAAAGTTACATACTGTATGATTCTAACTATGTGACATTCTGAAAATTAAAAAAAAAAAAAATCTACAGGACAGTAAAAAGCTCATGGTTGCTAGAGTTTAAGGGGGAGAGAGAGATAAATAGGTAAAGCCCAGAGAATTTGGGGGGCTGTGTATTCTTTAAGGTAGTATAAGGTAGTTTTTAATTCTAAACTATACTATATGGAAAACAGTATGATATTAAAGATGGCTAGTTGAATCTACTTGGAAAAACTCCTGATAGGCAAGGTTATTAAATAAGTGACTCATTTCCCCCCTAATATTTAACCTAAGGACAACGGGGAGCAAATTATAAAGTATTTCCCAAACTTAATACATAACTTAAAAATCTCTTAGTATATAATTAAGATTACTGTTTAAATTTTTGCTGCCCATTAAAATGCATACACTGTAGTTGTAGTTGTATCTACCTTTTTTTTTCATTTATAGAAACTGAAAACAGATCCATTAGCTGTAAGAATTAGTAGGCAATGTTATTTGACATAAATGAGGAAAAGATAGAATATCCAACACACTACATGTACCATAAGGGAATTTTTTGGGAAAAAAAGAAAAAACTTTACCTTATACTACCTTAAAGAATATATTCTAAATGGCTTAAGGAAGTATTTTACAGTAGCAAAGAAATTATTTTTCTTTGTGAATATATGTATATGTATAATCTTAAGTATTTGATATTATCATATAATGTTGAAGCTACTACAGTTTGACACATTATTTTTGAGGACAATTTGGCACTAAAATTTACATTTAAAATATGCTTACCCTTTGATTCAGCCTTTGCACTTCTACGTATTTATCTCATTAATCTCTTGCTAGATTTTTTTTTCTTTTTTGCACTACACATGAAAGAAATGTTACTGCAATTTTGGGGAAACTACTAAGTTTCTAATTGGGCTTTTAGAAAACAAAATTTAACAAATATAAAACACAGGCTGATATTAAATGTAGGTGTTGTCTAGTCTATCCTTTTATTTGAGGATTGAAAATTGAGATATGACAAGGTTAAATATTTATTTCTAATCATATAGCCAATTTTATGAAGATAGGAGTAGAGTATCATATTCTGTTGGCTATTCCAGTAATAGAGCTTTTTGTTATTTGTATTATTCTGTAGACATTATTTGTGCTATTCTGCAGGCATTATTCATTTTCTTCTGCAGTGTTTTGTTATTCATGGAATATAATCATGTAATTTTTCCCACAGTTTAAGAAATCTTTGGTTCTCTCAAAGTTTTAGCTCCTCAGAATACATACATGCAGAGTCATTCTAGTGTAAGGAACAGAGGAAGAGATAAAGACTTTGCCTCAGGCAGCTAAATAGATTATATGTGAATTTATTGTTTTAGGGTTATTTATAGAAACATTAAATAAATATCCCTCATAACTCCTACTGGTGCATATTAAAACTCAAAATAAACTATGTAATAGTCCACCAATAGCAAAATCCACAAAAGAAGGAGGTGTTGTTTTTTTTTTTTACTATTTATGAAAATATTATAATTGTTATAAAATGTTCAAATAGTATCAACATTTAGAGATTCCAAAATTAAGATGCACCGACAAGCTCCCCAACCAATAGCATGACACATCTCAGAGAGCACTATTCAATTTCACAAGGTACCTTCATTCTGTGTGCCACATATTTATGTATTTTTTTGCACATCGATGTTACATAAATGAAAGTATGTTTTGGAAATCTTTCCATGTTTGAAAAATAGGCCTATCATTTTCCTTTACATAAGCAGAATATTGTCTAAAATGTTCCCTAATAATGGACATTACTCTGTTCCAAATTTTCTGTATTATATAAAATGTTGCAATGGATGTCCTTGAACACATAATTTCGTATTCTGGTGCCAGTATTTATGATAAATAGAAAAAATGTAACTGGCAGATCAAATGGTATGCATTTTTTATTTGTTCATCAAATCATCCAAAGAGTTATTCCAGTTTAAGCTTCCAATAGTTGAGCACAGAATGAGTGTTTTCCCATAATCATGCCAATTATCAATTTATATATTTTTAATTTAACTTATCTTAATGGTATTCCACAAAATCTTTTTAATTCAAATTGTACAGATTATTTAAGATATTTAATACCTTTAATGTGTTCATTTATCTTATGGCTCATTTGTTTCACTTATGTTAACCAACTCATTTCTATAGTTAATGACAGTTCAGAAACTTGGCCCCTTTGTTGCCATGGGGGTGATTCCTTAATTACTGCTTTGAAAGAACTATTTATATAATTATGTTCTAACTTATAAACTGTGATATATATTGCAAATAAATGTTTCTAGTCTTCTTTCTTATTTTTCATAATGTCATATTTTTTAGAATGTCCATATTGTCTTTGCTACCCAAAACTTATTTAATTTTCATATGGCCAAATCCCTCAACCTTTGCTTTATTGGTTTGCTTTAATGGTTTCTTAATGACTTGTCTTTTTGCTTATCAAGGTAAAAAATATTATTCAGATATCTATAATACATTTATATCTTTACCTATAAATGTATATAGCTATAGATTTTATATATATAATCTATAATATATAAAATATAAAATAAATATATCATATAATATATATATAATATATATTTATATAAATATATAAATATATAAAATATATAATAATAATATAATCTATAGCTATATATATATATATATATATATCTTTATGTCTGTGTTTTGCACTCTTCTGTGAAGATCTTTCATTCACCTGAGATATTTTTGTGTGTATGAGAAAACAAATAAAAACTTTATTTTTTCCCAATGTTCATTTCTAAATCATTTCAAATATTGTTAATAATTATCCATAATATATATATCCATAATATATACATAAATCACCCTATGTACATGGAATCTCTAGTCGGTTTACTTCTTGGCTTATTTCATGATGTGAACTGAAAGCAATACACTATAATAAATCACCCTATGTACATGGAATCTCTAGTCGGTTTACTTCTTGGCTTATTTCATGATGTGAACTGAAAGCAATACACTATAATAAAAGCTTCCACCCAAAAGCTTCCTACTGGCTTAAATTTTGGGAGGGGTCAGAGTATAGGCTGCATTACCACAACTATTCTTTGGCCTTTGGCCAATATATAGATTCCCACATAGTAAATTTTCTGCTAAAACTTAGAAGGCATCCAGTTGATTTGCTTTCAGTTAATTCCACTGGAAAATAAGCACAGCTTAAAACATCTCATTATTATATTTAAAGCTGAATTCTCATTATTTAAAAGTCCCCATTCTGGGCCTTTTCCCCCTCTCTGCTTCAGCCCACTGAAACTATAAGCTTGACAGAGAAAGTGAAATAAAACTTGGACAAAACCATAAAATGATAGGGGTGCCTGGGTGGCTCAGTGGGTTAAGCCTCTGCCTTCGGCTCAGGTCATGATCTCAGGGTCCTGGGATCAAACCCCCCATTAGGCTCTCTGCTCAGCAGGGAGCCTACTTTCCCCTATCTCTCTGCCTGCCTCTCTGCCTACTTGTGATCTCTGTCTGTCAAATGAATAAATGAAATCTTAAAAAAATAATAATAACATGATAGGAAAGCATTATTTGGTCTTTGTCTCTTTGCTTACATTCATCATATGGTCAAGAATACCCTCCCTAGAGGTTCCTACAAAAGGCTATAAAAAAGAATCTTATCTATTCTTTCTCCTTTTTTTTTTAAAAAATCAATTGCCTTTTCCAAAGTTTATATGTAAGTTTAAGGTATATAACCTAACAATTGGATATATAGCCCACTTGTAAAGAAAGTTTCCCTTTTGCAGAACCGTATTCCCTTCCTTTTTTCTGAAATGGCTAATTCTCTGATATTCTGTCTCTAACAACACCAGGATGTAGCTACCACATAATTTTGTTTGGTTAGAGAGCCTCATTGAGCTATAGCTCAAGTGTCATTTAGTCTGACTTTATTTTTTATTTTACTTTTCTTCAGTGTTTCAAAATTAATTGTTTATACACCACACCCAGTGCTCCATGCAATACGTTCCCTCCTTAATAACCACCACCAGGCTCACCCAACCCCCTATCCACCTCCCCTCCAAAACCCTCAGTTTGTTTCTCAGAGTCTACAGTCTCTCATGGTTTGTCTTCCCCTCTGATTTTCCACAACTCAATTCTCCTCTCCATCTCCCAGTGTCCTCCATGTTATGCCTTATGCTCCATAAGTAAGTGAAACCATATGATAATTGACTCTCTCTGCTTGACTTATTTTACTCAGCATTACTAAGCATCTCTTCCAGTCCTATCCATGTTGATACAAAGGTTGGGTATTCATCCTTTCTGATGGAGGCATAGTACTCCATTGTATACATGGACCATATCTTCTTTTTCCATTTGTCTGTTGAAGGGCATCTTAGTTCTTTGCAGTTTGGTGACTGTGGCCATTGCTGCTATGAACATTGGGGTACAGATGGTACTTCTATTCACTACATCTGTATCTTTGGGGTAAATACCCAGTAGTGCAATTGCAGGGTCATAGGGTAGCTCTGTTGAGGTCATAGGGTAGCTGATGTTGAAAAGGTTACTGCCTATGTTCTCCTCTAGAATTTTGATAGATTCCTGCCTCACATTGAGGTCTTTTTTCTGTTTCGAATTTATCTTTGTGTTATGGTGTAAATGAATGGTCAAGTTTCATTCTTCTACACATAGCTGTCCAATTTTCCCAGCACCGCTTATTGAGGAGACTATCTTTTTTCCACTGCATATTTTTTTCCTTTGTCGAAAATTATTTGAGCATCGAGTTGAGGGTCATATCTGGGCTCTCTACTCTGTTCCACTGGTCTATGTGTCTGTTTTTGTGCCAGTACCACGCTGTCACAGCTTTGTAGTAAAGCTTGAAATCAGGCAACGTGATGCCCCCAGTTTTGTTTTTCGTTTTCAACATTTCCTTAGCAGTTCAGGGTCTCTTCTGGTTCCATACAAATTTTAGGATTGTTTATTCTAGCTCTTTGAAAAATGCAGGTGGAATTTTGATCGGGGTGGCACTGAAAGTATATATTGCTCTAGGCAGTATAGACATTTTAACAATGTTTATTCTTTCAATCCATGAGCATGGAATCCTATTCCATTTTTTTGTGTCTTCTTTAATTTCTTTCAAGAATGTTCTGTAGTTCCTTGAGTACAGATCCTTTACCTCTTTGGTTAGGTTTATTTCCAGCTATCTTATGATTCTTGGTGCTATAGTAAATGGAATTGATTCTCTAATTTCCCCTTCTATAATTTCCTTGTTAGTGTATAAGAAAGCAACCGATTGCTGTACATTGATTTTGTATCCTGCGACATTACTGAAATGCTGTATGAGTTCTAGTAGTTTGGGGGTGGAGTATTTGGGTTTTTCATATAAAGTATTATGTCATCTGTGAAGAGAGAGAGTTTGACTTTTTCATTGCCAATCTGAATACCTTTATTTCTTTTTGTTGTTTGATTGCTGTTGCTAGGACTTCTAGTACTATGTTAAACAACAGTAGTGAGAGTGGGCATCCTTGTCTTGCTCCTGATCTCAAAGGGAAGGCTGTCACCTTTGAGATTGAGGAAGATATTCACTACAGGTTTTGCATAGATGGCTTTTATGAAGTTGAGGAGTGTTCCCTCTATCCTTATACTTTGAATCATATTAATCAGGAAAGGATGCTGTATCTTGCCAAATGCTTTTTCTGCATCAGTTGAGAGGACCAAGTGGTTCTTCTCTCTTTTCTTATTGATTTTTTCTATCAGTGATTGATTTGTGTACGTCGAACCACCCTTGCATTTCATGGATAAATCCCACATGGTAATGGTAGATAATCTTTTTAATGTACTGTTAGATCCTATTAGCTAGGATCTTGTTGAGAATCTTGGCATCCATATTCATCAGGAATATTGGTCTGAAATTCTCCTTTTTGGTGGAGGTCTTTGCCTGGTTTGGGAATCAGGGTAATTCTGGCTTCATAAAAAGACTCTGGAAGTCTTCCTTCTGTTTCTATTTTTTGAAACAGCTTAGGAGAATAGGTATTATTTCTTCTTTGAATGTTTGGTGGAACTCTCCAGGGAATCTATCAGGTCCTGGGCTCTTGTTTTTTGGGAGGTTTTTGATCACTGCTTCAATCTCATTACTAGATATTGGTCTCTTCAGATTGTCAATTTCTTCCTGATTCAGTTTTGGGAGTTTATAGGTTTCCAGGAATGCATCCATTTCATCTAGGTGGCTTAACTTATTGGCATGTAACTGTTGATAAGCATTTCTGATGACTGTTTCTGTTTCCTTGGTGTTAGTTGTGATCTCTCCCTTTTCATTCATAATTTTATTAATTTGGGACCTCTCTCTTTTCTTTTGGATTAGTTTGGCCAATGATTTATCAATCTTATTGATTCTTTCAAAAAACCAGCTTCTAGTTTCATTGATACGTTCTACTGTATCTCTAGTTTCTGTCTTACTGATCCCTGCTCTAATCTTTATTACTTCCCTTCTTATGTGTGGGGTTGGCTTAATTTGTTGTTGATTCTCCAGTTCTTTAAGATGTAAAGAGAGCTGGTGTATTCTGGATTTTTCAATTTTTTTGAGGGAGGCTTGGATGGCTTTGTATTCCCCCCTTATGGACTTTGCCATATCCCACGGGTTTTGGATCAAGGTGTCTTCATTCTCAGTGGCGGCATGAATTGTTTAAGTTCTTTTGATTTCCTGGTTGACCCAAACATTCTTAAGTAGGGTGGTCTTTAGCTTCCAAACTTTTTTTTTGTGGTTGAGTTCCAGTCTCAAAGCATTGTGGTCTGAGAATATGCAGGGAATAATCTCAGTCTTTTGGTATGGGTTGAGCCCTGATTTGTGACCCAGTATGTGGTCTATTCTGGAGAAAGTTCCATGTGTGCTCGAGAAGAATGCGTATTCTGTTGTTTTAGAGTGGAATGTTCTGTATATATCTATGAGGTCCATCTGGTCCAATGTGTCATTCAATCCTGGTTATTGATTTTCTGCTTGGATGATCTATTACTGAGAGTGGCATGTTAGATCCCCTACTATTAATGTATTCATATCAATATTTAGTCTGACTTTAAATCACTGATTTTGCAAAAGCATGACTAGAACCTTTATGTTTTAGCATGCATTACTTTTTCTTTCACTGTCTTATAGTTAACTGGACACTCACTGTGTTGTGAATGCTCTTAAAATTAATAGTTTTATAAAATAACACTGTTAAACACCCTTGTCATTCTATTAGAACAGGAAGGTAAATAAGCATACATTATTATCCAAAATTGCTATGTATGCATGGAAATAATGATATCATTTAGAAAGATAACACATCACATCTTTACTAGAAAACACATAGTTCTAGACTACAAAGCCACTTAAGACATTGTCTCTAAACTCCTTATTTTACATATGATGGATCTGAGACCTTGAGATTATCAGAAAATCCTAAATTCATGTAGTGCACAAGGAAAAACTTTGTATCCTTAAAGAAGGTGATGTTTCACATTATGCTTTCTGTCTTACACTTTCAAGTTAATTTCCTATAGACAGGTAGTTTGAGTTCTGAGAATTGATACTTTTCGGTTCAGCTCAAAGACAGAAGGAAAACCCAAAATGAACCCTAGATCCCCAAATAATACGTAGAAAATATAAAGTGCTGTTTATAAGGAAGCAAACTATTCCCTTACCAAGAAGTGATATCTCTTACACAGCTATGTTATTTTCAGAAGAGAAAATGCTGATTTTTGATGGAGAGAACTACTCATCAACTTTGTTGACCACATTTGCTCCAACACCTAATACCACTTCATGTTAAATCAGTTTATAAAAAAAAATTAAATGCCACAGATGGAAAAAAAGTACACTTCTGCAAAGGAATGGGAAAAAAAATAAAGGTACAGCTGCACTTAAGAAGCATTTTGAAGTTGCTTTTCAAAAAGAAGATAAGCTACAGGATTGTGCAATCTGCAGCATAAAGTCTTTGGTATCACACATCTTACTTATTTTTTTTTTTCCCTTTGCAATCCACATTGGATTACACCCTGTCACAGTGTTCTTTTGAAAGATTTTAAAAGGATTTGTATAACAGGGGGGAAAAGGTCTTAATTACTATCTCTCACATAAGAGATTTCTACTCTGTTTAAACAGATAATTTGGGTCAAAATGCATAATACAGCTTGTTTTAGTTCTATTCCTATAAGTAGTTATGATTCCAATATTTCACAGAACTATCCATGGATAAAATTTCTTCCTTTTTAAATTAGAATTAGCTACCACAGAGGTAAAGGACAAAAGAGAAAAAAACACAACAACAACAAAGACAAAGAGAAAGAAGGAGCAAGACCAAGAGAAAGCAAAAGGAGATCATTTACTATTTTCAAATGCAAGTGTTTTATGTCATCTCAATGGAAAAATCACAATGATAGTATCTCCTCAAAATCGGTAGTAGCCAGCTTACTTACAGTTTTAATACTATAATCAATTACAAAACACACTTAAAATGTATTATGTGGATATTTTTAACATTACTAACTAAAAATCAGAATGCAAATCAAAATAGAAACATCATTTTATGTTTTAACAAGCAAAAATGTAAAGAAGTAGTTAAAAGGTGTGTTCGCAAATGTTGCAATAAGCGTTCCCTACCACCAAACTTCTACCCGTTGAATGCATTTTCAATGACTTAAGTAATGAACTCAATATGAAAATATTGGACTGGCTTTTCAGCCCAATGATTTCCAGGCCTTAAAGAATCATAGCTGAAATTGTAGTATTTAGATTTGGTTGCATAAGATTCAGGAAATATTCATAGCTTTAGAGAAATCCAGTGTACTTCTTCAAACACCACCAGCATGGTTCACATGTCAATCAACTGGAGTCAGAGATAAAGAGGGAATTTATAAAGGCCCCATTGAGCCCTGCTGGCAGCCACAAACACATAACTAAAAAGAGCATTAGAAACCGTTCTGTTTACAGCAATTAACTGGACCCAAAGCCCTGTCAGCAATTCCGGTAGCGTGGTCTTTCTTTGTGTCTGTTCTTTAATATTCAAAACTTGTTCAAATAGTGTGAAAAATTGAATACATCCCTCTGCTGCAACTGATACATATGATAAACTCAGGAGCTAAAGCTGCAATGATGCATCTTAATGTATCCAGAGGCTATCACCAAATGGAATGTGTGACAGAAAGCAGTGGCTTTGTGGAGATTTTGTGAGAGCAGATATTTTTTCCCCTGGATTGAAACACAGAAACTTTAAAAAATCCTCAAATCAGCAACTAACTGGCCATCCATCTGGCAGCATTTAACAGAGCTGAATTCATTCTCCTATTAACACAAAGGACACTGGCTCAAAGCTTTAACCTTAAAATAGTCATGTGACTGAGTCCACACCTTTTATTTTTTTAAAACTAAGTGACAATGTGGAGGAGCAAGGCAGGCCTCATGTATGTGATTGGTAAATGATAGCGCACTCTAGTGCTACCACTGAGGAGTGGGAATTAGTAGACCTCTGTCCTCATGTTCTCTGGCCACTTCAGTGAGACTACTAGAAAAATAAATATGTTAACTGTCTTCCAAATTAAGATACTGTAATTCTAAGCTCTGCTTTATTATGAGTTTTTATGAACTGTTAAGGCTCGTTTTACTCAATTGGCATTTCAGGATACAAACTGTGATAATAATCCTGGAGAAAATCATGGAAAATGAATTTACAAATCATTAAACTATCAAGACAGTACATTAAACTATAAGACAAGCTATATAAAAATTGAGTTTTCTATATGTCAAAGTGATTCCATAAAAATATTATAGAAAAAATCCCATTCATATAAGAAGCTTATGCAAAGAGACTCCTCCTAGTTGCAGTGCAAAGAAAAGACCTAAAACTCAGAAAAGAACAGGTATTGTTCTGTTAAACCAGTCCTCTCTCTGTAAAAGGTATCCCTCCAGGAATTTGATGACTGTTGCACAGTGTAAACAAATAGTGTCACAATAAACTACATGCTTGCTCAGTTCTCCTGTCTCCCAGCTGTATTGTGCTGTTACTTGTTATTTGTGGTTTCTTAACTTGGTGGTGGATTGTGGTTTTAGCTATTCTGATTAAGGATAAGTCTTAGATAAGGTATTCCCCCTGGGTGCCAATGAGTGTGGACATTTCTGTTCCCCTGCCCTGCCTCTATCTAGAGCTCCAGATTCAGCAATTACTCCTGCCCAGTTTTTCCTTCCCTGTTCTCTTCTCCCAGCTCCCATATGTGTTTCCTAATACATTCCAACAGTTCCCTTGGTCTACTTGTTTTCCACCTGCCCACACGGACATGAATTAATTAAGTACATTTGCACTCTGTCTTCTTACCTACTTCTAAAATTTTATGTACAGTAGAAATTTTGTATCCTTAAAAAAAGGGTAAGAGAAAAGCAGTGATCGCTGCCTTTCTCAACACAGATTAAAACTTTTGTTTGTTGGGGAGGACAATAAGAACCCTTCATGGTTCTTCTCGATGGCCTGAGAACCAAACTGACATGACACAGATTAGCAAAATGAGGTATATATGTCATTCTGAACTAAGAGGGGGCAGGTAGGGTTTTAGGGCTATAAAGGGAAGGAAAACAATTCATAGGAGAATGGAAAGAGTAAATGTTTGGTAAACCAATGTTCGCTGACCCACCCAGAAACAATGGGAGATGGAGAAGACTTTGATCAAACAGGCCTTGCTAGATTCCTCCCTGTCTACCATACCTACTTCTATTATACTATAGCTATTTATAGTGGTAACTCCCTTCCTAGAACAAATATTCTACCTAAATACTTTAAGGCAGTTAGGGAGAGGGTCAAAGGTTCTGCCTCAGCCTTCTGTTTCTTAAAAATAATCAGTCTAAAATAATCCACCTGCCAGAGACACATTTTGCAGTGGCAAATTTCGCTCACTTACATGTTCTGTAGGAGATACAGGAGAGAAAGAGCCAGGTGGAGTTCTTGCTCCTGCATAGCTGCTCTTCTCCTCACCAGTTCTGTTCATAATGGACACTTCCTAGGGCTCTCCTACAATATTTTACAAATAATGCTGCAATTAATAGCCTTGCACACATATACAATATTAGATGGATAGATGGCTGGATAGACAGAAAAATAGAAAATCTGTTAGTATACGCTTTAGAAAGATTCTAGAAGGGAACAGATCTTGTTACATAAATGTGATTTTAGAAAAAATTAAATATTTATGTAAGAAAAACTAATCACAAAGAAAACATTTAATTCCTAACATATAAATACTAATTGAAACATGGATTTAACTTTATATCAAGCTTAACACAAACACATATACATACACAGACATATATGTATCTGTTCATTAGCTCCCTCTTTAACAATGAAAATATATTTATGTGGGGAATAGCCAGGAAGATTGTGAAGTAGATGAATCATGGGAAAACATGTGTTCTTTAAGTTATTTACATATGTTATTAAGCTTTAATAATTAATGTCTGGTACTCAGACTAAAAGTGAATTTTATGAAAGGGAAAAGTTTCAGAAATAGCCAGAAAATCATCCAAATGCAGACTGTGATAATGTTAAAGTTTTAAAATAGGTGGCAAATGTCAGATTATTCAGTAAGTGGCATTGCTTCACCTGTCTAACGATTAACAAAAATGGCTGCTTCACACCTTGTAAAAACATAATTTCAAAATGGATGAAATGCGAAGATAGAAAATATAAAAATGAGAACTAATTGCTTAATGATGCCTTTATGGGTATTTTTTAAGTTATATTTTTATTTCCTAAATTTTTAATGGAAACTTAAGTTACTGTCAAAATTTTTTAAAAAAATTTATCTTTTGGTTTTTGGCTTAGAGAAGACAAAGGTGCAACTGACTTCAGTTGTCCAAATACAGGTTCATGTGAACACCAGACACCTAAATTCAACCCCAGGTAGATCAAAGTCAAATACCTGAGGTGTACCAGTAAGGAAGTCAGTGCTTCCTCTGACCTGGCTGTGAAGATCTATGTACTGGGTCTATCTCCAGAAGAGATTATTGATGATATCTCTAAGGCAACAGCAACTGGAAGGGTCTGACAATGACAGTGAAACTAACCATTCAGAACAGACAAGCCCAGATTGAAGTGCTACCTTCTGTCTCTGCCCTGGTTATCAAAGCCCTCAATGAACCACCAAGAGACAGAAAGAAGCACAAAAACATTAAGCACAGTGGAAATACCACTTTCAATGAGATTGTTAAAATCAGCCCCAGTCTTTAGTCATTTTTAGCCACAAAACTCTCTGGAACCATTAAAGAGATCCAGAGGACCACCCAATCTGTGGGGGGGCTGTTACCTTGACTGAAGCTACCCTCATGACATCATTGATGACATCAATAGTAGTGCATTAGACTGCTCAGCTAGTTTAGAACTACAAAGGAAAATATTTCAATAAGGGATTTGACAAAAAAAAAATTTAATAGTAATAAACTTCATAAATATGGGAATAATGGAAAAGTTGGGTATTAATTCTGTTGGAGCTGCACTTAAGAACAATGAAGTTGTCCATCCACATAAGACAAATTAAATGTAGTGAGATAATGTGTAAGCATTTTAAATCCTATAAGACTCAATACTTAACTGTTAGTCTCTAGTTGCATTAGAATATTAATGAATTAGGTGGGAAAGAATAGGAAAAAACTAGTATAGTTCAGAAGGTTATTAGAGCAATCCAGATAAAGTACAAGCAGAATATGAGAATGGCTTCAGTAGCACAGTGAAATATCAGGGAGATTTGTTTATTGTATTTTTGCCAGATGCATAAAGCCATCAGAAGTAATACTGAGTGAGCCATCTAGTATTATATTCCTATCTTTTCCCTTACACTCTAATCTACCCCTGCTCACTCACTTCTAATACAACCAAAGTTTGGTGTTTGGTGTGCCTGTCTTGCACCTGGATTTTTAGATCACCTGAGCGAGAATAATCTAATTATATGGTAGACCTTATAGTTCTGGATGTTAATCTAGACTCAGGGAAATCATCATCATCATTATCAGTGCTAGGCACATTTTTAAGCACTTCATAGCTCTTTTTTTTTTTTTTTAAGATTTTATTTATTTATTTGACAGACAGATCACAAGTAAGCAGAGAAGCAGGCAGAGGGGTAAGAAGCAGGCTCCCTGCTGAGCAGAGAGTCCCATGTGGGGCTCGATTCCAGGACTCTGGGATCATGACCTGAGCCGAAGGCAGAGGCTTTAACCCACTGAGCCACCCAGGCGTCCCTAAGCACTTCATAGGTCTTAATTCACTTCTTCCTTACAAAAGTTTTATATGGTATTTTCCTCCATTGTATAGATAATAGGAATAAAATATAGAGGAGTCATGTAAATTACCCCCAAAAAAGCACAGCAATTACCTGACAGGGTCAGACTCTGACTGGGCTACTGTTCATGAGGAGGCTGACACACTGTATTAGGCATACTTTTTTCTGACAGCTCTCAGATTTGCTGAGCCAATACTCAGGTATCTTCCAAATTGCATTTTACTTAGACTTAATGATTTCCCTGCTTCCTTTCTTACCTCATTTCTCCCTACCCTATAATCCAACTTAACACTATTCTTAAATATTGAACACTGACATTTGGAATTTTTCTTGTCTATGTGAGTTAATACATGATTCTTCAAAAAGTTGTTTTGTTTTGTTTTGTTTCTGTCTCAAATACTCAGAAGGCTAAAGACAGAAAACATGACTACAGTGTCCTCGGAGCAGCAAAGCCAAGATTAGCTGGGTTAAGTCTATCATGACTTAAAATCAACTACTAAAATATGTAATGGAAAAATCTATTGTGAATTTGGAAAGATCACCTCAGTCCAGACCACTGTTTGGTATTATAAAGCACCATATCATTTCTCCATTAAATAGCATGACTTGGAGCAAAAACCAACATATGGGCTGTAGGCCCTACTGACTTGAAATCATGTAGATGTGGTATCTAGTCACCCATAATAAATGTGTTCTGCTTCAAGACAAGACAGAAAGATAACAATATCAGGCCATACTGATAACAGTTTGTAAGAAAGGTCAATAAATAAGTGAATAGATATTAAAAGCCTAAGACATTTTAGCAAGTTCATATTTGGGTTGATTTCAATGCTAACAGTACTCAATTTGAAATAGTTTGTCTAGCAGATAGGAAGACATAGGAAAATGGGAAGGAAAATTAATAGATGAGGTATATAAAATACTTTTTCACAACTGATAAAACCTTGCCTAAGGGTCTATGTCATTAATGTATAATATATCTTCTCTTGAGCTCACTATTCACATGATTTTAGTTTTATGTCTTTTTAAAATTAATAATTAAATAAATTATTTTATTGCCAATATCTATAAAATTATCATTAAATGTGGACACTCTATAATTATAAACCATTTGAAGAGGGTATGCAAATCTCCTCTATACATTTTAATATGAAGATTACAAAAATTAGCTTTCACAAAGTAAGGCAAGGAGGCTCTAAACTAAAATTAGACAATTATCAAAAAGGTAAAAAAAAAAATTCATTTGGAAAACCAAAATGAAAATAAAAGCCTGTACTATAAACAGTTTAAATTTTAAATACAATTTTAATTTATAATACATATTTATAGTTAATTTAATTATGTTAAAGCTTTAACAAAGCAAAATGGTATGAGGTTTCTAATATTTAAACAGATGCACATGAAGAACATATTAATGTAATCTTTTAAGACAAAATTGATCATTTTGTTACTAATATTTTTGGTAACGATCTTGATGATGCTGATAATAATATTTGTGTTTGATAATCAACATCCATCTTCAGATTTAAGCATGGATACACATATTTTGTGTGAATTATTAATGCTCTATTTTATGGAGAAGTCTCTATTTTACATCTTGAATTTTCTCTTATATTTAGTTTATTTTAGCACACAGCTAATAAAATCACTTCACATGAGATCATGTAAAAACAAAGTACTATGGAAATCAAAGTACTCTATTAAAGCCACATTCATCATCTCTACAAACAAAAATAATTTTTCCATACACTGAATCATGAAAAAACTTGTCAAAAATTAGAGAAATAAACATTAGTATTTTTTTAAATTCATAAAGAAAGTAGATGAGTTGACTTTTCCTGAGCCAGAACCTACTCTAATAATCTCTCTTTATAATTAGTTTATGCCTATCACGTTGAGAAGAGAAACCTGCATTCTTACTGACATTGAAAAATATGGTTAATTAGGTAATTTCTTAATCGTAAAATTAACATCTTACTTGAAAATAATTCATTTCAGAGGAAAGCAATTCATTCAAGGACAAAAATTACCCATGAAAAAGTTCAGAGGAATAATTGATATATAGTATTTTATTTCCATTTGCACATGCCTCCATGTATAAAAGCAATTTTTTAAAAAGATTTTATTTATTTATTTGAAAGAGAGAGAATGAGAGAGAAAGCATGAGAGGAGAGAGGTCAGTGGGAGAAGTAGACTCCCTGCCAAGCAGGGACTCTAGGATCATGACCTGAGCCAAAGGCAGCTTCAAAACCAACTGAGCTACACAGACACCTCTATAAAAGCAATTCTTAAGGAAATCTTGGTTCAAAGGAATCTATCACAATGAAGAGTTTGTAGACAAGAACTATATTGTTGGTTTTGGGGTGGGGAGAATCTCAGCATATTTTGACCATCTTTTCTCTACTTTTGTCAATGGATTATTTTTATAAGGGTTTCTCATATATTTTTATTCATAGCAGACAATAATCATGCCAACCTACTACTTTAAAAAATGCACTGTAAAATGTGCTCACAGCATATGATCACTCCATGTGACATCCATCTAGTTAATCCTATGCTTTGGATTAAGCATTTCTAAGTCCCTCTCCTTCATCATTCCTATAAATTCATAAAGAAGCTTTTCCAGCTTTATCTGCAAGTACCTTTCCAGTCAGCATGCTTCTGTGCAGAGTCATCATCCCAACCCAAGTGCAAATCACCACCGTCTCTTGACTAGCTTACCCCAATAATTTTTCTAAATGACCCATTTTCATGTACTCTTCTCCATCCCCTCCTCCAATCTTTCATTCAAATTGCAGCCTAAACAATATTTACAAAGTGCAAATCTGACGTCAACCTTCTCTCTTCCATATGTTACACTTAAACAACTGCCAAGCATCATGGCTAACACTTCTCAAGATCAATTCTCAATTATCACTCACATTGCTTTGAACCCAAGCCTTAAAAATGCATTCCAGATTGACAGAACTCATGTACAGGTTGAACCAGTGTTGCAGGAGAATTTGAGTGAGGATGAACATTCAGCTAGCCCTATCTAGGTAAGGTAGACTCATATTAACAAATTTTAAAGATTTTTTTTTTTTTTTTTGACAGATCACAAGTAGGCAGCGAGGCAGGCAGAGAGAGACAGGAGGAGGAAGGCTCCCTGCGGAGCAGAGAGACCGATGTGGGACCCTATCCCAGGACCCTGAGATCATGACCTGAGCCGAAGGCAGAGGCTTTAACCACTGAGCCACCCAGGTGCCCCATATTAACAAATTTTAAAAAGACATAGCAATTGTTCAAAATAGACTCAAATCACATGTCTTTCCTGGAGTCCACAATTTGATTATGCCACACAAAATACCTCAGTTTCCAAAACTAAGCCTCCAAACACCATTACTTCCATCAACACAACACTATCCTTTCCAGCAAATTGTTACTATCCTTCAGACAAATAATTCTCTCGCCGCCTTTGAAAAACGGAGCAATTGGAGGTCTCAACAGTTACTGCATCCATCTCAAAGTCCTAAATCACTTGACTGTTGTTCACTCCCTTATAAAATGACTATATTTACTTGATATTTTGTAATTAAAAAGTGAATTGTAATTTTAACTATGACCTACAATGCTTAAATAAAATCACAGAAAAATAAGAGGAAAAAATTTAAAGGCATATTTATAATGCATAATTATAATATAAATATGAAACCATGTTTAATATGTTTTTTTAAATGAGTTATGGTGTATGTGTATATACACATATATTCACACGCATATGTATTTATTTATTCACTATACACATGATAGAGAAAGGAAACTCATGGAGGTAAGTAGTTCAGTCAATATTCCTGCAATTATTAATGGAGCCATTATTGGGCTTTATGATTTCCTTCCTCTACTACCCATTTTATATTTCCTTCCCATTCAGGGAATTCTTTCACTGGGATTCTTTATCTGGCATAGATAACTGAATCTTCAGTCTTTAGAGATCTGAATACTTGGTGATACTATTTTACTATAGACCTCCAGTAACTTTTACTATTAGATATGATACTATTAGGAAGTATCTCAGGGGTTCATAGGATCCCACTAACAGTCCTTTCTGCCTTCTTCTTGATAGAGTGATAATTTTTGCCCTGAAGAGTGAAAATCAAATCCCCCAGTCAGCATAGGGCTCCCCTTTGTTGCCTGTTCTAGCATTGCATGAGGAAATTAAAGTGACCAGAGACAGATTCAACTTCCAATTTAGTGGAAGTGATGTGATATTCATGGTAGAATCAGAATCCAACAACATTTTTTTGTTTCATTTACAGTAACATGGTTTTAGTTGATCCTTCTCTCTCTGGGTTTCCTAAGTCTACTACTCTCCATTCTTCAGTAAAAATAAGTATTTCAAAGAAGAATAAAAATATTCAACATTTATTAGCACTGACTATGTGCTAGGTACTTTTCTAAGCATTAATATTACCTCATTTTAGCCTCCAACTGATTCTGTAAGATAGGTATTAATACTACTCCAATTTTAAAAGGAGCAAACAGAAGCATAGAGGTTCCTTGCCACAAATTAATAAGAACTAGTGTCAGGGCTGAGAGTGGAATCAAGGCAGAATCAAAATACCATGCTTTCAATTTAATCATAAAAATAAAATCATAAAAATACCTCCAATCTGGACTGCTCAATGATGACCTATCTCTTTCTGAATAATATCTAAATACCTTAACATGACTTACAAAGATGTTTCTCCAGCAATATACCTCAGTATCCTTCACATACTACACTGCAGACATACTGAAATATTTTTATTTTCATGAAGGTTCCAAGACTCTTGGTTGATTCTGAGTCTTTACCCAGCTATTTCCACTTTCCTATAATACATAAAGTATAAAATCAATAGACATTAATTAAATAGATCAATGAATAAATAGTTGTATGGATAAATAAAATAATTTATCAAATTTAATTACTATTATACATACAATACTATACATTAGATACAAAGTACCTTATATATAGATTATACATATATAATCTAATATATTCTATATTATCTATTTTATTTTTGCAGATATAGAAATATACATTATAAATGACATTTGTAAATGTGACTTGTTTAAAGCTGTAAATATATCAGAAGTTAAAAAGTAAGCCAAATTCAGGGTGACACAGTAAATGCGAAATCCTATTTCTAAATGTTACTAATGTACGTTTTGGGATTTTGTTTCATATTTTATGAGCCTTGTATATATAAAGAATTTTGCTAGGTATCATGATGGATTGAAAGTACAAATCACAGTCTCTCTCTCTCTCTCTTTTTTTTAGATTTTTGCCTGGGAAGCTATGATTCAATGGAAATACAAAATATAAGGTAGTATGAATTGCATCTAATAAGGGTTGCAGAAGATAAATGCAAGTAAACTTCTGAGAACTGAAAGAAAGACTAGCAATGACCAGGAAAGCCTTCAGAGAGAGATGAATTTGGCTGAAACTAGGGAGTGGTAAGAATGTATTCTGTAATGTAGAAGTAATAACACAAACAAGTATGGGAAACATGTAGTCTATCAAGACTTGTAAGTATTCTGCAGGAAATGGAATATTTTTAGACCAGGAAAGAACACAGGTACACATGACATAGATGGACCAGAAAATAGAAGTGCAGTCTGTGTGGAAACAGTGTCAGGCAGCCGCCACTTAAAGCTTTCTGATTTTTCTCAGCACAAAGAACACTGTAGCATTCCCCAATAAACTGGACCAATCAAATTATTCCACCTTGTATCATATTTATATTAATTAGTAACAACCACAAAGTCAAGGGGAAGAGTCAGTTAAAATAATGCCTTTTCTTTACAAATCCTTCAGTACAAGAGGGTTCATTGATACAATTTTCCCAAATCTTTATGATATCAATGCATTAAAATAAATAATTGAATATTATATCCATAAATAACTTTTAAAGATATCCTTTAACTTAGGTCAATTTTCATGTACATGAAAATTAATTGTTATTTCTAACTTAGGAAAATCCAGAGTACTTCTGCACTAGAATCCCAACTTTGACCAACTGCATTGTTCTGGTAAACTCTAGATCTTCTCACCTGCTTGTGAAATGGAACAATGATGAATTGTCTGCAGACTTTTAGTGAGACTGATCTGTTTGTATATCCTATGCAAGTACTGACCAGCTAATTATTTTTAAGCTCTCTCTACTTCAGACTCTCCTTTTCCAAAACTGTTTAAATTACTGAAACAAGTAGAAGAAGTTGAGATATCCGATTAAGTGGAACTATTATTTTTCTCCTTAAGTAAATAATAGATGTTTCTTAAGAATCTTTGATAAGTAAAGTTAAAGTGATATACAATTATAGCATTAAAACTAAAAATATTTGTGATCATTTGGTGAATTACTAAGTAGTTGGTAATAGGGAATTTTCTAGGTAAATTTTACCTTTATTGGAAAGATACATTCTCAGATTTTTATAATAATTCTTGATAATACTTGCTAGAAAGAATAATTTCAAATCCAATTTTTTGTTAGCTTTTGTATGCATCTCAAAATCACATGATTTGAATCAAAACAGTTAGTAAAAAAAATCTATGCAAAACACTTTATATTCTTTATATAGTAACTAATCATGCTCCCACTTACAGTTCCAAACACATATACCCAGACAAAAATTGACTTGAGTTTGCTGGCCTTACTTTCCTACCAAAAAGATTCCTGTGACTGGATTCCTAATGCAAAATACAAATTAAACACACTTAGTAGCTTTTAATTCAAGATGGGGAACTAGACTCATGCCTTGACTCCTTTTGATGAACACTTTAATTTTCTGTAAAGAAATACAAAAGGAAATGACTCAAAAGACAGCAAGAAGCAGTGGAGGTGAGCAATAATGGACAGGGTGCTCCTAGAAAAGAAGAGGCAGATGAAAGGATGGTATTTAATGGCACAGAGTAGAGGAAGCTCCAGACTGCAGCTGAGATGGAAACTCCTCCATAATATAGGGAAAAAAACAAGAAGCAAATTACGAAGTTTAGTGAGAGGCAGAAAACAAGTTATATAGATGATGGGAAAACTCAATATTATCATCAAAAACATTTTCTTATTTTCATTTGTAAAGGTAATAATATCCCAGTCATTATCCCCAATTTGATCACCTTTGGAATTTGACTATATGAGAACCATGCAAGGCTAACTATAACGTTTATATTGAGAAAAATAATAATGGTGAATTTGCATTGGCCAATATGAAAACACTCTAAAGTTATATTTAAATCAGCCTGATACTGTCTCAGAAATGTTCAGATCAATATTGGAATAATATGGAACAAGAATCAGTCTTAAGTAAGCAAAATACAGCAATATATGCTAAATATATGCTAAATACATTACTTCATTGCCAGATTCAATCACAAAACTCTAAATACATCTAAGTAAGTCCAGATATGCTTATACCTTTCTTAACTTCTATAGGTATTCTGACTTTGTTTTGTTGACTTGATGTACCTATTTCAAAAGGGGGGTTTGCTAAATGTGTCCACTGAAATTATTCATTTTCCTTTTATATCTAATAGTTTATCATAATACTTTAGGGTGCATAGAGGTTTCTATAGTTAATCTTGTCTGGTTGTATCTTTAATCTTATTAAAATATAATTACAATTTTAGTTTGATATTATTATGTGCATTTTTTAATATTAATATTAGAGCCTGCTTTTGTCTAAAATATCCTTGTTCACTGCTTTTATTAAAATTCCTTTAACCATTTTCTTTCTTCTTCTGTTTATATATTTTAGAAAAAAAGAAAACTCATTCATTCAAACATTATGATTCCTCTATTTTTGGAATTCTTATTTACATTTGCTTTAAATTTTCCAGCTGAATCATATGCAATTATTTAGTATTTAGACATAATTAGATGTTTTTGTGCTTAATGGATTCTCATTTTTTTTATTCATGTCTTCTCTTTCCTTAGATTTAAGGACTTTTTTTTTTTTCCAGAGAAGATGCATGGTATACGTATTCTATGAACCCCCACTTGTCAAGAATATATTTATTTTGCCTAACTTTTGATCAAAGTTTGCCCAACCATAGGATGCTAAGTTCAAATATTTATTCTTGGAATTTGAAGGTAGTGATCCACTGCTTTCAGAATCGTGTATCTCAAATGAATAGTCTGAAAATGACCACGACATAATTCCTCTGTAAATATTTTCCCTTTTTGTCAAGTTGTAGGAAAATTAGTACTTCTACTTTTCTTTGAGTTCAGTATTTACTTGCACATATTAACGTGCTTGTCTCACATTAATGATCATTTTGAAAGACACTTTGGTCCCTTTCCATGATTTTTTCTTAAGTTTTGGCATATTTCTTCAGTTATACTTCTGTACTTGTGCATGTGTCTTGTCTCTTCTCTCTCCCTTTGGATTTGCTAATAACTAATAAGTGGATATGGATATTAAAAACACTCAATTTTTCTTTCATAAATTTTATCTTTTCGTTGTATTGGACTATTTTATGTGAGAACGCCTCAGCTTTTTCATATGATTAACATGGTAACTATATTTTTCTTCCTGTATTTCTCAATCCCTATCCTAAATACTACTTAACATTTACCTAATGAGCTTGCTGTTTTAAAGAGAGTTCTCCTCTCTCTCTCTCTCTCTCTCTCTCTCTCGCCTTCCTTGTCTTTGTTTCTCACTATTGGTTCTTTTGTTTCAAATGCACAGAATCCCTTGGTTTTTTCTTCCTAAGGCTACTAATTTAAAGATGATTTTCTTTTCCTTTTTTTTTTTTTTAAGATATTTATTTGAGAGAGAATGAGAGAGATCACAGAGGAAGAGGGAGGAGCAGACAAGCAGACTCCCTACTAAGCAAAGATCCTGATCTGAGCCAGCTGACACATAACCGACTGAGCCACCCAGGTGCCCCTTTTCTTTTCCTTTAATTTTTTTTTTTTCTCTTGCTTCTTGCCTTGATGATAGTCCCAATTCCGTTGATGATCATTAAAAGCTTTATAATCCTTATTTCTTGGATATACATATACACGCAGACATGTAACTGGGTTATGATTTTTCGTACGGATAATGAAAGTCACAGACTGCTGATGCTAATTATGGAAGCCCTGGCTATCATAGTGAGTAAGGATGTGAAGTCAGGCCATTTTAAACCTGTGCGGGGAGGGGGCGGGGAGAGAAGCCGGCCTTCCTTTTTGAAGAGGCTTCACGTCAATATTTAAAAATCTCTGTGTTTCTAACATAAAGTAAGACACCTAAACAAAAAAATGCACAAAACAAACAGCACAGTCCTATGAATTACTACAACGTGAATATTTATCAGTCACCGTTCAGGTTAAGAAAGAGAACCCACAAGTGCCCCTCAGGCTTTCTCTAAACCTCACTCCACTCTATCCAAACCAAAGTAATTACTATCCCGACGTTACATTAATTCCTGTTCAAATACAGGAATATACATTAATTTATATTCATTCTAAAGAAGGAACCTTAACAATGGCCCAAAGGATAGCAGAGTCCAGGATGGGGAGCCTAGCCCAACGGCATGTTGGGGTGCTGCAGCCTTGGACCTCGGCCCTCGGCAGAGGTAGAAAAGCCACCCAGGGTTTCCTCTCAGAAGCCCGCGAAGCCTCCCACACTCTTCAGACTCCCCGAAGGCTGTAAACTTGCAGCCCGCGCATGCGCAGTTCACGCCCTCAGTTTGGCTTCCGGGAGGTTCGCGTTTGGGTCCCGTTTGGGTCACAATGTATGCAGGTACCTAACATGGCACCTTTGTCAAGATACTTTCTGCATTAAGGTTCAAGTTGGGGGAGAATGGTTTTGAGGATCGTGGGAGCATTGAGGATTGCATTACAGATGTTGTGAACAGAGCTCCTTAAGGAGTCTGGGAGGAAGGCCCTTTGACGCCCACGTGATTTCTCATCCGAAATTAAAAAAAAAAAAAAAAAAAAAAGAGAAAGAGAGAAGGAAAGAAAAAGGCATCCCTAAACATTTAAACATCACCACTTAGGTTTGTTCTTTGAACTTAATGTAAATGAAATCACGTAGTGTGAATGACTGTATGTCAGCCATCTTTCACTGAATGTTTCCAATATTCATTCATGTTATTCCATATTGCATCATTTCGTTTATTTAGTTTATTTACGTTGCTGCAATAATAATCCATTTTATGAGTATATCACCCTGTATTATCCATTAATTCCCTGATCATGGGCATTTAGGATATTTCCAGTTTGGAGCAGTAAGGAACTGGCTGATGTAAACACGACCGCATAGGTCTCCAGGGAGAGCTTTAATTTGCATCCATTCACGAAGCCAGAAATCACCTACAGGTATTCGTGTGTTTGTCTCTCATCAGTGGAAGATTGTGATGTTTTATCCTCATTACAAGAACAGAAAATTTTCTGGATTTTATCTGAGGTCAAAAGTCACAAGCTTAAAAGGAGGAGGCAATTTTCCCAAACTGTGTAATTAATTACCCTGCTGGCTGCTCCATGGCTTTCCCTCACTCTGGGCTCCTTCTGAAGCAGATAAACTGAAATTGGCTATTATGTTGGGAAAACTCACTGTAATGTGTATGCTGTATGGGATTGCAGTTTTATCAGCTGTTAACTTAATGGCATTTCTTTTAGATCAAGAAATTTCTCAAATGTCCTTATTCTTCAATAGCATCCTTCCAAGTGTTTCACTGATGCCTTGGGTTTATTTGTATCTCAGTAATCATTTATTAGGCAATAGGAGAGGTAAATGAGTTGACTCACAGTTATTCTGAAGCAGAATTAAGGTATTTAACAAGTGAGTGGAGAGGCAAAGGAAAGAAAGTAATAATAGCAGCAGTCACAACAATGGTAATAGAAATCTGGAGCTGCTAAATGGTCTATATGCTCAGATCCATGGGCTTCCCTGAGTTGACATAAAAATTAATTCTATCATAGTCCTACCTGGAAATAACCAGAATGAGGTATCAGTTGCATAGGTCAGCACCTGTTCTATCCTCCTCCTAGTGTCTATCTGTACTAAAACGGCAGGCCAGCTAAAATTTCATTTTTTTTTTTTTCCTGGACATTCTTACAGCAGGATTTGGGGTGTGATTTAAAGAGGAGGCTTTGCCTTGTCTGCTTCTGATGTCTCTCTTCTCCAGCATAGTTGAGGAATTATTGGGTAACAGAAGTCAGACAATAATATCCTCCTTGGATCTAAATGGTGGTTCATTCACTCATGACAGTAACAGATTTCTGATGTCTACATCACAGATAAAATTGTGTGTTCTGGGGCCAATAGTTCCAGAAGTAGCTTCCTTATTTCTCATCTTTGTAATTGTACAGAGCTAACACCATCTTTATTAGGCTGGATTGGCAATGTTAATCTAAAAGTCATTCCCAGAAATTCCATCTACAGAGTATTTCTCCAACTCTCCTAAAGATTATATAAAAACTAATGTTCTGTATTAATCATTTCCTGATTTAAAAACACTAGGGTTGTTTCTGCTCTCTCCAAGTTAACTCTGACTTTAAAAAAAAAATATTTGATACAAAACGAAAGACAAAAGAATCCTCAAGAATAAAAATCCATGATTAGTTGTCTCATCTGATAGGGTTTGTAGGCAGTGAGGATTTTTCCAATAAGGAAATAAGGGTACTATGAAAAATAGGGAGAATAAATACTAAGATTTAAGAATACATAAATACATACATAAATGTTAAAATGTATTTAATTTATGTGATTCATTCATTCAACAGTATGTGAAGCCATACATAATAGATTACACACTGGATGATATTGTTCATATGAAATTTCTAGAAAAGGCAAGAGTCATGAGGGAAATTTGTGGATGATGGAAATATTCTAAAGTTAGATTATGGTTATCATTGTACAATTCCATAAAGTTACTGAAAACCAGTTCAATGCTTATAATGGGTGAATTTTATGGTATTTGTGTTATCCTTTAAGGCTGTTTTTAAAAGTTTTTAAAGCTATTTATTTTAAAATACTGATAAGTTACAACTCTTTAAATATCTAATCAAAAAAATGGAGTGCACATAGCACAAACATTCAGAAAAGACATATACTAGAATTATTATTTTAAAATCAGAGACTATTGTGTTCAACTTAAGTAAGAACACTCAACTGGATAGTTCGCTAGGAAAATAGAGAGTCTAACTTAATATACAAAAATATTGAATAATACCATTAACTTCAGAAGAAATTTTTAAAAATACATTTAAAGAGACTTTCTTTTCCCAAAATACCAAGGCTTAGATATGTAAGAACTTCTTTTATTCAAATATTTTAGTATTAGCTAATTTCTGATATTTAATGTTTCCTAGAACATATAAAGCATCTTATTGCATTTCAATTACCTTTTATTCTATAATATGATGGTACAGAAAGCAACAATATCATGAGAAAAAAAGTTGGGGTAGTGCACATATGCAACTAGACAATTGAATTAGTTTTACATTAAGTATTTAATTAACTCTTCTTAAGATGGATTTATTTTATGAACATTTTAATTTGCAGAAAATTTAATTCAATTAATGCTATAAATAGTATAGAGAGAAATTTTAATTATTTTCCTGGTTGTAATTTAAAAGCATCTGATAAAATTTATATAAACATTTGTATAAACATATGCATGCTTCACACAAGCATTGAATTCACTTAATGGTGAGGCATTATTATTTATATTTAAATTACAATCACAATTCTTGCAAGCATAAAGATGGCTTAACATTTTTTTTTCTGGAAATTGTAGAGGCTTCAATTAGATAAGAAAACAAAGATAAGTATTATGGTTATTGAAAGAGGAGAAACATATTAATATTTATTGATGAGTAAATATTTAATGTAATAGAATTATTAAAACATTAGAGTGCAGTATGTGAGGATGTATAGAAATTTTGGCTAGAGAAAAGCTAATGATACAGAGGTGATGACAATTGAGGGACATATTTAAATATGTAGCAATTATTTAAAAAGTAAGAAAGAATTTCAGAAATATTTGCAATATATAAGACAGATAAAAGGTCAGTATTACTATTTCATTACAAGTGCTTGTAAATCAATAAAATCTTAACTAGTAGAAAAATGGAATAAGCACACTTAAAATAATTTATTAAAGAAATCATTTAAATGACTAATAAGCATTTAAAGAAGTGTTACACTTTGGTAAGTTGTCAATTTAATGGAATTTTTAAAATGACTAGATGTCATATTTTCTGTTTAATAGTCAAAACTAAAAATAGGTTGCAATATTTATTGCTTACTAAAATGAACTGATGTGGATACTGTCATATATATTTAAATGGAATAAAAACTGATAATCCTATGGTTCTTGGTGCTATAGTGAATGGAATCAATTCTCTAATTTCCCATTCTGTATTTTCATTGTTAGTATATAAGAAAGCCACTGATTTCTGTACATTGACTTTATATCCTGACACGTTGCTGAATTGCTGTATGAGTTCTACTGTTTGGAGGTGGAGTCTTTTGGGTTTTCCATATAAAGAATCATGTCATCTGCGAAGAGAGAGAGTTTGACTTCTTCATTGCCAATTTGGATACCTTTTATTTCTCTTTGTTGTCTGATTACTGTTGCTAGGACTTCTAATACTATGTTGAACAAGAGTGGTGAGAGTGGGCATCCTTGTCGTGTTCCTGATCTCAACGGAAAGACTGCAGGCTTTTTCCCATTGAGGATGATATTTGCTGTGGGTCTTTCATCAATAGATTTTATGAAGTTCAGGAATGTTCCCTCTATCCCTATACTTTGAAGCATTTTAATCAGGAACAGATGCTGGGTTTTGTCAAATGCTTTTTCTTCATCAATTGAGAGGACCATGTGGTTTTTCTCTCTTCTTTTATTGATTTGTTCTATCACATTGATTGATTTGCAAATGTTGAAACATCCTTGTAGCCCAGGGATGAATCCCACCTGGTCATGGTGGATAATCTTTTTAATGTGCTATTGGATCCTGTTTGCTAGGATCTTGTTGAGAATCTTAGCATCCATATTCATCAGTGATATTGGTCTAAATTTCTCCTTTTTGGTAGGGTCTTTGCCTGATTTGGGGATCAGGGTAATGCTGGCTTCATAGAAAGTCTAGAAGTTTTCCTTCTGCTTCAATTTTTTTTAAACAGCTTCAGGAGAATAGGTGTTATTTCTTCTTTGAAAGTTTGGTAGAATTCCCCAGGGAATCCATCAGGTCCTGGGCTCTTGTTTTTTGGGAGGTTTTTGATCACTGCTTCAATCTCGTTACTAGATATAGGTCTATTCAGGATGTCAATTTCTTCCTGGTTCAATTTTGGGAGTTTATAGTTTTCCAGGAATGCATCCATTTCATCTAGGTTGCTTAGCTTACTGGCATATAACTGTTGATAATAACTTTTGATGATTGTTTCTACTTCCTTGGTGTTAGTTGTGATCTCTCCCTTTTCATTCATAATTTTATTAATTTGGGACCTCTCTCTTTTCTTTTGGATTAGTGTGGCCAATGGTTTATTGATCTTATTGATTCTTTTAAAAAACCAACTTCCTGGGAATAAACCTAACCAAAGAGGTAAAGAACTGTACTCGAGGAACTACAGAACACTCATGAAAGAAATTGAAGAAGACACAAAAAGATGGAAGACCATTCCATGTTCTTGGGTCGGAAGAATAAACTTTGTTAAAATGTCTATACTGCCTAGAGCAATCTATACTTGTAATGCCATCCCGATCAAAATTCCACCTGTATTTCTCAAAGAACTGGAGCAAATAATCCAAAAATTTGTATGGAATCAGAAGAGACCCCAAATCACTAAGGAAATGTTGAAAAACAAAAATAAAACTGGGGGCATCCCGTTACCTGATTTCAAGCTTTACTACAAAGCTGTGATCACCAAGACAGCATGGTACTGGCATAAAAACAGACACAAAGACCAGTGGAACAGAGTAGAGAGCCCAGATATGGACCCTCAACTCTATGGTCAAATAATCTTCGACAAAACAGAAAAAATATACAGTGGAAAAAAGACAGTCTCTTCAATAAATGGTGCTGGGAAAACTGGACAGCTATATGTAGAAGAATGAAACTTGACCATTCTCTTACACCATACACAAAGATAAACTCAAAAGGGATAAAAGACCTCAATGTGAGACAGGAATCCATCAGAATCCTAGAGGAGAACATAGGCAGTAACCTCTTCGATATCAGCCACAGCAACTTCTTTCAAGATAGGTCTCCAAAGGCAAAGGAAACAAAAGCGAAAATGAACTTTTGGGACTTCATCAAGATCAAAAGCTTCTGCACAGCAAAGGAAACAGTCAACAAAACAAAGAGGCAACCCACGGAATGGGAGAAGATATTTGCAAATGATAGTACAGACAAAAGGTTGATATCCAGGATCTATTAAAAAAACTCCTCAAACTCAACACACACAGAACAGACAATCATATTAAAAAATGGGCAGAAGACATGAACAGACACTTCTCCAATGAAGATATACAAATGGCTATTAGACACATGAAAAAATGTTCATCATCACTAGTCATCAGGGAGATTCAAATTAAAACCACATTGAAATACCACCTTATACCAGGTAGAATGGCCAAAATTAGCAAAACAGGAAACAACATGTGTTGGAGAGGATGTGGAGAAAAGGGAACCCTCTTATACTATTGGTGGGAATGCAAGTTGGTGCAGCCATTTTGGAAAACAGTGTGGAGATTCCTCAAGAAATTAAAAACAGAGCTACCCTATGACCCTGCAATTGCACTACTGGGTATTTACCCCAAAGATACAGATGTAGTGAAAAGAAGGGCCATCTGTACCCCAATGTTTATAGCAGCAATGGCCACGGTCGTCCAACTGTAGAAAGAACCAAGATGCCCTTCAGTGGACGAATGTGGTCCATATACACTATGGAGTATTATGCCTCCATCAGAAAGGATGAATACCCAACTTTTGTAGCAACATGGACGGGACTGGAAGAGATTATGCTGAGTGAAATAAGTCAAGGAGAGAGTCAATTATCATATGGTTTCACTTATTTGTGGAACAAAACAAATAGCATGGAGGACAAGGGGAGATGGAGAGGAGAAGGGAGTTGAGGGAAATTGGAAGGGGAGGTGAACCATGAGAGACTATGGACTCTGAAAAACAATCTGAGGGTTTTGAAGGGGCGGTGGGGTGGGAGGTTGGGGGAATCAGGTGGTGGGTATTAGAGAGGGCACAGATTGCATGGAGCACTGGGTGTGGTGCAAAAACAATGAATAATGTTATGCTGAAAAGAAATTAAAAAAACTGATAATCCTTTCAGATGTCTACTTTTCAAATAATTGTTTTTTTGTTGTTATTTTCTGTTTTTAAAGATTATCTATTTATTTGAGAGAGAGCATGAGCAAGGGGAGGGGAAGGGGCAGAGGCAGTCTCCCCACTGAGCAGGGAGGAGTTTGCCTCCTAGGGAT
Organism: Lontra canadensis; assembly: GCF_010015895.1. NCBI lineage: Eukaryota > Metazoa > Chordata > Mammalia > Carnivora > Mustelidae > Lontra > Lontra canadensis. Next base: position 8,195,704 of record NW_022631065.1, on the reverse strand, counting down.
TGATTCCAGGACTCCACAACAGGGCTTAATCTGAGGACCCCCTCTAGGATCATGACCTGAGCCAAAGGCAGATGCTTAACAAACTGAGCCACCCAGGCACCCCTAGAAATAGTGTTTTAAAAATGTGTTTCTTGACAGCATGCCTGACTGCCTCAGTCCATAGAGCACACAGCTCCTGATCTTGAGGTTGTGAATTCAAGCCCCATGTTGGGCACAGATCCTACTTCCTTAAAAAAAAAAAAAAAAAAAAAAAAAAAAAAAAAAAAAAAAAAAAAAACTAGATAAAAGTATTTCTAGACTAACCCATTCCTTTTTGGTGAATTTATTCAATAAATAATAAAAGTGTAACAAAATTTTCATAGAACCTGTGTTCACAAAAGTAAAATTGAAACCATATTAGATGTTAATCTACATTTAAATTCATATTGCTTCCAGGCATCTGGATGGCTTAGCAGTTAAGCATCTGACTCTTGATTTTGGCTCAGATCATGATCTCAGGGACCTGAGATGGAACCCCACATCCAATCCCCAGTGGGTTCTGGCTCTGAGCACGAAGCCTGCTTAAAGATTCTCTGCCCTTCCCCTCTCCTCTCTCTCTCTCTCTCTCAAATACGCTGAATTATATTTAATTTTTTTTTTTTAATTTAAAGTCACATTACTTCTGTAATGTGGAGAGCTATGAGACCCTTAAAATGTGATGGGATAGGTCATGTTCACTAATATACATGGAAGTGTAAAAATAGGTAGCAAATCAGAAAAGTGTTCTCCCATGGGGTGTGTGTGTGTGTGCGTGTACAGGTTTGTGTGAGTACATGTGAACACTGATATTTCATACTAATATGAAAATCTGAAGGATATTAACACAAGATTAACTGTGGCTTTTTCTGATTGATGGGGCATTGACTTTTTATTTTCTTCTTTTTGTGTTTGTTACAATGAACCTTGTATAATAGGAAAGAAAAAAATGAACCATGTGAAAACTAATATATCTACGAAGTATAAGAAATATGGGTTAAGGAAAACTATTAAGAATGAAATCCCGATTCTTATAAGGAATACTGGTAATAATATCCATTGCCACAAAAATGGAAGGATGTTTTCTTTTGACCAATTTCTCACTCTGCTTTTTTTTTTTTTTTTTTTAATATATGCCTTAAATTTTGTTGGTTTAACTAAGGTAGAGATAAAGGCTCCTTTATCCTTTATCTACCTCATTTGAATCCTGCTACCTCTAGTACCTAGCTTAATATTAGACTTTTCTTACTCTTTCTTAATTAGATAATTAATTAAGTGCACCAAATATTAAATATATAATCCATGACAATAATTAGAGAATAATTTTCTAGGATACAAGAAGGTCTAAAATACAATTCCTCCCTTCAGTGAATTTACAGCTGAATAAAGAGTATAAGTTTATGTTACCCTAGCTACATTCTCATTTGTGTCCTTATTATTTGAATCATCTTATTTACTTTGAGAGACTGCTAAGAACCTAATTATTGGTAATAACTGAATTAAGTAATTTTAATATGCAAAAAGTTAGATTAGCTCTTGACCACCATTTACTTTTGTATGGTTATGCAAATGGCATGCCAAAACTCATTTCTAATAAACTCTCTTGTGATTGTTTAATAGCAATAATTATTTGTGATATTTAGTAAAATGATTTATTACTTAATTGTTAATGACAATATTGACTTAGAATTTCTCAAGTGTTTTCATTGAGGAATTTCTAAAGTCAAATGAACATGAATGTGTTCTGGCATTGTCTGGGGGAAAAGGGCAAAGTAACAAGCAGCAAGTATGAAATATACTGGAAAATAAATATTTAATTCTGTAACCAGCGTACTGTTTCCTTTATGTTCCACAAAACATGTTATTTCTTATAATGATATTTGTGACCTTCCATTGGTTACATAAGATACATCAAACATTTATTTGGATTTTCCTGACTCTAAAAAAACTTAGCTAAATTTAACTGACTTTTCTTGACCACCTCTCAGTTAGCAAATAAAGTTTAAAATAGGTAATAATAGGTAATGTTTGTGAACTCAAACTGTATTCTTATGAATCACTATTTTTAAAATCACTTATTTTTATGACTTTGCTTGATTGTAGATTGAATCACTTGAGATCTCTCTTGCCTCAGAAAGTGCTGTTACAATTCACTTTAAATGAAAGTGTCACTCACAGTCTTGACAATTAACCCAGTTAACCTGCTCTGTGAAAAAGTTAATATCAGACTTAACCTCATGTACTGAACTGTTTCTCATCCTGTCAGAAGTGCATTTCATTTCTGAGAAAGCCATATTTTGTTCCCTTTACATTAGGATTTCTAATTAATTGCACAACATGGAGTTGCTACGAGCACTTACCTGACAAACATCAAAAGTGGGATGTATAAGACCTAGAATTCAGAATGTAAAAATCAAGCCATGTAACAAATACTTCTATCCCCTGGTTAAAAAAGCTGTAGTAATTCCTGACAAACTATTGCAAAAGTCACTGGATTCATGTAAAAGTGAGATTTCTTATATCTTATCTACTCTTTAAAACCAACTTTCATTTCCTTTTCTTGTGGGAAGCCTTCCTGCACATTTAAGAGATGTTATATTATTATAATTTTTATCCCTTCTCCATAGGGGAAAAACTTCCCTTCCCTTCCAAATGCCCATCATGCTAATTTTATGTCTTTTTTATTATACTAAAATTTTTAAATCTTCATCATTATAATTGCTTTTGGTCTTATCTTCCCTGTGAATATTCTATGAGATATAACAGTATTATTCCTGATAGCCCGCATATTGAGAATCACAATGCTTTGCACATGGTTAGCACTCAATCCACATATTTAAAGGATGAAAATTGTGTGATTGAATAGTCTTGTACTAGTTTTACTGCAGCATTTATTCTTTGTACTGTTAATAAAATTGTCCCATGAGTACTAAAGTATGATCTAAATTTTTTTAAAGAAGGAGAACTAATAATATGGTGCCTTTGTGTTTAATATTACCTCTAATTGTTGTTATTCTTATTTCTCATACGGAAATAATAGTCCTGCCAATTGTTTTTTTGCCACTGTACGTCCAGTGGGAATCACACAGGCAACCAATTCATTAAAATGGCTAACTATGCCATTAAATGGTAAATTATGTTAGAATGTCTGAAAGTTCACAGAAGGAAGATTAAGACTAAGAAAGAAATGATGATATATAGCAGCATGCATGATACTTGACAGAAGTTTGAAATCTATCAGAGATAGTAAGTGCATGACCCTGTAAAAATTGGAAAATTATACATGTGTAAAGTAAGAATAAATCTTAAACTATGTACTTTTTGTATAATTTACATGAAATTGGGGAAACTCATGACTATACAAATATACTTCTAGTGATTTGGTACTTCTGTTCAAGTAATGAGGTTTGTTTTGTGGAAGTTATTTAAAAATGAAAAACCCTTTTTAAATGCTCAAATCAATTACCGTTGTGTAAGTTGTGCAAATCAGGGGAAATATCATTAGACATGTCACTTATAGAAAATATTGAATACAGTAATGATTGAGTTTTAATATTCACTTTTATTTTCTGTTCAATTATGTATTTTGTTAACTTCTGAACCTATGTTTAAGAAAACTACATTTGTGAAAACTTAAACTGACTTTTATACAGTGTATTAAGCATTACCTTGATTTATTGTTTCATTATTTTTCTATTGGCAAACATAACTAAGTTATTGATGTTCAAAGAGATGAACTCCAACAAAAAAAGGAACATTTTTTTTTCCTCTTACAGAATACAATGCCATTTCTTCCACAGAAATATTGATGGATTGAGTTTTTTATTCATATTAAAATGGAAGGCTGAATTAACTCATAATGCTTTGAGGTAACTATTATCTTTTATTAGCTAGTGGAAAAAATAACATTTCCTATGCTCAGCACAGAAAAATATTTATAAACATATTAAAATTATGGTGATATTTTACACAAAACTTTCAAGGAATTCTAAGCTTAAATTTGAGATTTATTTTAAAAATAACCTTTTATGGGTGCCTGGGTGGCTCAGTGGGTTAAGCCTCTGCCTTCGGCTCAGGTCATGATCTCAGGGTCCTGGGATTGGCCCCACATCAGGCTCTCTGCTCAGCAGGGAGCCTGCTTCCCCTTCTCTCCCTGCCTGCCTCTCTGCCTATCTGTCTTTCTCTTTCAAATCTCTTTCTCTGTAATCTCTTTCTCTGTCAAATAAATAAATCTCTTTTCTCTGTCAAATAAATAAATCTCTCTCTCTGCCAAATAAATAAATAAAATCTTTTAAAAAAATAAATAACCTTTTGTGAGATTTGTCCATGATGACATATTTGTTTTTAATAATTTATTGGAAAATAAAGTAAAAAGTGAAAAATAATCATCCACATTTTCATCAGAGCTTGACACTTTTGTTAATTTGATTTATTTTCTTCGGGATGGAACATATGAAATATATAAATAAGTTGTTTTGTCAACAAATACTAGACTACACTTTCACAGTTATTTCTACATATGAATGCATGATATTTGATTTATTAAGTCTGAGATACCTGGAGATCATTTTGGTTTTGTTTTGTTTTTTAAGATTTTATTTATTTGTCCGAGAGAGAGAAAGAGCAAAGGAAGCAGCAGGCAGAGGGAGAAACAGGCTCCCTGCCAGGCAAGGAGCTTGCAAGGAGCTGGATGTGGGACTGGATCCCAGGACCCTGGATTCATGACCTTAGCCCAAGGCAGACAATTAACTGACTGGGCCACACAGATATCCCAGAGATGGACATTGTTAAAGATGGCTTTACGTTAATAAATACTAAAAGGAATTATTTTCTACTTTAGAGTGTATGAGACTCAATCAAGACCTATGGAATTTATGCCATTCCCAAGAGCCTACAGACAGATTATTAGGAACATAGAAAGAATTCATAAAACCTTCTTGCCTGCAAGATTATTTACATACCAGATCCAATAACTCCTGATATTGGTATTTTTAAGGTCATAGATATAATGGGATTACACTACAGTCATTTGCTTGAAATTAGATTCAAGATATATAGCAATCTCTCCTTAGATCCCATCCAAAGCAACTTAAGATCTAGCAAGATTCCTTATGGAATCTCAAACTGCCAATGTGAGCTGACAAAATGAGCACTCTTAGTATCAAGTCTAGTAGAATAAGATTTTTGTTTAGTGTACGGGTGAAATAACTCAGTATCTATAACATGTTTTTCATTTTAAAATTTTTTTACTTAAATTCTAGTGAGTTAACATACAGTGCAATATTGGTTTCAGGAGTAGAATTCAGTGATTCATCACTTATATAGTAATTTTAGTTAACTTTTCTATAGTGGCTCAGATTCTTGATGTTTAAAATAAATTATATGCATCTGACATATTGACTTAGAGAATTAAGAAGGGCAGATGTTTCAGACATTACAAATTTAGATACTAATGGATCTGAATGAACACTTTTTTTTTCTTCTTCTTTATCAAGTTTTTGTTTAAATTCAAGTTAGTTGGGGTGACTGGGTGGCTCATTCGGCAAAGCATCTGCCTTCATCTCAGGTCATGATCCCAGGGTCTTGGGATCCAGACCCACGTCCAGCTCCATGCTTAGCAGAAAGCCTATTTCTTCTGATGGCCACTATTCCTCTGCTTGTACACGTGTGCTCTCTGTCAAATAAATAAATAAAATCTTTAAAATAAATAAATAAGCCAATAACATAATAAAGTAATAAATATTATTTATATATTATATATAATAATAAAATAAATAAATAAGTTAGTTAACATATAGTATAACATTAGCTTCAGGTGTAGAGTCTAGTGATTCATTACTTACATACAACACCCAGTGCTTATCACAAGTGCCCTCCTCAACACACTTCATCCATTTAACCTGTTCCCCCCCCTTCTCCCCTCTAGTAACCCTTAGTTTGTTCTCTATAGTTAAGAATCTGTTTTCTGGTCTGCCTCTCTTATTTTTTCCCCTAGTTCCCCTGTTTTGTTTCTTAAATTCCACATCTGTGTGAAATCATTTGGTATTTATCTTTCTCTGACTATTTTGCTTAGCATAATATTCTCTAGCTCCATTCATGTCATTGTAAATGACAAGATTTCATTCTTTTTGGTGGCTGAGTAATATTCCAGTGTGTGTGTGTGTGTGTGTGTGTGTGTGTGTGTGTGTGTAATATATATATATATATATATGTCACCTCTTCTTTATCCATTCATCAGTCGATAGACATTTGGGCTCTGTCCATAATTTGGCTATTGCTGATAATGCTACTATAAATATTGGGGTGCATATATACCTTCAAATCAGTATTTTTTTTTAAGATTTTATTTATTTGAGAGAGAGAGAATGAGAGAGAGAGAGAGAGCATGAGCATGAGGGTGAGGGGCAGAGAGAGACGTAGACTCCCCACCAAGCAGGGAGCCTGATGTGGGGCTAGATCCTGGGACTCCAGGATCATGACCTGAGTGAAGGCAGTTGCTCAACGAACTGAGCCACCCATGTGCCCTCAAATCAGTATTTTTATATCCTTTGGGTAAATACATAATAATGCAATTGCTGGGTCGTAAGGTAGTTCTATTTTTCACTTGTAGAGGAACCTCCATACTCTTCCAGAGTGGCTGCACCAGTTTGCATTCCCAGTAACAGTGTAAGAGGGTTCCCCTTTCTCTTTATCCTCACTAATATCCTTTGTTTCCTGTGTTGTTAATTTTAGCCATTCTCACAGTATCTCTTTCTCTCATAGTTTTTTGGCTTAAAAATTTTAAGGACCAGTTCATATATCTTGGGAAAATTCATTTTGAATGCACACATATCTATTAACTAATATATATATGCCAGTTGCTTTTACCTACAAATTCATCTAATTTCCCCAAGTTTGAACCAGTCCTTATAATTATAATTACATAAGTGTCCTTATAAATTATAAACCAAAAAACTGTGAGAGAGAAAGAGATGCCTAGGTAGCATTAGTACTATAATACAAATAAAATCTGACCCTTAAGGACATGGATCTTTTCTATTTTCACAAATAGCTCCATAATAGCATTACATGCAACATATGCTACATATATACTTCCTCACAAGTTTATAGTCATATAAAAAAGAACCACAAGGCACCTGGCTGTCTCAGTTGGTTAAGTGTCTGACTTTGCATTGGGTCATGATCTCAGGGACCTGGGATCCAGCCCCATGTCAGGCCCCCTGCTCAGCAGGGAGTTTGCTTGTCTCTCTCCCCTTCCTGATGCTTGTACTCTCTCTCAAACAATTAAATAAAAATCTAAAAAAAAAAAAATAATGTAACATAAATCATATTCACCTAAAATAGTTGATTTATAAACTAACTAGACATATTTGATGTTAAAACAAGAATAAAGGACTTATCTGTTAAGAGGTCAATGAGAATGGATTACAATGCTACTTCTCAAACTTCTATATGTATTTCATGGGCATCTTGTTAAAGTGCAGATTTAACTTTATTAGGTCTGGAGTGGAGCTCAAGGAGCTACATTTCTAACAAGTGTAGGTGATACTGATGGTACACATCCATGGACTACATTTTGAGTAACCATGAATTGTAGGACTAATTATTTACAATTCGAAAAACTTAGCTTTCTTTTTTATGAGGAGCTACCAAAATGAAGACAGAAATCTATACAGATGTTTTTAAATCATATTAAAAGTGGCAAGTACTATAGCATTTTTTTTCCTGTATGATTTTTTAATCTTCATGGATTAGATTGGCTAACATTGGTACAAAGCTGACAGTGTCTCTTGTACCCACGTATCTACCTAAAATGTTCAGTTTCTCTCTTCTCAGCAGGTAAGGTCTCATTAGCACCTGTGATTTAAAAAGCCCAAGTTTCTCCCAGCAAGATGTGGTTTTATTAATATGTGTTATATTTATATATCTCTCATTTTATGATGTTATTATGTGCAACCAAATGTATAGTTATTGCTCTAGGATCTGTTTACTTCATAAATATTGATGGCTGAAGGTGTGAATCTTGCTAGGGTCTTTGCATAACTATGTGAGAGTAAACATTAAACAAAAATGACTTAAGAATAAATGAAAATAATAACTTGTCTTAAATGGCAAGGAAAATGACAAGAATAAGAAAATAAAAGTCATGAAAAGAATATGTTTGCTAGTGCTCACTTCGGCAACACATATACTAAGAATATGTTTGCTAGCTGCTAATAAATTTGAATGTTATTATTTTTGAAGAAATAAATATATGGACATATAATTATCTCTTTCAGGAGAATTAAGAATTGTTCACTAAATATACCGTTTGAAATACCTTTACTTGGTTTTTCTTAGCACTGTGGTATAATTATAAATGTTTAACAACTAGCTTTCTGTAATAAAAAAGCCAGATTTGCAGCATTTTCAGATAACCACAGTGTAAACATTCACTATGGTCAATTTCAAGCAACCAACATGACATTTGTGAGCATAGAGTTAGGGAAAGGTGCACAGATGGGTCTTGCAGGCCAGTAGAAGACATTTCCAACATACCACTGATTTAGTAAGCTAGAGCACCATTTTGTTTTAAAAATGTATCATAATTGTCAATGAACATTCTTTGTACAATGTATTATATGTTTTCAATTATAAAATGTGGAAAATGCAGGTAAGATGAAGACAAAATTAGTTATAAATCTAACATCCAAGGAAATGTCATTTTATATCTGTATCTAACTTTGAGAATTTTTTTATCATTTTATTTCTTGAGAATTTTTATTAATATATCTACATATATATTTGTTATAAAATTGAAAATCATTTATTTCATTTTTGTGTTCTAACCATTCAATAAATTATATATTAAGATTTACAACAATAATTACTTATTCCTTAAAAATGCATCCTGCCTAGAAGCTATATTCTATCGATATAGTAAATTAAATCTATTCTCTATATACATTTAGAGTTGTTTTAAAATTAGAACATAGTAGGTTAAGGAACATTCTCATATAGAATTCCTTGTGTTTATTAACCTCTTGCTTCTTCAGGGTGAATTCATAAAAGGGACATTACTGAGTATAAATATGTGATTAGTTTTAAGATTTCTGATATGTGTTGCTAAAAGTTTAAACTGCTATAAGGGTTGTCTGGGAGACCCTCTTTCATGAAATTCACATGACCTTACTTAGAAAAAAGAAAAAAAAAATTCTGAAGTTTAATTAAACCACACAATATCCCATTCAATTTTTAAATCTTTATTGACCATTTTCAGTTTTCATTTTTGAATTGCCTGTTAACATAGCTGACCAGCTTTTTATTTTTGCTATTAATGTAAATAGGATTGTTTATTTAGTAAATAATAAAATATTTAGTAAATAATTTATTTACTAAATATTTACTAAATAAATAAGTTATTTAGTAAATAATAAGAAAGCATGACTTTCTCTACTTCTTAAACTATAATATTGATATTTTCTGCTTTCTTTACTTCTTAAACTATAATATTGATATTTTCTACTAACTGATAATAAAGGAAGGATGTCCAAAAATCATAATTTATCCTCCCTTCCAACTTCTATTTTTCTAATAAATTTAATGTATGCTCTGACTGCCCAAACTATCATCATTATTATTATTATTACTATTGTTTTATACAGTAGATACTCATTTTAACTTACCCATATATATACTATTTTGCTATTCCTCATTATTTCATTAACCTCTAAAATATCACTTAGTATCATTTTAGTTCTGCTTAAAAAATAATCTTGACTGTGGGTTCTGTATTGGTGAGTTACTTAAATTTCAATAGTGTGAAATATCAGTTTTGTGAAAAAAAATTCACTGCATATGAGATTATAGATTGGAAACTATTTCCTTTTAGCACATCGAAGATATTTCACTGTCTTCTGACTACTACTCTCACTTTCAAAAGATAGCTCTGAATCCAAAGACTCTTTCTTTGAAAAGTGCTATGTTTATTCTGTTGACTATTCTTAAAGTTTCTCTCGTTTACTCTGGGTATCTACAATTCTTTTGTTGTTGGGCTATGGATTGCTTTCTGTTTTTTATGCTTTGAGTTCATTGTTTTGCAATTGGATAATTTAATGCCTAGTGGAAACATCATCCCTGTTCTTGCTCTCCTTTCTTAACCCCCTAATATATGTGTCAGATTTCTTATTGTTCCCTACCCTTTCCAGTATAATTTCTATATTTTCATGTCACCGTGCTTGATTATGTATATTTTATTCTGACTTATCTGTGGGATTAATTCTTTTTTTAGCTATGTGTATTCTCAAATCTTTCCACTATGCTTTCTGTTTATTTTTCACACAGGAAATGCCAATTTAAAATTCAAATTATTCAATGATATGTTTATATTTTCTTTTCTATCTCCACAGTAATTTTAATGCCTGGAATAATTCTGCTAGCTGAATTAAATCTAGGTCTGTTTTGTTGTTTGTTGTTTGTAATCATTTTCATTCATGTTGTTTTGTCTCCTGTGTTTGGTTATCTTTGATTTCATGCTGGATGTTATATTTGAAAAACCATCCTGTTTATTGGCAACATCCATGATAGGGTGACAGAAACTGACATTATTTTACATTTTTTCAGTTTCTTTAATGCCTGTTTAATGTAAGACAGATGGATTCTCATGTCTACTTTTGCTTTCAGTGTGTTGTGATATCACATATTGCCTAGCCTCTAAAAAACTCTACTTATTTTATACCTAGTAGGATAGAGAGAGAAAACAGATAGGGAGAGTGGGAGGGAGTGAGAAAGTGAGAGAGAGAATAGTAAAGTGAAATAATATCTTCTTTATGTCCTCTGTACCACACATAAAGAACCACCGATTTAAACAAATTACAATAATAGAAACTAAGTGGCCTAATAATATGCCATACTGGTTATTATTAATTTTCCCATACAGATGCTATCTCCAGCTTTGATGTCTATTCTTTTCCATGAGAAGATGATCCCTTTTGACTCCCTTACTTAGGCTGCCTTGCCATTGAAAGGCAAATGCAGAAATGTGAAGGGAATGAGGTCTGATGTAGGCCATGGGAACCTCTTTCAACCTAACTTAACAAATTCTGCAGCATTTCTTCTATCCCCCCATCTACCACTTTTCCTTAGTTGTCACATCACTGTTTCATTCCTTTGCCTTTTTAGAGATGAGATATAAATGGCTTTATATTTTTCCTGATTCTTGCAGTTTCACCATCTTTTGTTGGTTCTCTTAAGCTTGTCCCGAACCACTGAAGATAGTTGAGGCCTTACTGATAACAACCATTGACACTGGTGCCTTTTTTTGTAATGTTGTGAACGTTAGCCCCAAAACTACAATGTTAAAGAAATAACATTTTCTTCTTTCTCTAAATCATGTGGGTCTACAATCTTCCATCTTTATGGATAAGTAGAAATGTCCATCCTCGTTGCTATTTCACTAGTAAAGTGCCTGGGAAATGCTAAAAGTACTCCACAATAGGTACCCTCAAAGACAGCCCCTGATGATCTCCACATCCTATTATTCATATCTTTAGGTAATCCCTCCTTCCCCATAAGTGTGGACTAGACCTTTGACTTGCTTCTAAAGAATTCTAAAGAAATATTTCACTTTCAAAATTGCTATAAAAAGATGGTGGTTACTATCTTGGGTAATTTCTCTCACACACTCTCTGTTTTTAATGGCTCATTCTGGGGGAAACCAGCTTCCATGACGTGAAGTAGTCCTGTGGAGTAATGCACAGGGTGATGATACCAAGGCTTCCCAAAACCCACAGGAGGGAGCTTAGAAGTTGCCTCCATCATCTGTTTGAGACAAGCCTTCAGATATGACCACAGCTCCATCTGACAACTTGACTAAAAATTCAGGAGAGATCTTGAGCCAAAATTCACTCAACTAAGCCATGCCTACATTCCTGACCCACAGAAACTGTGATGTAATAAATGCTTATTGCTTTAAGATGCAAACATTTGGGGGGCACCTGGGTGGCTCAGTGGTTTAAAGCTTCTGCCTTCGGCTCGGGTCATGATCCCAGGGTCCTGGGATCGAGCCCGACATCGAGCTCTCTGCTCCACGGGGAGCCTGCTTCCTCCTCTCTCTGCCTGCCTCTCCACCTGCTTGTAATCTCTGTCTCTCAAATAAATACATAAAATCTTTAAAAAAAAAAAAGATGCAAACATTTGGGATAATTTGTCAAGCAGTAATAGATAACTAATACAGACTTTTCTTTCTTGGTTTATAAGGTTTATCTCTTGTACTCTTTGCTCAGGCGCAAATCCCCACTTGACCTCTTGTCCATCTCTTCTCTGTATCTTTCCTGGGGCAACTTCCTAAATGTATACACCTGCCTAGACACAAAATCACTCATCCCTCCTGATGTCTTCCCACTTTTCAGGGGCATTGCTAGTAAATACGGTGAATGTCCTCACACCACACTTTGTTCTCAAGTCCCACTGATCTCTCTGCCCTTTCCAAACAAAGGAAATATTCTTTCCTTAAATTATTAAAAAATTCTACCTGGACTTTGTCATTTGGGGCACATCACATGATATCAATGTGCCTAAAGGTTCATAAAAGTCTCATTACCTCCAATTGTCAACTTTTCAACTCTACTACAGCATAGGAGGAAGAGTCACAGAACTTGCCTTTCAGTTTTATATTGGTTGAAAGGGAAATTACACACACAAATTAATAATTTCACTTTGCCTCAGAGCTATTTTTCTTATGCCAAACTCACTAGAATTCTATAATCACAAACTTCTTTTTAGGAAATGGCTTTGCATGTCTACTCCAAGCTCTCTCAGTTTAAGATCAAACTTAATAATTTGTTATTAGGTGCTTCAGTGTTATGACTTTTCCCTTAATGAGTTATTCATTATGATCCACCTCCAAGTGGAATGTATCTTTCTTTGTCATTGTTTGTACATATTTATTATAGTTTTATTTTATAATTCAGAAAGAGATCATATTCTCAGACATTGGCATGTCTGAGAAAGTTTTTGAAACCTTTACTTTTGAATCACAATATAACAACTATCAAATACTTCATTCTTATGATCAAATGTATCTTTCTCTGTAAAACTCCATTGTCTTATAGCATTTAATATTTTAAAAGTGATGTTTGAGGAGAATCAGAATTTCTTTTATATATAAGCTTATCACCAGGGACTCAAGGAAAAAACTTATTTCAGTCAACCTGAAATTTTGGTATCTTCAAAATTATTTCCATTGGGCTTGTTATTGGCCTTGTAGCTTAGTCCTTCCATTATCTATAAAAAACCTTCACCATGGTTGTCTTCATATGCCAACAATCCATCTGTATAAAAGTGAGCTAATTTTAATATATTTTATAGTCAATTCTTATCGCTCAGGTTAACACTGCTGTGTTTTCTACATACTGCTAATTAGTCTTTTCTGTGGTCTCAGGAAGATGAATTACTATATAATCTGTGTTTTCCCTTTCATTCTGGTCCTGCAAACCTTGATTTATGCTAATTACTCTTCAGAAGGGTGAGGATAAATCATATTTTTGTAATTTTCTTTAATGACACATTGTTTTTGTCCATTCAGGCTGCTCTAACAGATCACTATACACTATGTGGGTTATAAACAATAGAAATTTATTTCTCACAGTTCTGGGGGTCAGAAAGACAAAGATCAAGTTGCTGACAGATTTGGTATCTGATATGAGCCCTTTTCCTGGTTCATAGACAGACATGTTCCTTCTTTGTCCTCACAAAGCAAAAGGAATAAAGGAACTCTCCACAGTCACTTTTGTAAGGGCACTAATCCCATTCATGGGGGCCCCTGCTCTCATGACCTAGCACCTACCAAATTCCATACCATCACATTGAGGATTACATTTCAACATATGAATTTACAAGGGACATAAACATTCAGTCCACTGCATGCATACACTGTAGACTTCTTCCATTCTTTCCTCCATACTAGAAATATAATTAAATTTTAGAAACCAGGTATTTATTAAGATAGTAGTGGAGAAATTTTAAGTTCCTTCAATGATGGCAATTGAATTTGAGTCATTCAAATAAGTACTGGGAAAAATTTCTGTTCAAAAAATACTTAATCATTAGGTAGCTAAGGAGCTCCTTGAAGCCTGGATATAAAGGTAAAGGTGCAGATTACTGCCTGGGAGTTAACAGTGAAAATATTCCTCCCACTGAGATTAAATCTCTCTACAGTAGGTTTTCATTGCTGCATCTACCTTGTAATTAACATAAACATAGTTATAAAAAAATTACTGCCTCATCTTTTGGAAATAAGAGGTTATTTGATCAAATTAATGACATAATTTAGAACCAATAAAACATTTAGGATAAAAAAACTCTTAGGGGCACCTCAGTGGTTCAGTCAGTTAAGTAACCAACTCTTGATTTTGGCTCAGGTCATGATTTCAGGGTTGTGAGATTGAGGCCCCTGCTGGCCACACTGGGAGTGGAGCCTACTTAAGATTCTCTCTCTCCCTTTATCTTTACCCATCCCTTCTCTAAAACAAAACAAAACAAAACAAAACAAAAATCTCTTAGAATCTGTTGCCATGAGAATCCCATACATGAACTGTTTTCAGTTAGTTGACTTTCAATCACTTAAAATGTATTCGCAAGAAGATACCTAGATGTCCACAGGCCTTAAGACTAAGTGATCAATAACGTGATGAGCTTTGTTTTATCTACAGGCAACAAAAAACACACATTTGCAACGCTTACGAGGAATTTAGGACTCAAGCTCCATACGCACTCATAAGTAAACTTTATTTTTTTTAAAGATTTTTATTTATTTATTTGACAGAGAGAGATCGCGAGCAGTCAGAGAGGCAGGCAGAAAGAGAGGAAGGGAAGCAGGCTCCCCGCTGAGCAGAGAGCCGATGCGGGGCTCGATCCCAGCACCCCGGGATCATGACCTGAGCCAAAGGCAGAGGCTTAACCCACTGAGCCACCCAGGTGCCCCTCATAAGTAAACTTTAAACATTATTTTAGGAATGCAATCTTGATACATGTGACATTGTTTCATTGGTTTTGCAAATGTTTTTTCATTTGTTCATTCATTCACTCACTCATTGATTCAATAATACATCTATCCACCCAGAATGGTAATTGAGGTAAATAGCCTCTAAGTGGTTCGCAAATAAGCGTCACATCTTAGAATTTATCCCCTTGTGAGATCCCCTCCTGGAGTATGGACTAGACCAAGTGACTCACTTCCAATGAATAGAATGTAGCAAAAGTGATGTCACTTCAGAGATTAATTGGAAAAGGATTCTGACCCCTTCCAATAAACTCTGTCTCATTCCTTCTCTCTCTCGGAGCCCCTTATTCTGAAAGAAACACGATAGCATGGTATAAATAGCCCTATGGTGAGGCTTATGTGCCAAGGAGCTGATGTTTTTGGCCAAATGCCAGTGACAGTCTGAAAGTAGCGAACAGCCAACTGAATGACCTTGGAAGTCAATTTTCCCCAATGAAGCCCTGAGATAATAACAATACTGGCCAAGACCTTGATTGTAGCCTCATAAGAGGTCCTGAATCATATGCATCTCTGTGTGGTATCTGAATTCCTGATTCAGACAGACTGTGAAATAATAAACTGCTGAGTTTGGGTTTAATTTGTTACACAACAATAGATAAATAACATAGGAAAGTACATGAACTCTGAAGTCAAATGACCTGTGATGGATTCCTGGTTCCATAATTCTTGGTTTCTTTGGACAATTTATAAACTCTATCAGTGTCTTTGCTTTTGAATAATAATAGTATCTCTCACATTAAGTTATTTTCAGTAAAAAAACTAAAATATGCATACAAAGAGCTTAGACCAGTGCCTGATCAAAGTAGACAATAAATGCTCTTTATTAATTCTCATTCATCTGAACAATGAAATAAAGGAAATAAAATCCTCCCAATTAAATCTGTGAAATTGAACATGTGACATAATAATCATGGGTCTCAATATTCTTTCATTAGTCAAGAAATATTTTCTAAACACCAATTTTGCATCAATGTCCTAGCCTCTGCAGTGAACAAAATAGAAAAAAAACAAAACAAAACAAACAAAAAAACCCTACATTGAAGAATATTACTCTCAAGGAAAAGAGACAGCCAATGAAAAAGTAAACACAATAAATAAAATTGATATGTTAAATGGTGATATGTACATAGAAGAAATATACACCATGCATATTTTAATATGACATTTTAAAATCTCATTCAGTTTGAAATATTTTCTAAATGTCATTGTGATTTTCTTTGATTAATGAGTTGTTTAAAAGTGAGTTGCTTAATTTCCAGACTGTTTAGAATTTTTACAGATATTTTTACTGATTTTGATATTTTAAAATATTTTATTTATTTATTTGAGAGGGAGACAGTGAGAGAACACAAGGAAGGGAAGGAGGGGAAGGAGAAGCAGGCTACCCACCATGCAGGGAGACCGAAGCCTGGATGGGGCTTGATCCCAAGACCCTGGGATCATGACCTGAGCTGAAGGCAGATGCTTAATGACTGAACCACTCCAGCACCCCACTGATTTTGATTTTTTTAATTCATTTTTATTTATTTATTTATTTATTTATTTATTTATTTATAGTTGACATACAGTGTAATATTAGCTTCAGGTGTACAATTTAGTAATTAAGCACTTCCATACAATACCTATTGCTCATCTCAAATGCCCTCTTTAATTCACTCACCCCCTTCTCATCTAGTAACCATCAGTTTGTTTTCTGTAGTTAAGAGCCTATTTCTTGGTTTGCCTCTCCCTCTTTTTTCCCTTATGCTTATTTTTTTTTTTCTTAAATTCCAAATATGAGTGAAATCTATAGTATTTGTCTTTCTCTGACTTACTGATTTCAATTTAAATTCCTTGTAATCAGAGACCATACTTTATATAATTTCAAATCTTTGAAATTTATTGATAATTTTTTTTAAATCACTCAGTATGATCCATCTTATTGAACAATCTCTGTATGCTTCAAAAAATGTTTATGTTATCTTTGTTGAGTATAGTGTTTTATACATATCTGCTAGGTTATATTGGCTTATAATGTTTAAATCTGTTATGTCTGAGAAATGGATGTTAAAACATCTAAATATGTTTGTGAATTTGTCAGTTTCTGCATCATATATTTTGTATATAATTATTAGCTTCATCCACATTGACCCCTGTTATTCCTTTTTAATGAATTTACTAAATGGATCATAACATTTATCTTTGGTAATAGTTGTTTTAAATTCTATTTTGCTTGGTATTAATTTAGACACATTAACTTTCCATATGTGGTCCCATCATTTTACTTTTAACAATATCTAAAGTTCATTTCTTGTGAACAGTGTATAATTGAATATTGTTTTTTATACAGTTTGATAATTTCTCACTTTATTTGGAATATTTACACTTACATTTGGTGTATTTTTTTTTTTTTTTATGTTTGGGATTATACCTACCATCCTGCTATTTGCTTTCCACTGTCTTATGGTCTATACTGTTTCTAATATGAAGTCAGTAGTAATTCATAATACTGTTCCTTTTTTTCAGTGTGAACTGAATTTATGTCTTTCAGCACATTTGGAAATTTTTGCTTATTAATTCTTCAAATTATCTTATCTTTCCTATCCCTCTAGGGCTTTAATTACATTGTAGTAGAACTTTTGATACTCTTCAACAGGTACCAAAGTTTCTGTTGTATTTTTCCTCACTCTGTTCCATGCTTTTCAGGTTGGATAATTTCTATAATTCCATCCTTAAGTTTGTTGACCTTTTTTTCTCCCTGTCATCTCTAATCTGCTGCTAAGTTCATCTAATATTTGGGGATTTTTGTTTTGTTTTGTTTTTTTAAATTAACTATATATATTTATTTATGTCTATATCTATGTATCTATATACATATACATATATATATATATATATATATATACACACACACACACACACACATACATATATTTAAGATTTTATTTATTTATTCGACAGGCACAGAGACAGCGAGAGCAGGAACATGAGCAGGGGGAGTGGGAGAGAAAAGTGAGAGAGGGAAGGCAGGCTTCCTGATGAGCAGGGAGACCGATGTGGGGTTCAATTCCAGGATGCTGGGATCATGACCTGAGCTGAAGACAGATGCTTAATGACTGAGCCACCTAGGTGCCCCCATATAATGTATTATTTGTTTCAGGGGTACAGGTCTGTGATTCTTCAGTCTTACACAATTCACAGCACTCACCATAGCACATACACTCCCCGATATCCATTCCCCGGCACCCTACCCCTCCCCAACCCACTCCAACAACCCTCAGTTTGTTTCCTGAGGTTAAGAATCTCTTATGGTTTGTCTCCCTCTCTTGGTTCATCTTGTTTCATTTTTCCCCACCTTCCCCTGTGATCCTGTGTCTTGTTCCTCAGATTCCTCATATCAGTAAGATCATATGATAATTATCTTTTTCTGACTGACTTATTTTGCTTAGCATAACACCGTCTAGTTCCATCCATGTTGCTGCAAATGGCAAGATTTCATTTTTTGATGGCTGCATAATATTCTGAGGGGTGTGTGTGTGTGTGACATCTTCTTTATCCATTCATCTGTTGATGGACATCTAGGCTCTTTCCATAGTTTCACTATAGTAGACATTGCTACTATAAACACTGGGGTTCATGTGCCCCTTTGGTCACTACGTTTGTATCTTTGAGGTGAATACCCTGAATACCCAGTAGTGTGACAGGGTAGCTCTATTTTCCACTTTTTGAGGAACCTCCATACTATTTTCCAGAGTGGCTGCACAAGCTTGCATTCCCACCAACAGTGTAGGAGGGTTCCCCTTTCTCCACATCCTCACTAACACCTGTTGTTTCCTGACTTGTTAATTTTAGTCATCTGACTACTATGAGGTGGCATCTCGCTGTGGTTTTAATTAATATTCCCTGATGCTGAGTGATGTTAACCCCTTTAAATGTGTTTAATTTCAGGAGTTTTAATTTCTGTGTAGAATTTTCTTTTGATTCTTTTTAAACATTTTTCTATTTTCTACCAAGATATTAAATTTGTTCATTTATTATAAACATGTTATATCTTCTATCATAATTATTTCTGTTAATCTAAAATTTAATTTATTTCAAAGTCTGTCAGAATTGACTGCCCTGGGTCACCTGGGGGGCTCAGGTGGTTAAGTGCCTTGCCTGACTCTTGATTTCTCCTCTGGTCATGATCTCAAGGTTGTAGGATTGAGCGCTATGTTGGGCTTTGCACTCAGCATGGAGTCTGCCTGAGATTCTGTTTCTTCATCTACTCTTTCCCATAGATTTTATTTTCATAAGCATTTAATATCTCAAAATGTATTTTTGTTGTTTTGTTGTTTTCAACACTTAATTATCCTTTGAGGTTTACTATTTACCACTTTTATTAACTATTATTATTTACTTACTATTTTTATTTATATACTATTATTTACTATTTACTTGTTAATTTTTAATTATTTGCTATTTAGTATTTTTATTTATTTACTATTTACTATTTATTTACTATTTGCTATTATTATTTAATATTTACTATTATTTTTATTTACTATTTACTATTTTTACTGTTTATTTACTATTTTTTATCTTACATTTACTTTTTTTTACTATTTAATTTTTACTACTATTTTTACTATTTACTATTATTATTGTATACTGTTTACTCTTTATTTTTTATTTTTACTATTTATTTATTTACTATTTACTATTTTTTACAATTATTATTACTATTTACTTTTACTATTATTTACTATTTACTATTTTTTATTATTTGCTATTGTTTATTTATTATTTTTACTATGTACTATTTATAATTATTTACTATTTTACTATTTTTATTGACTATTTACTATTTTTACTATTTATTTACTATTTATTTCACTATTACAAAATAGTAAAATTTACTATTTACTATTATTTATTATTTACTATTATTTTTTTACTATTTATTTACTGTTATTATTTGCCATTTACTATTTTTTTACTATTTATTTACTGGTATTATTTACCATTTATTATTTTTTTACTATTTATTTACTGGTGTTATTTACCATTTACTATTATTAATTTACTATTATTATTATTTACTACTACTACTATTATTATTATTATTATTAATATTACTAAAATTATTATTACACATATATTTGTCATTTCAAGTGTTCTCAGTTCTTTGAGAGTTTGGTCTCCATCTAGTATCATTTTCTTTTTGCTTAATGAACTTCTTTGTACAGTTCTGGATTATGTGTAGTAAATTTTTCTGACAAAATAAAGCATATATCTCCTAGATTACCTTTCATCCAAGTGTGAACATATAAGCAAGATTTAGCCAATACACAATTTCTGGTTGTGCCTTTATTATGATGTGTCATGACCAGCATTTTTTTTCCCTCTTCCTAATGCATTTTAAAGGTGGCAAAGACTGGAGTGGTTATCACATTCCATGAAATGGAAACCACGTTTTGAGTATAGAAAAGTAATAAATTAGAGGGAACCTAGGATCATGTTGAATTCTAACATGGAAATCCAACATAAAATCTTCAACGCTTATATGAAAATAATATAAATGTCTAATTTACTTATATCATTGTTAATTTTGACTCTTTGCATTAGCAAGTGAAATGATATCCTAGCCAATATAGAATTTAGTACTTAGAAATGGAATGCTGACATAGTAAAACCTAGGATATGTAACATAGCTTAGCCACTGAACACTGGGCATCAAGGACAGTGTCTGGAAAGTGAATGCTGAGGATCCTATAATACCTCATAAAGTAAACCATGTGCCAATAGAAACTATAATTCTAAGGGAAAATGACTGGTAAAAATTAAGAATGTTTATGTGTGTGGCTGCTTTTTTTCTGCTTTTACAAAAATCCTATACAGCAAGGATGGATTTTACCTAAATCTAGGCATTATGCAAGATATTATGCAATGAACTTTGACAAGGATGCTTTTTTTGTCTATTACTTAAACTCTAATATGACCAAAGTCTATGAGGATAGGAAAAAGCTTAGCCTGAACTGAAGCTAATATAAGAGATGGTTCTCAAGAAATAAGATTGTGCCCTTAAGCCTTTCTGAAACATCTTCCAATAATTGTTTCCTCCCAGGTAATAGGAGCCAGCCAAGCAGCATACCTGAAATAAAGATCTTTTTCTTTGCACTCAAACCCATTGTTTCGGATGGCCCCAAGTTATATGTGATTAAGTTGAGAGTGACTCTGATAGGCAGAGCAAGAGTCTAGTAAATGAAAGACCAGAGATTTTAGGCTCTGAATGATTTCTAAATATCATTGCCCCAGAATTTCCCAGATTGCAACAGACAGGAACCTAGTAAAGTTTTTTTTTTTTTAATTTAATTTTTTTTTCAGTATCCAAAATTCATTGTTTATGCACCACACCCAGTGCTCCATGCAATACGTGCCCTCCTTAATACCCACCACCAGGCTAACCCAACCCCATCCCTACCTCCCCTCCAAAACCCTCAGTTTGTTTGCAGAGTCCACAGTCTTTCATGGTTTGTCTCCCGCTCCGAGTTCCCCCAACTCACTTCTCCTCTCCATCTCCTAAAGTCCTAGTAAAGTTTTGAAGAAATTATATTACCAAAAATACCACGAGTTTTGCTGGAGAAAGCCTGCAATTTTTAGAACCCTAAAACAACCTCAAAGAGAATCTCAAAACAGACTCGTAGAAAATAAGTTAAGAAAACGGGCCCCAAGTGGGTCATACTCTTTAATGCCTACTTCAGAGGAGGCAGAGAAGATAATGGACAAAGAACAATCTCACAATAGGTTAAGTTAGAAACCACAGAAGAAAATGGTTGAGGACTTACTGCTCAGAAAGCATAATCAGTGGTAGCCAAAAGGGCTTACCAAGAAATTTATTTTTCTTCTGGAGTAGGGGAAGTCTTAGTAATTTGTCCATTATAAGAACTGATCATTTAATTCAATGGTGAGATTTATATGTTTCTCATTCCCTTAATGGAAGTTTAAATTATAAATATCTTATTCCTACTTACCCATTGTATGTTGGGTATGCTTTTAATTTATACACACTCCCAACAAAAGGGAACCACATATGGACCTGAAAGATGCATATAAGTCAAAGATCTAAGACTTTGTATTATACATAATAAGTTTTGGTACTTTGCGATTATATACTTTAGGGTGGGGTTGAATGCATTCTATATGCAAAAATAATTCACTGCTCTGATGTGTTAGCTGTGGGAATTCTCTTTTTATATAGAAATAGAAATTTAGCTGGGTAATAGCCACCAAGAAAAAAAAGCCATATTCCCTATTATCCTTTTTTTTTAATCGGTGTTGCCGTATGACCACTTTATTGCGAGACAATATAAAAACAGACAATACCAGATCAACATGGCAATGGAACTCTGTCTCACAAAATCTGCAGCAACCATCTTGGGAAACCAAACCACAAAGTCTATGGCAATTGGCCCAGAATACTCAGGACTCAGTGAACAATCACTGGGTTATTTGCCTTGCTTCCCTAGCATGCAGCTCAGGACCAACCACACAAAACCAGATATGGACTCCGAACCAATCACATAACATGATCACTGCTAGCTGGCCTGCCTCAAGTTCTCCAGGCCAAACGATTCAGTCATGCATGAATCTTTCCTTTTTTTTTTTTTTTTTTTTTTCAGGATAAAACTTTCTCATCCCCTTTCTGTCTCTGAGTCTCCCAAATGCAAGTGTTGATGGCTGCCTCCCTTATAAGAATAAATACCCCATTTTTTTGTTTGTTTTGTTTTGTATAGGTCATGTGCATTTGTTTTCATCTCTGGTCAATGGGAACTGTCAAGTACAATTCTGATTTGTCCCTTAAAAGAACTATATATATTTTTTCTTTCTTATTCTTCCTCCTTTTGCTACTGGTTGAACTGAGGCATGATACAGCATGATTGCGGTAGCTAGAGCAGTCTTATTCAACCACAAAATGTTGAAGGTGGCAGATGGAATGGCCTTTGCTGCCTTTTTGGAGTAGAGACATTATACCAACTCATACTTTAAAGGAAACAAAATAAACTTCTATTTTGTTTAAGATATTAAATACTAAGAAATCTTCCTTACAGTATCTGAATGGACACAATAAATAATAGAGAACTAAAAACACCATTTATTTGGAACTAAAATATCATCAACATATAATGTAGTAATCTTGTTTAATGATACCATTCAATGAATACTGACATGTGTGTACAGTTTTATAACCATTGCAAAAATCAAAACACACATTTTAATTCACCCCAAATATTTCTACCACAGCTCTTTGCAGTTAATTACCTCCTAGCCCATGTCAAGTGTCAATCTATTTTCTGGCCCTTGTGTTGTTTTGCCTTTCCTGAAATGTCATGCAAATGGAGTTATGAAATATTTAGCCTTTTGTTCATTCACTTAGCAGGGTATTTTTGAGATTCGTTCATATTATTGTGTGTGAAAATGTAAAAATAAAAGGAAGGTTATGGATATCAGTAAATAGTGGATCTAACTCCAGCGACAAGTGAATTTGAGTTCTATGGTTATAGTTGCTCTATAGACCCTAGAAGTCCCTGGGAGAGAGGCTCCAAGGCACAAAGGAGGACATTTGACACTTGATAGAGTAAATTATACAAATTCTCACATTATGTAAATCATAGGTAATGTATAAAGGTGGCACTTTAACAAATATCTATTATAAACTATTATTTAGAGATACAAGGTAGCAAGAAAATCACAAATATTTGTGAATATATGTCTCTGTAGAGGAGGACTGATGTGGCAGAGCTTGGATCATGGAACTACTATTTTTCATGATAATCCTCTGTGCATGTATTTTTACTCTAATTAAGGCAATAGATGTTATTAATTAGAAAAAGAATTTTGGTAAAAGATCATAGAGGATGATATACTGATTGATAAGCTGAGAACATGAAGAAATAGAGAATAGACGCTCAGGAAATTGGAAGAGAGAACATGATGGTGTTGTCTCAATTCAGATCTAAGCTTGGCACAAGGGAGACTAATGTATGAATTCAAAGAAGTGGCCAGATTTGAATAAAGGTAAAGTAGAAAAAGCCAGGCCTTTTGTTCCTACAGATTTAGGCCACTAGTAATTTAGTTCTTAACAGGTCTTAGTACTGTTTCTGTCAGAAAAGATCATATATCTGAACTGTTAGTACTAAAAAGAAAAACAAAATCTCCTCAGCATGTCAGTTACTCATTTCCTCAGATGGCGTCACTCTGCTCTAGAATTAGGGACACAGAGCAGAAAAATACAAGGGGAAGAAAAAGGTATTTCTAACAGTAGGTCAGTAGGCAGATGGCTAGTAGCAGACCAGATCCATGGAAGGACCAACATCAAGAGCCACAAGGAATGAATTAGGTTCATGGCTTAGGTTCAAAGCAGAGGACACTAATGAAGGTGGGTATTGCTTTCAGGTCAGGTCTTGGGAAACTGCTTGATGTAAAACAGAAAAGTATTGATTATAAGGACTCAAGGGAGAAATTGTAGAAGAGGAAACAGATTTTTGTGATTGAGTCTAACTTATTGATCCCATTGGACTTGTTGATCCCAAACTTGTTAAGTCCTGATTCTCTTCTCGCTAGCTGGACAATCTTGGGCAAATCACTTCTTAATGTGCTTTACTTTCCTTTTAGGTTGCCTGGATGATAGTCACAATATTAGCAAAATTAACAAAAACAGTATCCAAAGATATATATCCATTGACTATGTGCTAAACACTATTTTATTTTATTTAAAAAGTTAGGCAGTTGTAAGAGCTTTACAATTCTGATTAATTCTGTTTTATGAAGTAGAACTGGAAATTTGAAAAGTAGTGGTATCAAGAGGTAACTGAGCATTTTTCCATTTTGAGACAAGTATCCTAGCCTAACCATTATTCGATTGTCACAATTAAGTCCTTCCTATATAGATATACTACGTTTGCCAGATTCAAGAGCTTTCAGGATCCAAGAAGATAATAAAAATTTGTGAGGTAAATGCATATAGGACTATAGGGATTTAGGAAATAATATCTGGTCATGCCTAGTCTGACAAGCATTCTTATTTAAATAAATTTAAATGAATATAGTAATTAGGCAAAAATAAATCTACACACCAAAGCATCAAATTTTTTATTTGATCTAAATCTGCTTATCTGTTATTTATCTATGTAAGTCTATTAGTTAATTTCCTTGTAAATCTCTGTAAAGGATTCTTCTGATGACCCATTCAGACTCCTTTTATATTGATGCCATCAGTGTAACTTAACAGACCTTGTTAGTGTAAACTACTAAAGGCTTCTACTAGCTTCCCATTCCAAAGAGATGTCCTCAGGCAAACATGAGCTATGGTGCAGAGATAATGAGTGAATGATTGTCAAAAGACTCACCCTTTTTGGCTCAAAGAGAGGACTAACTCTAAAAGCCTCCTGTTCCAGAGCTTCCCTTCCAGATCAAGATGAAGCAAGTCTCCACCTGAGAACTACATACTTGCTCAGCTTTTTACCACCTTACATTGGTCCCATTACTCCCCTTCTCTAGGAAACACCCCTTTGGCAACTTGAACAGAATCCATATCTCAGGCCCTTGTAATTGATCTAACTAAAGACAACATGGTATTTTCCTCAGAGAATATACATTCTTTCTATTATGGAGACCAAGCATGTAAATAAAATACCTCTAAAATTAAAACAAATCTAAAATAGATTATCTGCATACTCAGTAAAAAACAAATAAACAAACTTTAGAGGTAAAAAGTTAATCATAATAGGTTACATTAAAACTGAAGGGATAACACTACCTTCCTTTCCTACTTCGAAAATAAGTCATGGGATTGTGAAATATTATCTTAGTCTAAACTTGAAATTGAGGTTCTTACAAAAATTCATTCTATGAAATGAAGTAATCCATAAAACACATCAATGATCATAAGAGAAATTGTGGAGGAACAAAATGCACAGAAATGTTAAATATGAAAAAAAGAATAAAATGTTTAGAGAAAATTATGTTCATAAAGACAATGAATCTCATAACTGATAAAGACTTCTAGTCCACCTGTAATTCCCTCCAGAGTGTTTCAAACTACATTAATTCTTAATAAATATAAATAACTATTACACTGACAATTCTCACTTCAAAGGCAAGTATTAGAATACCTGTCACATTTTGAATAATGTTTTATTGCTGTAATGTACAGAGATAAGATTAGGTGGTAAATCGATTTCTCAGTGTACTTACTGAAATTTTAAATTCTTTCCTACTCATATATCCCACAGGAGTGTGACTAAAATGATCTTGCTTTATAGAGATAGTCTATAAAGCATTTAATGTATACTGTCTTTAGAAGGAATCTCTAATATCTCTAATTTGTTATATATATATATATCATATATGATATATATAGCATATTTTTCTTATGAATGATGTACTTGATTAAAAAAAGTGGGATTGTGTGTGTAAAAAATTAAAATTAAAAAATTTAATAACATAAAATGGGAAGGCAAATGTAGAATCTCTATATCCAGATATTTTGCAAGTTAATTTTATATTTATTCACTTTACTGTTGATTTGACTTTGTCAAAAGTAGAGTCAGATACTTAATTGGAGGATTTAAAACAAAATATTTAGCCTGAGGGTCAGAAATACCTATGTACCTGTCTTAACTTTCTAACAGGGAAAAAAACTGTATTGAACTAAATAAGGAGAAAGTATAAATTTTACTTCCTAGATATAAAAAAACTGGGGTACAGATTTGGAAGTGCCAAGAAAAATAATAAAAGCTGAAATGGAACTAGTTCACATAATTTAACTTTATTGTTGTTGTTTTTTTTTCTCTGTGTGTGTGCGGGGTTAGAGAAAGGAAACTCCGTGTAAATTGGTTACTTTCTCCCATAAGTAGAGAGCTTATTAGGCAGTGATTATCACTTATTCTCCATTTTCATGTAGAAGTTTTAAATGAACATGAGAGGCAGTTACATTGGGTACATTTATGAAGTTCTTAATGCCTGCCTTTACAGCAGAAATGTTAACGATAGCATCTCCAAAAAGAGAATAGACTATACACCCTACTAGAAAAAAAATGTCTACCAGCATACAGCAGTTGAATAAGATGGATTCTCAAAACTTGTTTACCTCAAGATTTTATATATGTATATTTTTCACAGAAATTGCAGCAGAATGAACTGCATGAAGAACTGTATCCACAGAGGACACAAGCAGGCAGTTTGCCACAGGCTCTTACTTCCACATCTCTAACAGTCATTCTCTTTCTTGACCCTTTAATTTGAAAAAAAAAAAAAAAGAAAAAAGAAAAAGAAAAACTTAACTTTTTACTGTGTCTCTGTAATACCCAGTTTTTGTGCCATCTTAGTAGACAGGAAACCCCCATATATGAACTCCCTTTTAATCCAGGGTAGCTAGCCATAAAAATCAGTGTGTTCTGTACTTGGTTATGAAACTGTCAATAGAATGCCTTGTTGATTCATGATCTTTTTTTTTTTTCATTCACTTCATACATTGGCCTTTTCATTAAAATTCAGCATTAAGATAAAGTTATTGTTTGTAGTGAAAGTTTGTAGTGAAGAGTGGAGGAGTGAAAGGAAAAGCATTTTCATAAATCAACAATGATCCAGGGGCAATCTTATGGAAATCTCCCTCCCACAACATGTTGATTTGAGTCTCAGATGAAATTGTGCAGGAGTAAATTATTCAACTTGAGAAAAACAAGTTTATTCAGATAAAAGAAAAAAAATAGTAAAATGGAAAGGAAATAAGTTTAAGAATACTATATGTGGCAAAAATATTTTTTTCTAATTGCCTCAAAATAAAAAATGTTTTATATTACATTAATTGCCTCAAGAATTATTCATGATGTCTCTTGTCTGTTGGGTTATTCTTGTCTTATGCAAAAATATAACATTTCTTTCAGTGGTTCTCAGACAGTGTATGGAATGGGTACATATACTGGGGGACCTTCAACAATCCCAAAATAATACTCTTCTGATCTACCCTCTAAATGGCTGAAGTCCCCTGATCTAACAGAGGATGGATAGGGTAGCTTAATACTTAATACTTAATACTTAATACAATTTCACTGAAATTGAAACAGAAGTTCCTAATCTGGAGCCTCCTAGACAAATGTGGGCCACCAATGCTTTTGAAATCTATGATGTCAATTATATAGCCTATATATGTTAGTATGATGCCAGTTAGTATGATGTCAATTAATTAGCAATAGACTCTTAAAAAAAAAAAAGGCCCTAATTTGTAGTGTTTGCAATTTTCTGTGGTGTAAATATTCCCAACAATGTTGATTCCAGACTAACAGTATATCACTGAACACTGGAGGGAATATGTGCAGTAGCACACTATTGTATTTTATTTATAACATACAGAAACCACAGAATATATAACCTCAAGAGTATAGATAATATTAAATTATAAGTTTGAGTTTTTTAATGATTCACCTCTTTAAAAATAATTAAAATGTACATCTATGCAATTTAACTTTTAACAATCAGTTTTAAAATTTCTGAAAATTAAGAAATTGGTTCCCATGAGCCAGGATGAGTTTGTTACAGCACACTCTCATATATATGTATACACATACATGCACACACACATATACATATGTCTAATCCAAGATGCTCTATTATAGACAAATTGTAGTAATTAGCCATACATCTAGTCTATAATATCAACTACTTTAGGGATAATCTGGTGACCAAGATTTAAAAAAAAAAAAAATGGGTCAATACAAAATAGTATCTGCTTTGAGAACCTTTCTTGAGAGCTTAGTGGATTGTCCTTATAGCACCTACCAAGACACAGAGAACTAAAGTTCCAAATCTCCAGTGCTTGTTGCCACCTGAAACTAAATTTAGGATACCTGAGTATACATGAGATAAATAATATTCCTAATTCTTAGATGATCCTTCTGTCCCAAATTCCCAGCCTAGGATTCTATTTTGGTGTGCTGTGGTAAAACTCTTGGCAAGTGTCCTTTTAAGCCAATCATTTTTTTTTTTTTTCTATGAAACAAATTCCTCCTTGTTTGTTTCCTTCACACTTGGACTTCTGCCTTGAAAAGCCCATGTGAAGAAAAGGATTTCCTAAGTAAATGACATAACATTACATAGTAAGAAGAAGGAAGAAATTTTGCCTCCATTTTCTTTTTCTTAAATGAAGACTCCATCTGAAGGTAGAATGACTCTGTGACCTGAATGTCACTTATGAAGTTAAATTTAAGGAATGAAAATGGCATAAAAATAAAGCTCTTAATTTTTTCTTCATTATATGTTTAGCAAGGTAAGGATCAGAAAAGCAAAGTAACTAGTCCAATATTAAATAAAATATAATAAACGTCAATGTTTGAACCCAGGGATGCCCAGCTCTAAAGATCATCCTTCCATCATTTCCTCTTAAATTAGTTCTGTAATAAATCTCAAAATTAAATGAGCACTGAGAGTTTTAACTGTACTGACTCGAAATATTAGCCTCCAAATACTCCTCGATTTTAGAGGCTCATTGAAATCTCAAAGAAACTGCAGTTAGTTTTCAAGGGAGAAACACTATGGGAAAAGACCAATGATATGAAATCATGCTAATGGTAAATAAAATAATTAAGATGAATTCATTGAGCAAAAAAATCAGGCAATTTAACAATTGTTCATAAGAATATTTCCATTATTCCATTATCTAATTCAATCAAAATTGTGCAAATTAGATGTAGAGACATGGTCTAAGATGGTCTTTTCAAAAGTTTTAGAACATGGTCGAGTGAGTAAAAACAAAACAAAACAAAACAAAACAACTTTATGTCATGACAGAGCACACACACACACACACACACACACACACACTAAAAGCAAGCAAGCAGGCAAACAAGCAAACAGAAGTGTTACAAAGCAATGCTTACTCTTGTTAGGTGAAACTTCCTCTTTTTGATCTATTCTATCTAATTCATTTGACAATACTGTTATGACCCACTATATTGGCTTCATGCCTACTAAAAGATTATAACCCACAGTTTGAAAACTATTTATGTAAGGTATTCTTCCTTTGGTAGTATACTTCTTAGCTTTGGTAAAATTTTTTACCCTATCTCTTATGTCATTTCATCAAATCACAGAGAAAGAGATGAAGAATTTCTGCAAATTACCTAGTGTCAGGGGCATCTGGGTGGCTCAGTGGGTTAAGCCTCTGCCTTCAGCTCAGGTCATGATCTCAGGGTCCTGGGATTGAGCCCAGTGTCGGGCTCTTTGCTCAGCAGGGAGCCTGCTTCCCCCTCTCTCTCTGCCTGCCTCTCTGCCTACTTGTGATCTCTCTGTCAAATAAATAAATAAAATCTTTAAAAAAAAATTACCTAGTGTCAGTTCTGTTTCTTCATTCACATCTACCATATCATATTATTTGCTTATATTGTTCCTAAGCAATCACTAAATTCATTCTAATTTTGGTAGGTTTTATTGATATGCTTTCTTTGTTTTATTGGGCATAAATATTACTTTGAAACTCACTTTCTCATCCTTGATCTGGATTCTGGGGTCCCATACAAATCTTCTTTTCCTTTCCTGCAGGACACCATAAATATTTGAAGAAGTCTTTCCTATGTCACCTTATTTATTTCTTCAAGAATATAAACACCCAGTCATTTAATATCCTGCATATGACACAGACTTGAGTATCTGCATTCTCCTCGCCAATCCTTCTGGAGTTCACTCTAACTCATTTATGTTCCAGTTAAAGGACTTTGCACAGAACTGAACACCATTCTGAAGGGTTGTCTCTCACTAACTCCCTTTTACTTTAACTCTCCTAAGATCCAAAACATTTATTCATATATTCCTTTCATATCCTCTTCATCTACTTCCTTTTTTATGTGTGAAAAATTTATTATGAGACATAAAATGCAGACTTCAACTATGAATTTAGAATTGATCTTCGAAGTTATTTTCACATACTGCATGCAAAAAGAATCCCTAGCTCACAGTTGTTAGAGCATGTCAGCCAACATCCATTCTTTCTCCAAAACACATGACTCAATAAGATCTCTTTATAACAGACCTGCTTAGATTGTCTTTGGTATTTTCTTATGTTGAAAGCTAAAACTAGTAAAGAATCATTGTCTGTTAATTGAACTTTTTGTTGTAGCTGAAAAACCTAGTTTAGTGACCTCCAATTTTCTTCTCTCCTTAAAAAAAAAAAAAAATTAGAAACTCTCATCTACTTAGTGACTCTAGTTTTGGGTTAAAAAGAGTTTGGACAAAATGGATCTATTGGGGTAGAATGGTGCTATGGGGAAAATTGAGTTGATAGGTCATTATAAGAATTTTAAAAATTAAGATATTAGCTTAGAAAGACTAATCAAATTTTAGTGAGTGAAAAGTAGACATGAATTGTATCACATTTTTCCCCCATTCATTTAACACCTATTTTTAGAGTACTTAATTGTGTGGGGGTTTTGTTGTTGTTGTTGTTGTTTTTCATTTCAGCCAAACTGTTTTTTGTATTAGAACTTACTTAGTATTGGAGGACTAAAGGATATCACCATTTTCAGATAACTTTCTCCTATTTTGAAGCCTTAATTTATTAATACATACTTTCCTGAGGTCACCATTATGTTCTTCTTTTTCTAGGAAGTGAATTTTAACTTGAGATGGCTTGAAACAGTTTCTTCTTTCTACTAGCCAAATTAGCAAAAAAATGTAGCTAAAAAATTAGCTACAAGATTGTACCATCCCAATTCCTTTTCCAAACTCATTTTTTTCCAACTGTCAGTTTCATATGCCATAATTTAAATGTCAGGAGTTATTGGGTCCAAACAGAACAACTAATGGTCACTTTCTTTTATGTCTTTCCTGATGTGAGAATAGAAGTATCCCCTTGTTTAATCAAAGTTATTAAAGTAACTTCAGAGGTAGTCTTTCAGTTTAAATCCCATGTCTCTTCTCCTGTCATCGCTTCCTTTCTCAAATCCCTAACATCCCTATATCATGGTCTTATTCTGATATTAATCTACCAAATTTTGAGCTCTGAAAATTCTTTTCCTTTTTTTTTTTTAAGATTTTATTTATTGATTTGAGAGAGAAAAAGAAAGAACAAGTGAGAGCATGAGCAGAGGAGTGAGGGAGAGGGAAGAGGCAGAGGGGAGCTGCAGAAGCAGACTCCCTGGGGAGTAGGGAGCCCAGTGTAGGGCTTAATCCCAGGACCCTGGGACTGTGACCTAAGCCAAAGGCAAATGCTTAACCAACTGAGCCATCCAGGTGTCCCATTTCTTTTCCTTTTTAATAGCTCATCACATCACAGTCCTAGTCTGCAGTATTATTTATCCCTCTCTTTTTCTCTCTCTCCCTTTCATTGATACTGTTCTTTTGAGAGATGGCTGAAGAATGAACCAGAGGATATAACTTACTGATCTCCTATCCTGGAACTACCAAAATCCACTAATTGACCAAAGACACTTTAGCTCTATGGTTCTCTTTCAAGAATGCAGTGACTCTGGGATAGAGCATAAAATACTCTATCTATATGAAGTATGTAAAAGTAATTCAAACAGAAAAATTGAAAGACTACTCACAACACTATTTAAAAGAATCCCTGCACACAAAAGTTAAATTCTAGCCAGTGAATACTTATTATACAAAGGACCATGATTCTTAGATATACATGGGGGACCTGGGTGACTTACTTGGTTGAGCATCCCTCTCTTGATTTTGGCTCAGGTTATGATCTCTGGGTCACTGGATTGAGCCCTGTGTGGGGTTCCACGCTCAGTGCAGAGATTACTTGAGATTCTCTCCCTCTTGCTAATGCCTCTCCCCCCTCTCGCAGTCTCTCTTGCTTTCTTTCTGTCTCTCAAATAAGTAAACAAAATATCGAAAAAGATTATCTATAATAATCCACCCCTTTGATCTCATACTCATTTAATGTAATTAATACTGTCACTGATATTCTGCCCCACAGACTACATTTGCCTGGTACTTCTGTGTATTCTCTTTTAAATTAGATTAATTAAATTAAATTAAATTAGATCTAATTAGATAAATTAGATAAATGAGAGGCACTAGCAAGAGACTGGACGACAGGAATTTCATGCCCTCACTCTCTCTGTTTTGGGCTGAATTTCTCACATTGTCTACATTTTCATTGTGGTTTAAATCCTCCATGAACAGCCCTTCCTTTCATGGACATGGTTCCCATTGGAAGTCCCCACTGTTGTTTCAACTCCTTCCAAGCCAAGACTTCAGATTCTAGAAATATCTTTTTTTCTTTCTCTTCTACCTCTGGAAAGGTAAGATCAAATATTGTTAATCTTGAATCACTTTCCCACCTTTTTGGGATATTGATCTCATAAGAATTGTACTTACTAGTTTCATTTATTTTACATATTGAACTAATTGGAGTGGGATTTATTTTCCTGACCTGACCTAGACTAATACAATTTGAAGGATCTCTGTATACCTGAGTGAATCTATGTGGGCTGCTGGGTTTCAACTTCAGCGAGATTCCTTTGCAAATTACTCTGGAGTGATAGGAAGAAGGATCTTTCTCTACTTTATTACCATTCCCCTAGCAGGAACTACACAAATTTCCATTTATTTAATAAGCCTATTACAGTTTATCACAGATCTTATACCAAAATCTATTATGTTAGCAGCTAAATGCAGACTCTTAAAATAACAATCAGAGGATGAGCTCATTGGGTCCTATCCTTGACTAAAATACGTCTGACTTTATGACTGATATATCTATAGCTTAGCATTGTAATAGTAAGGAAAGAGTTTGTCCTCACTGCCTAATTTCTTGCCTATGACATCAGGAAGATGTCTGTTAAAAGACTTTTGAATGTAATTAATTGAGGTGTATAGGTACTTTGGAAATAAAGTGTTAAAGAAATTTAACAGATATATTATTAGATGTCCATAAGAAAAGTTCTAAAAAAAAAAAAAATATTCTTGGGACACCTGGGTGGCCCAGTCAGTTAAACATCTGCCTTCAGCTCAGATCATAATCCCAGGGTCTGGGATGTAGTCCCACATCAGGGTCCTTGCTCAGCGAGGAGCCTGCTTCTCCCTTTGCCTGCGCTTCCCCCATTGTGTGTGCATGCAATCTCTCTCTCTCTCTGACAAATAAATAAAAATAAAATCTTTAAAAAAAAAAAGTTCTTGACCTGAAAACTATTCCTATTCCGATTAGTCCTTTTAAAGAAAAAAAAAAAAAAAGGCAATTTTATAGCTTACACAATTTTTTTCACACAATATTATTAAAAGATAACATTGGCAAGTCTCATTTTATAATCTGTCTTTCTGCATAATGATTTTTAACTTTCTTAAATTTTATATCTGTATTATTCAATGCCACTTTTCAAGTTCCATTAAAATTCAAGAGAGTTATTCATTAATTTTTTAAAAGCATATAATTTAACACTCAAAGTTCTGCCTATCAGAGCAAAGTAGGTTTAAAATACATAGACCCAATGAGGGGAATTCAATTCTTCCCTAAGAATGATTTCATTGGCCAGTACACCAAAATTTTTCATCAGGATTTAAGTATGTGAAGTAAATCTAGCGTGTTTTACTTAGTATGGTACTTACTAATTGGTAGATATCTCAAATGAATTTTATACAGAAACATTTTACACAAATTAATAATTCAAAATATATGTATATAAACCTCTGATGCAATGCCCTAATCCTTATACCAGCTGAGCAGACACATATATTAAAGACTGTAGACTCTTTAAATGCCCACAATTACACCAACTTCTACAAAGGTACTCCTAAGTATGTCTTGGCAATTCAAATGTATTACAGTGAAATTCAGTTGAACTCTCTCTGTGCTGATATGGGAAAACCTTGAACATGTGCTGTATCTCTGGGCCAAGTTGGCATTTCGGGACTGATTTTGGTCTACCTTAGCGCTCTATATGTTGGTAAAAAAGGAAACAATAGTTTGGGGGTGGAATATAGGAAGTTGAATCAAGGACATCAATGATTTTATTGTTGTTTTGTGGCTGGAACCAGCCTTGTCTGCTCTGGGCTCCAGCAGGCCTGACTGACCACAGGTCGAGTCTCCAGAGTCTCCCAAGGACACTAATGATTTTTGAGGCTTACAAGAACCTTCCTTTTATTTCCTGCTTTTGACATTAATATCCCACATTGCCAAATAGGTAAAGAAATACATGTAAGGTTTCTTATCCTAGCTAACACCCCCTTTCCTAGAGTTTGTTAGCTTCCAGTGGCCCTTATTTCTTGATTCTTACATACCCCTCTCTTCTGACACCTGGACACCATGACACCATATCAATACCAAACTGTTTTGATGTCGGTGCCATCCTCTGCCAACCACTTTGTCCTGGAAGCAATAGTCTGTACTGTGCTCCGTCAACTTTTCCAGTCATTAAGACAGTATAAATTATAACAGAAATATACTAAGCCTTTAAGTGAAATTTAAGCCTTTACTTAAAATTTGTTAAATAAAACCATGCAAACTAAAATTTTCATTATTATTACCAAATAGATGAAATACAGAGCCTAACGTAACCATCTACAACTACTGATCTTGCTTTGAAAAGGAATTCTTACTTAAAAAATTAAATTGGCTACTGTTTCCAAGCAGCAGATGAGTAGGTTTGGATATAATTTTCTGCTGCTGCTACTGCTGAGTTTCATCTCATAATGTCCTAATTTACCTCTTCACTCTCTCCTTGCATTGTGTCTTTCAGATTCACCATGACAACTGTTCTTCTATTCACTTCTTCTATAGTTTCTTTTATCTCATAATTTAGAATCCCCTTTGCTTTGCCTAATCATGTTCTCATCCTCAGAGGAAAAGTTATGTATTTAACCTTATGTATCCCTTTGATTCTTAGAAATACCGTGAGGACTTAAATTTCCAAAAAAAATGTCGATGATTTCTTTTTAGTTTCTGAATGTTAAAACAACATTCCCATCTCTAAGATGCCTTAGAGAGGAATCAAGATAAAGGATCAAACACAGCTGTGGTAGATTAAAGACAGCCTCAAATTCATTGTCATTCCTCCAACTGAAAGGGTCTAACTTCCTTGATTTGAATCTGGGTTGATCTTAGAGACTTCCTTGACCATATGCTACAGAAGGAATGTTCCTCTGAGACTTCTAAGGCTGAATCATAAAAAAGCCTAACAGATCCTGCCTAGGTTTCTGGAAACACTTGTTCTTGGAACCCTCAGCTACCATGTAAGAAGTCTAGCTATCCTGTTGTTAAGACCAAATAGCAGGCCCTGAAATTACATGGAGTGAAAAAAAAAGAACAACACCAACAACAAAAAGCTGTGCCGGTCTTCAAGTCATCTCTGCTAAAATGCCAGACATATGAATGAAGCTATCTTAGAACACCCAGACCACAAGCTAAGTACCACTGAGTGACTCCTGTCAATGTTATGCTGGAAAGAAAAAATCTCCCTGCAGAACGTTCCCTTTTATTACAAAGTCATAACATAATAAGATATATCAAATGATTGTTGGTTTTAGGCCACTAGTTTTAAAGGTAGTGTGTTATGCAGCCATAGATAACTGGAACACAATTCAACATTAAATGTATCTGCTAAGCTTATTGATTAGATGACCAATGACAATAACAAGATTTCTGTGAGGCCACTTATTACCTACAATGATGCAGGTTATATTTGGTATTATTTTTTAAAGATTTTATTTATTTATTTGACAGAGATCACAAGTAGGCAGAGAGGCAGGCAGAGAGAGAGAGAGATGGAGGGAAGCAGCTCCCTGCTGAGCAGAGAGCCCAATGCGGGGCTCAATCCCAGGACCCTCGGATCATGACCTGAGCTGAAGGCAGAAGTTTTAACCCACTGAGCCATCTAGGCACCCTTATATTTGGTATTTAATAATTCAAAATAGTGTAGAATCTGGAACAAATTATCTTGAACTATACAAATTACTAGTTAAACATTTACATTGTAAGGCACCTTATATTAATATCATTCTATTTTATAATCACTATGAATTAAAGAGTCTTTAAATCAGCAAGTAGTAGATTAGGAATAATGAACAACTATGTTTAGAGTGAAATAACTCTATTCGAAAATCCAATTATCATTTGAAATCTCCCCAAGGAACAAATGTGGAGTGTGTGTGTATGTAATCTATGTCTACCTTTATTTATTGATTGATTTTGTTGATTAGTGGGCTAATTTAAAGCCAAAACACAATCTCCATCTCACTCGGTCTTAAGCTCTCTAGAAATACAAAGTTTTTCACATCCTTTCATTTTTTATTTTTATGACTATATCTCCCAATTCAATAGCATCTGATGGCATAAACTGTGAGTCTCTGTGAAGCAATACAATAATAACAGGATAGTCATTAGTGCCAAGACAACCCTCTCACATCCTGAGGACATCGCTGAAGTTTCTTTTTGTTTTTGTTTTGTTTTAAATACATATAAACCTACAGAAACATAGGGCTGTCACTGTAGAATACTCCTAAGAAAGGCTTAATTCAATAGTTAGAACTTTCATAGAATCAGAAAAAGAAAAAATAAAGAAAGCTTACTTACAATAAATGTGTTTGGTACAAATAAAAATTGAATTGTAAATGAGGCTCCCAGGAACCTAACAAAGAAGCATAATGCTTTTTTCCTTCTATCACCTATGTCTTTACTCTACCTTTGTAACCACTTTTACCACCTATACTCTTGAAAATGCAAACCACCAACCAAACAAATTGTGTTTTGCAGGTGAGCACTGTGACACTAATTTTAGGTATTTTTCTTTTACTCTGTAAAAAAGAAAATGAAATAAGCAAAATATGAAACATTATACTATTTCATCATCAGACTTTAAGAATTTCTGACCATAATTTTTGTGAAATTAGCAAACATCTCTGACATCTACATGCTCTGCTAAGATGTGTTTAGTTCTTTTATGCTATTATTACTATTATTATTATTATTATTTATTTTATTTATTTTTTTTTTTCCAAAATCAATCTGGGGGAACCTGGGTGGCTGTCAGTTAGGCGTCTGCCTTCGGTTCATGTCATGATCCCAGTCCTGGGATCAAACCCTATATCAGGCTCCCAGCTCAGCAGGGAACCTACTTCTCCCTGTGCGTCTGCTGCTTCCCCTGCTTGTGTTCTCTCACTTTCTCTGTCAAATAAATAAAATCTTTAAAAATACATAAAATTTAAAAATTCAATCTGTTTGATTTCTCAATGTGAGAAGTGTATGAGCTTTTAAAACACAGACATTAAACATTTTTAAATACTACTATAATATAATGAACTTTAAAAGATACAAGTTGAAATAAAAAAAGAATCTATAGATTCTAATCCATGGATGAAGAATTGGATTCTAATACAAAGATCAGGTATATATGCACAAAAACATAAAATCCTGACTTCTCTAAAAAGGGAACTTGAGTAGTTGTCCCTCGTAGAGTCTCTCTAAAATTCTATTGAAAATACCTATGAAGATATTATAAATATAAAATAACCTTCCCTACAACTCATTAAATACAACAACTAATCAGCCAAATGACACATTTGATAGCAAGACCTTGAAGAAATTTCATACTCACAATATGGTAATTAAGGGAGATGTATTCAGTTCCTACCCCTTTAAATAGATCACTTACAAAAGTAGCAAGGGTTACTTGTTTCTGCCATTATGCCTATATACACATTAAAGATTCCAGAAAGCCTGTCATGGCACTATTGAAGAAACTGAATTTCTGTGTCTCTTGAATAAGGAGTCAGAATTTGGTTCTTTCTTCCTGTTACATGTCAATCCCCTTTATCTCTCTTAGAGTCTCCTGTTTTAAGAAATAGTGCTGCCCTCAAAACTACCAATATAAAGGACCTGAAGTAATTTTGGAAACTCTTTGGGAAGAGCAAAGAGTGGATGGGGTTTTTTAATGATTTTTAATTTTTTTTTATATTAAAACAAAAATAAAAACACAACAAACAAAATCAGGACATGGAGATGAGAGATGTTTCCATTTCTGGAGTACAGAGGATCACTAGAAGAAAGCCATATAAAACCCAGAAATTAACTGGAAGGTTGTAACCATCAATTTGCTGCTTTATAATTGGAGACCAAGATAACAATGGAAGATGAATTTAAAGAATTAAAATAATAACCATAAGTTTGAACCCAGAGCCCTGGGAATAAACACTGCAGAACCAGGAAAACTCTTCTATTAAGATTCAAAATAGTATGTCTCAGAAAATTATCTATTGATAGATACCATGTAAACTTCACAAACAGAGATAATGAGATAATAGAAGGAAGTTGTAAAAAGTTCAAATAATGGTTAACTAGAGAATACCTCTTATAGTGAAGGACACATATTTCACAAAAGGAGCATTAATCTAGAGGATATGAAACCAGAGTGAGCCATTACTAAAGAAAATAATTTGTTGTATAGAAAAGAAGAAAAAAATATTTAAAAAGTACTTCTTAAAGGAAATGACTCATTGGAAAAGAAGAAGTGATAAATTGGACAAGAAATAAATAAGAGAAGAAAGTTCCCAACATGACAAACTGAGATTTTTAGATTAAAAAGTTTGAGTGTCAGATGAACTAACTTAAAAAAAAATCCACTTGTATCTTGGTGAAATTTATGAACTCATATGATAAAATGAAAAAATATGTAATCTGTACAGAGAGAAGAGTTGATATATAAAAGAAAAAGAAAACATTAGCATAGGAGTCAACTTCTCATCCACAATACTAAAAAAGTAGACGTCAGTTGAA
Organism: Lontra canadensis; assembly: GCF_010015895.1. Classification (NCBI taxonomy): domain Eukaryota; kingdom Metazoa; phylum Chordata; class Mammalia; order Carnivora; family Mustelidae; genus Lontra; species Lontra canadensis. Next base: position 8,155,916 of record NW_022631065.1, on the reverse strand, counting down.
TTTACAGACCTCAGAAAAATAGCAGACTATATATTCTGAAAACTTTTCCAGCTACAGAACACCTAAAAATGCTGGATAAAATACTGCAATCATTCTCTTTCCACACAAATACAAGCACACAGGTTTGGATGTTAAGAAAGTAAGGGAATGCCAGCTAGTGCAACCTTAGCGTGAACTATGTGTTACCCAGAAGATACTTGCTGACAAAAATCCTTGAGCCAACAAAAACCTGGTAAATGGGACATTTTTGAAGAAACTGTGATGCTTTCAGTGCACCATGAAAAGGTTAGAAAATACCTTCTCTCTTGCAAAATCATGTTTTTTAGCTGTACATTTGGATGGAAAATAAAGGGTCTTCCACAAGAATTTGTACCCATAGCCTTGCCCTGTGTATATTTAGGATATGAAGATATATTATCTCTATGATCTGAAAACCATGAGCTCAGACATCATTTTAAAGTGCTCTCTTCTTAGCAGTCCTCCAATGTATCAGGAAAAAGCAACTAAAAGTTCTCTCTGGAGGAACATAGCTTAAACTCAGACTTACGAGGTCACCCAAATGTGAACACAGATCCCTGAATAAAGAAATGTACACAAACACGTAAGAAAAGAAACATAAATAAATAATTAAATTAGACCCGTGAGTATTTCAGGTATAGATAAATATCTATAGATAAATATCTACATAGATAAAGATATTGTCAGAAAGGAATATAAAGTAAGTATATATGAAAATTAATGAAATGAAAGGGGGACTAAAAACATGAGCACATAATTAGAAACTATAAAAATGGCAAGATAAATATGAATGATTAAGTATAGATTTTAAAATGTTATTTTTAAATTAAAAATTAGGTTAATTAAAGGGAGGTTTAGAAATAATTGAATACAGAATTAACTAATTAGAAAATAGATCTGAAAAAATACCCATTTCAATATAAGAGAAACTAAGAGATATTGTACTGAGTGTGGACTGGAGGTTAGAAGGTATATGCTGCTTCTCAAGGCAGAGGTTTCTGCATCATATTCAAGCAACAAAGTGAGCACCAACTTCTAACAGAGAGGTGTGGGCCTCGTCTGATGCACATATGACTGAGAAGAATCTGGAGATTGAAGCTATTTTAGAGAATCAAACTAACCTTCACTATACCACCTCTCTGAGTTCTAGTCCCTCCAAGGGCCTTGACCATGGTGCAGCTGATAGGCCAGAATAGAGAATTCAACCTTCTCAGCAAGTATGCTATTCTTACATTTAATCCCTGGGTTTTATCCTTAGCTTTTTCTGTCTTAGCCTGCAGACAAACCCTGGCTTTCAAAATATGTCATCTTCAACTGGTAATTCATCACCTTCAGTTTTTCATTCAATGTACCTATAGCACCCAACAAGAGCTGTCCAATTCTATAATCTTTTAAAAAATATATACTTTTCCCCCAAATCACCAGACACCAGAGATACGGAGGCACCATCACACTCTTGTATCAGTATTCCACTAGTGTTTACCCTTAGAAAAGATTCAGTAATTATACCGGAAAAGATTTCCTTTATCAATTCTCTGTCTACTACCTTTGATGGGAATCTTCATTTTCAGCCAATGGATAAACATGATTTGTAGGACCACTTTTGAAAAATAAACTTCATTATTTGGACAGTTAGATTTATAGGAACAATGAGAAGACACAAAATTCCCATATACCCTAATATCCAATTTCCCTTATTAATAACAATTTGTATTAATATTGGACACTTGTTATAAGTAATGAACCCATATTAATACATTATTTTAACTTAATGTCCATAACTTATTCATATTTCCTTAGTTTTTACCTGAAGTTATATTTCTGAACCAGGATTCCATTCAGAATATCACATTGTAGTTCACTGCTGTGTCTCCTTAGGTCCTCTTGATGGTAATAATTTCTCAGACGTAATTTTTAATGACAATTAAGAGGAGCACGGGTCAGGTATATTGTAGAATCTCCCTCCATTGGAATTTGTCTATGTCCTTCTTATGATTAGACATGGGAATTTGAGGAGAACAATCACTGTGGTAAAGTGCCATTTTCATCACATCTTATAAAAGGTATATGACATCAACATCATTTATCACTATCAGTGATGGTCTTGATCATCTCACTGAAATAGTCCTTGTCAGGTTTCTTCACTGAAGAATGAGGGTTTCTTTTTTTTTTTTTTTTAACCTCCTTTTCCTACTGTGCTCTTTTGAAGGAAATCACTATGAGAAACTCACACATAACTGAACAGTTATACTTTTTTTTTTTTCTTTTAGGGAGAGTATATAGATAAATTATTTGGAATTCTCTGTATAAGAGATTTGTCTCTTCTCCTCCATTTATTAATCTCCTCAATCATTTGTATTAGTATGGACACATGAATATTTCTCTTACACTTTACTCATAACCTTCTGTGTTATATTAAGCTAAACATGAGTCCATGCTAATAACTAATTCTAATCCATTATCATGTAGATTATTTAGCTTCCCTAATTCATCTGTAAATTCTCATCTTCAACAATGATAAATGTGGCTTCAACCAACTGCAATTGCTAGTTTCAGCATTCTCTCCTCCATCTCCTTCAGTGAGATTGGTTCATTTGTTTGTAGTAGAATTATAGTATCTGGAAACCATCTAGATTTCTTCCTGAGATCTCCCTATCTCCTAAATGATATTATTAAAATATTATATGTTGAGGTTCATTTTCTATGTGCTACAAATTGTTACGAGTTTTGACAAATGCCTCTAAGGTACAATGATTAGAGTAGCATACAGAACAGATTCACTCCCCTTAATACCCCAGCTTCACCTAATCATTCCTCTCCTCTTTTTTCCCCCTAATTTTGGCAACAATGGATCTTTTTACTCCTTTTGTAGCTGTACCTTGTCCAGAATGTCCTAGTGGGGATCACATAGAATATAGTTAATTCTATCAATGTACCATAGTTGGTTTTGTTTTGCTTTGGTTGATTGGTTGGTTTTTAATTCATTCACCTCTTCAAGTATACATCTTGGTTGCTTCCAGTGTTGGGAGAGTATGAATAAAGCTTCTATAAACATTCACATGCAGGTATTTGCTTACACCTAAGTTTTCATATTAATTTGGTAATGCCTAGGTATGGAATTGGAGTCAGTGACACTCTATTTTACTTTGTAAGAGACTGCCCATCTTCCAGTGTAATCATGTGCCTTTGTGCATTCCCACCAGCAAAGAGTAGGAGTTCCTATTGCTCTGTATCCTCTTCAGCATTTAATACTGCTACATTTTGTTTTTATTTTAGCCATTCTAATTGGTATATAGTGGTATCTCATTGTTTAAATTTGCAAATATCTAATGATGAGTTACATAGAACATATTTTCATATTTTCTGTCATCTGCATATCTTCTTTGGTAAGATACTTCTTTCAGATCATTGGTCTATTTTTAATTGACTTTTTCTTATTGAGTTATACTTGTTCCTTGTATATTTTCAATACAAGTCCTTTATCACATATATATTTTGTGTGTCCTCCCAGTCAGTGGCTTATCTTTTCATTCTCTTCACAGTATCTTTCACAGGACATTTTAATTTTAATGAAGTTGAAATTGACACTTTTTTCCCTCTTAGATCTTGTCTTTGATGTTGTATTTGATGACTCATTGCCAAACCCAAGTCACTTAAATTTTCTGGTACTTTTTCCATATAAAGTTTTATAGTTCTGAGTTTCACATTTATGTCAATTGTCCATTTTTAGTTAGTTTATGTGGAAAAATAGTCTATCTGGATTCATTTTTTTGAATATGGGCATCAAATAGTTCCAGAGCAATTTGCTGAAAAGCCTATCCTTTTTTTCTTAAATTGCCTTTACTCCTTTGTGAAAAATCATATAAGTATATTTATACTATATTCTATGCTATCACATCTATTTGTCAATGTGTCTATTTTTCTTCTAAAACTGCACTCTTTCTATTTCTGTACTTTAATTTAGTCAGTTATTTTCATCCTTGTTGTTCTTTAACAGCATTGTGTTGACTATTTTGAGTCTTTCTCATTCTCATATAAACTTCAGTTAGCATCAATTTGTTGATACCCACAAAATAGCTTACTAGAATTATAATTAGCATTATTTGAATCTGTAAATCAAGTGGGGAAGAATAGACATATTGATACCTCAGAACATGGACCATCTCTTCATTATTTAGATTTTTTATTTCTTTCATCAGGGTTTTATAGTTTCTTACATATAGGTCTTACACGCATTTATTATATTACAACTAAGTATTTCAACTTGGGGAACTATATATTATAAATGGTATTGTGGTTTTTTTTTTCAAATTCTAATTGGAATAGCAGTTCCAGTTTCAATATGATAGCATTTAATTTTTGTACATTAATCTTGAATCTTACAACTTGCTGTAGTTATTTATTAGATCTGGGGATTTTGGTCAATTCTTTGGCACTTGCTACATACACTATTGTCATGTTATCCATGGACTAAGACAATTTTAGTTTTTATTCCCAATCTGCATAATTTATTTCCTTTATTCATCTAATTGTACTGGTTGTGTCTACAACTGTGAGGATGAGATTGTTAATAGGGTACATCCTGCCTTATTCCTGATTTTAGGGGGAAAAGTCCAGTTTCTTACCATTAAGAATGATGAAAATGGTATATTTTTCTACAGGTATTCTTAGTAAAGTTGAGCAAGTTTCCTGCTGTCACTACATTGCTGAGGTTTTTTTTGTTTTTGTTTGTTTGTTTTATGAATGACTTCTTGGATTTTGTTAAATACTAACTACAGCTTTTTAATAACATTATTCACTAAAATATTTTTAAATTTTTATTGAAATTCAATGTAATTAACATATACTGTATTATTAGTTTCAGAGGTTTAAGTTAGTGATTCATCAGTTACGTACAACACCCAGTGCTCATTACATCAAGAACCCTCTTTAATGCCCATTATGCAATTACCCCCTCCCCTCCAGCAATCTGTTAGTTTCTTATAGTTAAGAGTTTCTTATGTTGTGCCCACTTTTCTGTTCTCATCTTATTTTATTTTTCCTTACCTTCCCCCATGTTCATCTGTTTTGTTTCTTAAATTCCACATATAAGTGAAAAAATATGGTATTGTCTTTCTCTGTGACTGACTTATTTAGTTTAGCATAATACCCTCTAGTTCCACCCATGTCAGTGCAAATGACAAGATTTCATTCTTTTTGATGGCTAATATTCCATTGTAAATATATACCACCTCTTCTTTATCCATTCATCTGTTGGTGGACATCTGGGCTCTTTCCATATTTTGACTACTATAAACATTGCTGCTATAAACATTGGGGTGCATGTGCCCCTTCAAATCACTATGTTTGTATCCTTTGGATAAATACCTAGTAGTGCAATTACTATATCTTAAGGTAGTTCTATTTTTAACATTTTGAGATACTTCCATACTGTTTTCCAGAGTGGCTACACAAGTTTGCATTCCCACCAACACTGTAAGAGGGTTCTCCTTTCTCTGCATCCTTGCCAACATCTGTTTTTTTTTCCTGTCCTCTTAATTTTAGCCATTCTAAATGGTGTAAAGTGGTATTTCATTGAGGTTTTGATTTTAATTTCCCTGATGCCAAGTGATGATCAGTGTTTTTTTCATGTGTCTGTTGGCCATTTAAATGTCTTCTTTGGAGAAGTGTCTGTTCATGTTTTATGCTCAATTTTTGACTAGATTTTTTGTTTTTTGGGTGTTAAGTTTGATAAGTTCTTTATAGATTTTGGATAAAAGCCTTTTATTTGATAAGACATTTGCAAATATTTTCTCCCACTCCATAAGTTGCCTTTTAGTTTTGTTGACTGTTTCCTTTGCTGGCAAAAGTTTTTTATCTTGAGAAAGTTCCAATGGTTCATTTTTGCTTTTGATTTCCTTGCCTTTGGAGACATGTGTAGCAAGAAAGTTGCTGTGGCTGAGGTCAAAGAGGTTGCTGCCTGTGTTCTCCTCTAGGATTTTGGTGGAATCCTGTCTCGCATTTTGGTCTTTCATTAATTTTGAGTCTATTTTTGTGTATGGTGTAAGGAAATGGTCTGGTTTCATTCTTCTGCATGTGGCTGTCCAATTTCCCAACACCATTTGTTGAAGAGACTGTCTTTTTTCCATTGGATATTCTTTCCTGCTTTGTCCAAGATTAGTTGACCATAGATTTGAGGGTCCATTTCTGGGTACTGCCCAGTGAACTAAGATATGAACAATAGTATTATACGCAAGGATTTAAAAGGAAGTGGTGTCTCATTTATGTTATATAATATTATTGCTTGCATATACAAATAGAGAAAGAATAAGAGGCAATATGAACTAACGAAATAAAAATGTAAAAAATACTACAGAATACAGAGAAGGGAGGCTTAGAGACACCATCTGGGTAATAGGTATCTCAGAAGGAAAGAAATGTAAATAAAAATTTGTATCAGATGACAAAATGATGATAAATTTCTCAGAATTAAGGCAAATAGGAAGCTTCAGAATGAATGTGCTCATAGAATCATAAATAGGAAGGGTACAGTGAAAACTAACCTAGACATATTATAATGTTCTTAGAAATTATGATTAATTCTAAGTTTAAAGAAAAAAATACAGATTAACTACAGAGGAATAAAAATACAGTTTATATCAGAATTTTGAATACAATATTAGATATAAGAAGATAATGAAATATATTTTTAAGTATTCAAGGAAAAAATAAATTCTTTGGTTCTTTCATATTTAGTCAAATCACTATTCAAATGTGATGGTCTACCTAAAATATCCAGAAGTTTTAACCCTCAGAATCTTTACCAAACAAAGACCCACATTAAAAATGTGTGATAACTTAGTCAACAATTAAAAAGAAAGAGTAATTATAGTAGACTCTAAAAGATTTATGATGTAAAGCTGAACAAATACTTTGTAACTGTTTTTGTCAAAAGAAAAAAAGGAAAAAATAAAAATACACAAAGAAATGCTATTTAAAAAAGAAAAAAAGAGAGAGAATGCAAATCCATAAAATCTAAAATTGAAATTTAGAAAGTAGTAAAATAATGGAATGCTGATTTTATTAAATTAGCATTTGTTAAAGGAGAGCCTGGGAGGCACAGTTGGTTGGGTATTGGACTCAGTTTACATTCAGGTGGTGATCTCAAGAATTGTGAGATTGAGCCCCACGTGGGACTCTGTGCTCAGTATGGAGTCTGTTTAGATTTCTCTCTCCCTCTACTTTTACCCTCTCTCTCTAAAATAATTAAGTCTTTTAAAAAAAATCTGTGTAAGTTAACATTTGTTAAGTAGAGTCCCACGTGGAGTGTTGAATGTCAAGCCATGGTTCAACAAAGATCCAAGGGAAAATAAAATAGAAAAGTCTATTACTTACAGGTCAGGTAGGAGATTCACGGCAAACCTCAAGGGGTCACATGGGGAGATGATGGAAGAATAAAGGCAAAGTACAAGCAGCAGGGTAGAGTCCATGCATAGAATGCTTCTGGGGTTCCAGAGTTAAGGCCAGATTGGTCAATTCAAACCAAAAAAAGCCAGGGTTATGATAAGCTCCACAGAGTCTTATCTAAGGAGTGTCCTAGGAGAAAGATCTAAGAAGCAGGAGAAACTGTCACCAGAAGCACTGGGGAAGTCATATCAGGAACTTAAACTTAAGACTCCATTGACTGTTATCTAGGGCATGCACTGATGAGTGGGGCTAATATCAATTCTAGGCACTCAGTCACATAGAATGGATATGGAGGGCAGCATTAATTTGCAATTGTTCAAACTCTCAACATGGGAATTTTAGGGGAGGCATAGAATGGTGTTGAACAATTGTGATCTAATTGCAAGTTATTGGAAAGACTGTATCATCTACAAGTCTAGGGAAGGTCTATCCCTCATTGTTGCTGACAATTATCACTGAGCCTTACTCCTTTTCAATGACTTTGGTTTCTAGAGTACTTCATATTTTTCTAATATGACTCCATATAATATGACTCTAATATGACTCCTTATATATCTTAATTCTCCATGACTTTGATATACACATGGATGATTCTCCCAATATTCTGGCATCTCATTTCCTTTAACTCTCTTTCAGTGGTATTGTCCATCACCCAGTCTCAACCACACATTCCATGGCCATACTGTATAATTCTTTTCCAATTGCAATAATTCAGTAAATTTCATTTGTTACATTTTCTCATGACCACAAACCCATATCCCATTCTCACTCCCTCAACTATCTGACTCCACAGTTCTTTGCACACTAACACATTCAATCTATTTATTCTTTTACCATTCTGACTCTTCTTATCCATCTAAAATTCATGACTATCAAATCACTTCCTTGCAAATACCCTCAGTTTCCCCACCCTCAGATTGACTCTTGCATCATCATGCTCACTTGCTAAAATCACCCCTGATTAAATATAATTCAGCCTACTCCACACCTACACCATGCAACTGAAATGTGGCTGTGGACAGGAAAAAGAGCTATATTGACAAGTCCTACTTTAATCATGACCATTATCATAAAGTGGTCTTTAAATCCTATACAATGATTATACTGTATTTTTCTAACCATATATTCTACCATTTCCCTAGATAACTACATCTAACCTAAAACCTATGACATATCTTCCCTTATACTTACTCTCAGCTGATGAACTTTTCCTATTTCACTGAAAAAAAAATTAAGCAATCAGAAGCAAACTTCCACAAACTCCCACAACTTCTTTTCCCAACCCTCCACCATCTGCACCCATATTATCTACCTTCCCACCTGTTACTATAGTGAACCATCTGTGCTCTATATGAAGCCAATCTCTCCACTTGCATACTAGATCTCATCCTTTCTCAGTTACTTAAGGAAGGGCTCCAAGGATTTTCCCTCTCCTGCTTTGTTAATCTCCCCTCTTCATCATTTCTTTCAACAAAGAAATATATTATCCCTCCATATTGTGTAAAAATCCTATGCTATTATTTCCCCACTTCTCTCCCAGATTATCTCTCTCCTTTTTGTTCCTTTCCACAACAAAATTCCTTTATATATATTAAAATAAATATATAAAATATATAAATCATAAATATATGTAGTATAAATAATAAATAAATAAATAAATAAATATTTACTCATTGTTTCTGTCTTTAATTTCCTTATCCTAATTATTTCCTAAATTCTTTCAAACCAGGCTGTTGTTTCCACTTTTCCATTGTTCATGTCTAGTTCATCAATAATGTCATAACTATTACATCAGTATAGCATGGCTAATTTTAAGTACTATCTTTTTTTTTTTTTTAAGATTTTATTTATTTATTTGACAGAGAAAGATCACAAGTAGACAGAGAGGCAGGCAGAGAGAGAGAGAGGGAAGCAGGCTCCCTGCTGAGCAGAGAGCCCGATGCGGGACTCGATCCCAGGACCCTGAGATCATGACCTGAGCCGAAGGCAGAGGCTTAACCCACTGAGCCACCCAGGCACCCTTAAGTACTATCTTACTTGAAGCACTGGGCACTCATTCATCCCTCTCTCCTTTCTACACTTAATTTCTAATATACTATTAGCACTTGGTTGTGTTTCTTTCTTCACTGATTATTCCTTCTCAGTCAACTTTTCTTTCAAAACCCTTAACATTGAAGTAGCCCATAATTCAGTTCTTGGTTCTTTTCTCTGCTTTAATGACACTAACTCCCTTTTTGATATCTTTAAAACCTGACCAAATTCTAGTGACCCACAAATTTATACTTATAGCTCAGATTTATTTCCCTAATTCCAGAACCATATCTGACTCTCTTTTTAAAATCTCCACTTAGAGTTCTAATAAATATTAATATTTCATATCCAAACTGAACTTCTGTTTTTGCCTCTCAAATGCATCCTATACATAATTTACTCCTTTGTGTTAATGATGATTTATAATCTAATTATTCAAATTTAATATCTCATCATTTTTCTCTAAAACATCAAATATAATATTCCAGAAAATCCTGTTGATCTACTATGATAATATATCCAGACCCATATTACTTGTTAGAAACTCATAATTAATATCTTGGTACTTTCTAGCCATCATCATCTCTTAGGTAGTTTTTGCATTAAAGTCCTATTTCCCTTCTTTTGTCTGTAATTAAAAGAACAGAGTGATCCTTTTAACATACAATACTTTTAATTTTTCTTGCCTTTAAAGCCATTTCATTGTTCTGCATCCCACTCAAGGTAAAAGCCAAAATCCATATAATAACACACAAAGACTTGTGCAAAAATTACCTTTGGGGTATCCCGATGGTTGAGTCGGTTAAGCATCCAAATATTAGCTCAGGTCATGATCTTAGGGTTGTGAGAGCTAGCTCTGGGTGGGGCTCCATACTCACCATAGAGTCTGCTTGAGATTCTCTCTCTTTCCCTGTCCTTCTCCCACTGCTTTCACATGCAGTCTTTCTCTCTCTCTCTCAAATAACTAAAATCTAAAAACAAACAAACAAAAATCATTATCTCTTTGAGCTCAACTTTACTACTCTGCCCGTCACACATTCTGCCACCATCACTCCTTCCTCTTTGCTTCTCCTCAGACACACTAGATATCCTCTTGCCTCTATACTTTTATGCTGGATTATTCCTCTGGTACAATTTCACTCTGACATTTTCATGAAAAATTCCTTTATCTGCCTCAAATCTTTGCTAAAAGTTCACCTACCTTTTCAAAGAACATACCCTGACCAACCTGTTTAAAATAGTGATTCATGAACTGTATACTCCTTTGTTTTTTCCATAACTCATCACTTCCTAACATTTTATGATTTAATTATTGATGATTATTGCTTGTGTCTGTTTTATTCACTCCTGTATCCTAAACAAAAGAACTATGCTTGTCATTTGGTAGACTCTTGCCAAAATTTATTGAATCAGAGAATTCAAGATTGAAAATTAGGATGGAAAAAGTTATATAGCCACAAGAGAACAGGAGTTCAATCCAAGATAATTAACACAAAGGACAAAGAAGATTATAAATTGGCAAGACAAAAAACAGAACACAAGAATATAAATCATACACATTGATCTAATATAATTCTAATGACTATTAATTTGAAATGCAGATATTTTCTTGGTAGGAAATAATTATTCTGTTCCTATTTTACCTATGTTCCGTATATTAGAGGTAGATATTTCACTTTCTAAATGTTTTTTCAGTATCTACCATGTTTTCTAAAATTTGAATTATCAATATTTACTTTTCATTCCCACCAAATCTATTATTGTGAATAATTCCAATCCCTCCTATCCCCTCTTTTATTTATTTTTTTAAGATTTATTTATTTATTTCATAGAGAGCTTGAGCATGAGCAGAGGAAGGGCCCGAGGGAGAGAATCTTGAAGCAGACTTCCTGCGGAGTAGGGAGCCTGGACACAGGGCTCAATCCCAGGACCCATGAGATCACGACCTGAACCTAAGTCAGAAGCTTAATGACTGACCTACCCATACCCATACCCATGCCCTCAGAACTTCTCTATGTTTTAAAAGCACTTACCATCCCCTAGCTAGCTATATATTTTTTTCTTGTGCTTTATATCATTTTCTTTCTCCTGCTTTGAAATGTAGTTTTCATGAGGGGAAATAATTTTGCATTTGTTGTGTTCCATGGTCAATTTAATTGTGCTTGGCCCATAGATGCTCAGTTAGAATATGCTAAGGGCACCTGGATGGCTCAGTTAATCATTCAACTCTGGATTTTGGCTCAGGTCATGATCTCAGGAAAGTGAGATTGAGTACCCTCTCAGGTTCCACACTCATTGGGGAGCCTGCTTGAGATTCTCTCTCCCATTCCCTCTGCCCTTCCACCTCCCCCACACGTGAGCACGCATGTGCTTGCTCTCTTTTTCTGAAAAAAAAAAAAAAAAAAAAAAAAAAAAGGAATATGCTGAGTAAATGAATTATTATATTTTCTATTATGGAAACAAACTTGAATTTCTAAGATATTTCATTCTTGGAACATATTACATTATTCTGTTGCTACACTGATAAACAGTTTACTTAAATGTGTTAGTATTTAAAATCTGTATTATAATAAACTACAGATCTGTAATGTTCTTTAATGTATCAAGACTTTTTATCATAAATATTAGCATTAGAAATAATTTATTTTCCATGCTCTGCCTCTGCTTCATTTTTAAGCGTGGAAACCTATTTCTATAAATACATTCCTTAGAGGTTTTATAATTTTTACTTAGGATACGTCATCACTAACATCTTAGTACTAATAAATTTGTCAATGGCCTCGCAACATGAAACCTAGGAAACACTACCTTCACTGGTATAATATGATGTAAACTTAATTATCAAATTTGATTCAACTGATTATCTGAATATAAAGTCCAAATACTTCTATGTTAACAAACACTATTTTTATAAGATCAAATAATAAGAAAGTGGATTAGGGATATAATACTATTTTCTTACTTTCCTTTTTCTGTGAATTTCTCAATGACATTTTTAATAAAGAAGAAACTAGGCAGATAATTTTATTACAAAGAACTGCAAGAAGAATTAAGGAGTTATTATATCGTAAGTGTTTATATTTATTTGTGTGTGTCAATATATGTAGCTATATTTGAAAATCATGAGGACATTTTTATAGTTCCTTTCATTCTAGCATTGAGACTAGATTAAAAGACAAAGTATAAAGCCATCTGCTATATCACACATAATGAATTTAAGCCCTGTGATGAGAATGAGCCTAGCATGTTAAAAGAATATGTTGAAAGTCAGTGATTCTGATGCAGGGTGAGTTAATGCAAGAGTTACTTAAGATAAGATTTTAGAGGTAGTTTGGAGCCAGATCATACTGTGCCTTGCAGAGCATGGGAAAGGCTTTTGAGGTTTTTCTAAGTGTTATTTAACATTTCAATTACAAACCCTCTTTCTTTCATATAATTAACACACAGGAAGAACTGTATAGCAATACCTATTATTTGAAAGGTATAAACATTGTTCATTTTACCTTAAAATTTCTTAGGTAAAGTATAAGTACTCATTAAAATTACATAACATATTGACTTATATCTCTTACATCAAAGCAAAACAAAATAATTTTCTGCAACTTAATTTTATTCAAGCAGTAGGATTATTTGGCCCACACCAAAAGAGGCAGTTATTTTCAGAAAAGGAATTCTTTTTATTGGACGATGGCTCAAAGTCAAAGTTAGTTTATATTCTGAAAATTCTACTCATTTTACCATTTTATATAAGACATAAGCAACTAAATACTAGGTAATGTAGGAATCATAGCTATTCTTTGTCTCAATTTTCCTTACAGTAAACCACTGAGATATGAAAGTCAAATTTTGTAGTGTTATATATTTTGTGTTTCTTAGTCCATTTCAAAATTTGCATTGCTGAAGCACAAAGCTTAGGAAAAATGGGACAAGGGGAATAAAAAAGAAATGTAGACTTATCTATGATCCATGAAGAAAAATTACATATCAGTGGTAAATTATTCATTATTTACATGTGTCAAATAATTTATCGCTACAGAAAATGTTAATTAAGAACTTGAATTCAGATATATGCCACTGAACATCTATTTACTCTGGGTAAAGGTACAAAGTAAAAAAAATGTTTTGATGTTTTTATATTTTTAAAGCATGCAGAAAAACTTATATCTCACTTCTGATATGATAAAGGCAGAGATTTATGATACCAGGAAGGTAATGTCTAATTCAGTTTCTTTCCCCTAAATATCTATAGACTAACATGGAGTCAAACAAAATAGAGAATTATAAAATAGTATATTGCTTTTTAAATTTATATTTTAAAATGGAAAATACTCAGAAAGCTACATTCTCTAAAAAGTCAAAATAATGTCAGTTTTAATGTTTTCCAAATGAACCATCTGTTTGTCCAGATAGTTTCATTTGATTCGAAAATACTCCTTTCCACTTCAACAAAATTCTGTCATTGCCTCTTTTAATATTATACCAATTAAAGATTCCTTTTGAGAACAACTGATATTTATTCCATTTAATATATCTCAGAACTTCAAAAAAAAAAATACTGCCCCTTATCTTAAAAAAGAGAGAAAAAGATGGAAAAAAACACAAATTTTTGTCTTTATAAGAAAAAACATTGGCTAAAAGTTGTAGTATCTTATAGTACACACTAAGTAACAAAGTTCAAGTGTATATGTCTTGTTCTTTCCTTTGAAATTTCTTTTTAGCTAAGACGTGATGATGCAGACCCATCCATTACCTCCTTTTTAAAAATGAACAGTGCTCAAATGTCTGGAGGCAAAGGAGAATCTAATTCACTTTTAACAACAATCAGAAAGTCTGAATTATTTCACAGTCCTTATGACATTTTTGAATCAACTTGCATTGTTATAGATTTAAAATCTAATCTAGTTCTATAGCTCCGTTTTCAAACAAGACATTGCCACTTGGATAGCTCATTAAATTAATAAAACTTGACATGTCAAAACATGAACACATTATCTTATTTCTTCTCCAAGCTTGCTTATTCTCACTACTATGGAAAATAAGACCATAGATGGAAAATTCAAAATCTTCTACAGATAATTTTAAAGGTCTTAAAAAATATCTAAACTGCAGGCAGGAAGGGGAAAAAAAAAAGTGCTCACAAGTCAGGGATTGGTGCTGCCACAGCCCCCAACACAATAAAGATTCTGGGTGTGTTGTGTCCAGAGCACCACCTAAGACCCTTTCTGGGAAAGCACTGTGAGCAACAAGAAGAAAGGCTCCATGAGACTCAGGGTTGTGCAGGAAGTGAGCGGGAATTCGCTGGCACTCAGGCAGGGGAGATGCGTGTGACACTCTATAGAGATGACATTTTAGTAATAAATTAAGAAACTTCAAAAACGCTATTTGAAAGGCATGCTGATAATGAATATTTTGAAAGGGCTGCAGTGTTACTACATAATAAAGCCTTCAGAAAACATTTCTTCTCATAAAGTTTTTGATTTCTTCAACACCACTGCCTTGCATCAGGAGCCCCATGTAAACTTCTGTGGTCATTAACGAAAGTCACCTCCATCTGATCTCTCCCTTTTTTTTCACTTTTCATAACCAAACTCCTGGTTTTGTCCTTAGTCACACCATATAGCAACAAAAATGTGTTCACTTTCATCCTTGTTTCTTCATTTTCTCGTCAACCAGGAATAAACTTTTAATAGCATAGTTTTGTCATACTAAGTCCCTTTATAGAGATATATGGACATCTTAATCCATGCAAAGATAAAATCCAAATTACAGTTTTCTAAGTTCTGTATAAACAAAACTGCCAAATTCAAATTGAAATGTATGCAATATCTAATGTTTAATGTTTTGAGCATGTTAAATTAATATATTTGTGAATTTTCTTCCTGTCAGTTGCTAAACAATTCAAATTTAAATAAATTATATTAAAATTGTGTATGTTTGAGGCACATAGTTTGCCCCAACCCCTTTCAAACAACAACCCTCATAATCATCAACACAAAACAAAATAACCATATGTGTGAAATATGTGTCGACCATTTATTTCCCTGTTTTCTTAGAGAGAGACTGAAAGAAGGAAGAGAGAGACAGAGAGAGAAATTGAAGAAGGGGGGGTAATATGGCATTTTAAAAATAAAAAGTAACATAGTCAAATTATATTAAAATATATTTCCTACATAGATTTTTTAATACATCTTGTATATTTTACTTTATGTATAATATTTCATGACTGCATGATATCTGTTCCATCATATGGCTGTATAGTAATTGTTGACATAGATTATTAATAGCTTTTGATAATTTGCTGGTTCTTTCCTGTTTGTTCTCTTAGTCATTTTGACTCTGATCTCAGTGACTCTTGCAGTTTGTGTTGGGGGTCCTCCTAGGTCAGCTGTCTTCTGGCTGGCTTGATCAATAGACTTGGGAAGGCAGGAGGAAGAGAGAGTGTACTTCTTTTTTTCTTTTGGGTGAAACCTCTCACATCAGCTTCATCTTCTATGAGGCTCCAGCACCTACTGGAAACACTCACCATGGACTAGGAGATCTGGATCTCTAGGTGTTCTTCCTTTGTCCCTCCAGCTTAAAGTGGTGAAGACTCCCTGCTCTTGCTGACCTTATAATCCCTTGCTGGCATCTCCACACTTCCATTAACCCACGTAACCAGTTCTCTATGGTGAATTCCCTCTGTTTTGCTTATTGGAACTGAATGATCATTAAGGACACCCTTGTGTCTACATCTTGGCTTATCTTGATATTATTTTGTGAATAAAGGCCTCTCAGTTCATTGCTTAGATAAAGCTTGTGCTTTTTGATACATTATTGCCAAAATATTATCCATAAGTTTTAAATTCAATAATAGTTTTAAGAGTATGTTTTAAGAATTGCTACACCCTTCCACCAATTCTAAAACTAGCATTAAAAAAATAAGCACAGCATTGTAATTTAATAGTTCAACATGTTATATCATTGTTTTCTTAATTTCTATTTCTTTGATTATGGAAGAGGTTGCAAAAAATCTGATATATTTTTATTAGGTAATTTAGGGTTTTAAATCAGTCCCAACTGATATATTAGCCCTACATTAAAGGTGGAAATGTGTAGCATAATCATATCATGAACACTTTCTCTCACATTGAAGTTAATTACATCCCTTAAGTCTGCCCATGTGATTTTAGCACACTACTACATTGTCGCAGCAAGGGTGCTTCAAAACTCTGATCAGCTCTGTTCTAAATTATAAATGGATGCTTGAAGAATCAAACTTCATAAAATATAATACATTTAATTAAAGGAAGAAAAGGCAACAATGTGAGGTAGTATTATAAGAACAGATTAAGATAAATGGCAGTTTAAAATTATATTTCTTATTACAGAAGTTAACACTTGACTATTTAAAACTCTTTAGAGAACACAGAGAAACAAACCAAATCAGCCATAATTCCCTTCTAAATAGGAGAAACCCTTTGCAAACATCATTGTCACTTCAGCATTGTGAGGTTAATTCCACCCTTTATATCAAAAGAAGTTTAGATAAAATTGTGTGTGTGCATCTATATACATTAAAAACATACATGACATAAATTTATGATATATATGTGTTTTATTATTATATTTATTATTATATTATGTATGGAAATTTCTTCGACCAGTAGAATAAATAATCTATTAATTTATTTTTTACTTAGTCTAACATTTACCCATGCCTCAAAGCTGGGTAAAGCTGAGAAAACTGGGCTCCCATTCAGAATTTATTCTTATTCTAAACAAACACACAAGCAAAAAAACAAACAAACAAACAAGCAAATAAAGCAATTGTCCTCTGTTGTCTAATATCATCAGCTTATAATGAATGAGATGCTATAAAATTTCTTTTCCTAGCTATTGCTTGAATGGGATGGAGCAGGCTCTTATTAACTCTGTCCTCTTTATGAGGCTTCCTGAGGAAATTCTTGCCTGGCTTTCAAGTACAGCAGGATATTTGTGTCTCTTTTTGGTAATGGACCTGTGTTTAGCTTGTGAGTAATGAACTGTATTACTGAGCAAACTTCCCTTTCCATGTTGTCCGTATGAAACCTTAGTCAACTATAAGAATTTTGTAGGCCATGAATAAAATATTGAACATTTTTCCTGATTCTATTTCCTCTCTCCACTTTTGTGAGTTTGATCTATCTTTGGTATATTTCTCTGTGTTACATATCTTTATAGTTCCGTTGTTGAAAGAAAATGTGTTTGCATTGCTTAATCACATATTTTATAACAGCACAATCAGATTATATGCAAACCAAACAATAGTTCAACAACTTTTATCATAATGATGTGAATACAAATATTAAGCTTCTGGGTTATTCATTTAATTTTATGTTATCTATAGACTTTTCTCTTTTTGTACTTAAAAAAAAATAACTCAAATATGCATACAGTTTCTCTAGTTCTAGAATCCCATCTGTTTTTTATTCAGAAAAGTCTTCAGAAAAAGGCCAGAAAATGAAAGTATCATAACAGACAGACACAGAGCTTATTTAAGCTTGAATTGTAATAAAAATATTTTTAACGAAATACAAATTACTGTTGAAATAGTGTACTAAAATATAGCAGGACTCAAAGTTTTGCATCTGTTGATATATTCTTCCACCTGTGAATTTAAACTGGCTATGTAACAACTTAATCCTAGGAAACATCCCTGTTTCTTGTAAAAAGTAAGATCATACATTTGAGAAAATGTCGGCCTATCAATTGTCCTCTGGGTTATTTTACACAGGGTGAATTGAGAAAGAATTCATGATATAAAACAGGCATGGCAAACTTTCTATAATGAGCCAGATAATAAATACTTTTAAAATTTGCTGGCTATATGATCTTTTAAACAACTACTCAAATTTGCTGTTACAGTATAAAAGTAGCCATAGACAGTAAGAGAGTAAATGGGCATAAATGGACATACCTATAATGGGTATACCTCTAATAAAACTTAATTAGAAAAATCATACATTAATGGTGATATATTCAAACTGTTATCCTTCCCCCCCCCCCCGTTAACATTATGTTAATATTCAGGAAAGAGACTGCGCTGTATTTGTATTTTGAAATGCCCATCCTACGGTACTTTCACTCCCTCTCTTCTCCAAATTCTGTGATAGGTTTTTATAGGGTCCTGTACTCGACTTCATTTTAATTAGCGTCATCATAACCATGATCAAATTGCTTACCAAAAAATTTATGCTAATATACATTCCATACAACAGTTTATGAGTTTGGATTTTTAATAAGGTAGCAAACCACCAACCAAGAGATATTAGGGGGGCATTATAAACATAGCTAACAAAACAATCTATCTCTGTAATTCTAGCTTCTCAGAGATATAAGACTTAAAATTCATAATGCTAATCTTTTACAAATAGGATAAATTTAGTGTTCTCAAGGACTTACACAGTTACCAGGATTATCTAAAATGCTAGTAATATTCCATTTAGTTCAGTACTTCCTACAGAAGTTATAAAATGGCTACATATTTAGTTACGAGGTTTTTATGGTTTTCCTTGTCATCCATTCCTCTATCTAGATAGGAAAAGAAGCAAGGGGATGGCATGTTTGCTTTTCATATGTACAAACATAGCCACATTCCCTGTTTCAAGGGGCCTGTAGAAATGGTGATTATTGGGTGCTGATAATCAAAATACTCTTGAAGCTTAATGTAGGTTCTGTTTGTATGCATTTCTGTGGAAGTAATATTCAAGACTTGATAATTTTTAAAGATATGTAAACTACTTAGAGTGTTGTTAACAATAGTAAAATTAAACAGCCAATGCAAAGATGCAATTAAACCAAAGAGATAGCATTAAATACCAGGAATTTTAAAAAAGTTTGAGGAGGTTCTGGAAGTATACTTGGAACTTTCCATTAGAAGGTAACATTGTATTTCACTGCCTCATCAGTATATGGGAAATACCTTCCACAATGCCCACTCAAAGGAATAATTACAACAATACCTATATTTTTTTAAGTGCCAAAGAAAGTTAAAAAAAAATTTTTTTTGGAAGGTAAAAACAAGCATACAAACAAAAAGTCCAACAACTTTAAATTTATAGATTTAGAATTGGTTAAATCATGGATGTCTGGAAGGAGGGAGCCACTGTGGCAACAACATGGTCATAGAGAGTAGAAAGAAATAAGACTATAACGAAAATGGTATTCTTACCATCTAATTTCAGAATGGCCATATTTTAGTGATAAAATCTTCTGACTCTAATGTATCTAGAAAACACCTAATATCTTTCCCTCTCAGTCAGAAATTTTGCTCTAGGTCTAATGCAATCAATCTCACATTGATAATTTAGGCTTAAGAGTTTTTCTTGGCTAAGTTCTAAGCTTCTTAATAGCCTTTCAAAGGGTTCATTATAGTATATTACTCTAAATCATTTCTCAATTTTATTCAGTTAAAAATGTTAATTGTCCCTGCTGAGGGCATGGTAAGCTTTGACAAGGATGTAGAAATACATAAGTATAGAGCCTGTCCTCAGAGAACTTAACAGAATGTTAAGGAAAGGGGATATAGATAAAACCAGATTCCTAATGTAAAAGTGTGAGTAGCACAGTAAGAAAAATGCAAAGACCTAGGGGGGGTGGGAAGAAGGAGATCACATTTGGCAAAATGGATCAGGAATGAACATGACAGTGGAGATGGACATGGGGAACAACATGAGGTTAACATGCTGAAGTCACCTGGAGAAATTTTGCTGAGATAACAAAGTGTAGGGTATATTAGCAGCATATGAACACTTGAGTATGAAGCCAATGGACTCCCATGACATGTGAAAATTAATAGGGTAGAAATAATGTGAGAAGGTAGTTTGATGAAAGTGTTCAAGAACTGGAGAATATTTTTTTTTCCACTGATTTTGAACCTCGGGCCTGCTTTCATACCCATTTCATCATGACTTTTGGCCCAGGTGAAAATTTTTCTTTTTAGTTCCTTATAGATGTATTGAAAAACTAAATCAGTGAGAGAATGGGATCCAGGGATAATAAGAGAAAATTCAAGAAATACCTGTGCTTATCAAAAACATCACATCTCTATAAAAATGGGCATCATATTTCATTATATAAACTCCTTCTATTTTGGTGTGTGCTTTAAGCAATACAGAACACTTTTACAGATATATTCATATTTAGTTCCTGGCTATACCTTAACATAGAAAGAGGGCACAAAATTATGCTACAGATGAGGAAACCAAGAATCAGAAAATGGGGGTGGGAGGCTGTCCAAGGGATAATACCATCTAACTTTTCTAAGCAAGATGAATAATAAAACGAAAGTATTGTTTGGCACTAAGAAGCACTTGATGATTGTCCTGGGTTGAGATCGTGAAGAGAAATTCCACTGAAAATTAGAGATGGTAAGAATCAAGAACAACAACAACAACAAAAAATCAAGAATAAGATTATTTGTTAGAAGCAAATCTTATCTCAGTTTGAATTAGGAAAAGTAGTTTAGTTGAAGGATCAGATGGAGTTAACCAGTGAGTGTTAACGCAAAGTTTATTCTGAACAGAAACAGAAAATAGAAACCAGTAAAGATCGAATCAATACAAGCATTCGTAATGAAGGAAAAGCACACTGTGACCATACTCTTAATTTCCCTTGTGTAGCAAGTAAGAGATCTGTTGTACAGGGTCATCAAGATACGGTACAAGTGACAAGCGCAAAGAAATTTAGCAAACTGACAGTGGCAGAAACCAACTAAACATTTAATAATAGTATACATTCATACTACCTGCCACCCCACTGTTCCCTTATGTGGAAGAATAATATTATAGTAGACCCTTGACTGATCCTGCATTTGGTATGAAGACTGCACTGGTGGTACCAGAAATTTGTACATTTATTTAGAGAGGCTTTGGGGAATAAAAGAGATAGGGATCTTTTAGATAGTCCTCATAGAGGCTCAAGGTTACCTTAAAGCCTAAACTTACATTTGTAATACAACTGGGATCCCAAAGCCAACTCTTACTAAAGGGGGTCAAGTCAAACATCTGCTTAACTGATGCAGTATCTTTTATTTCTTTCATAGAAATTAGGTTCATCCATCTGATGGTTACTGGATGGGAAGTGGGTGGGGGATGGGTAAAATAGGTGATGGAGATTAAGTAGTGTACTTGTGATGAGCACTGAGTAGTATATGGACATGCTGAATCACTATATTGTACACCTGAAACTGTTATCAGATATTGCACTGTATGTTAACTAACTAGAATTTAAATACAAACTTTAAAAAAATTAGTTTCATAGACTGCCCTAATATTTTCATTTTTTATTAGTGATTACTGATATTGCTATAGACCAAACCATTCCAATGATTATATCAACCTAATGTAGTCTGTATCATATAAATGCCACTCACTGCTCTTCTTCTTCAACTCTTCTATCCTCTGTAAAATCCAGGAGACTATTTTTATTGCCAACTACAGAGAATAGTCATTGAAATGCCATTTAGCAGTCTGGACCTCACTCCCACAATGTGTTTCTCAGGAAATTACTGAAGGTATCTTCTGTGTTCTTTGGGGTAACACAACTGGGTGGTTGTAACATGATAAATTACTTACAGCATTAAGTTTTGGCTTTTTTTTTCTCTTAATTTTTAACATAATTACTAGTTTTGTTAAGAGCAGCCACTAAAATATTTAATTGGAATTTGATAGCTGTGACAGTGGTAAGAAAATTATTCTAGCCCAATGTAAAATTGTGTTTTTTATGCTCTTCAATTCAATTGCTCATATCTCCAAAAGTCTTGTCTTCAAAGTGGACTTTATTCTAGGTGATGAGAAGGTAATTGTCCTTTCTTATGTGCAAAACCCCAAAATCTTGTTTAGGTTAATTTAAGTTAAAAAAAATCTATCATCTATCTATCTATCTATCTATCATCTATCATCTATTATTTGTCTATCCATACACCATTTATCTATTTTTTTCTTAGATAGAGTTTGTGTGTATGTATATAAATACATATATATGAAAGAATATATATGTTCATATATACATGTTTATATATATATGAAATACAATAAGAAGTTCAAATAAAAAATGTTTGAAATCTTGTAAAGGTGGGCATGAAGGGAAAGAAGGCATGCCACAATCTCATCTCAGGAAGAACTGCTTAAGTTTTGTCCACTGTTCAAATTGCTAATATGCATTAACTGTCATGTTACTAGGCCTTCCAGTCTGTCACATGTGTAGCAAATGATTTCTGACTAGCATTCTCAGGGGGTGAAGTCATATAAAATCTTACTCACTGTGACTTTGACTTTGAGAGGCCAGATACTATCACTTGTCTTTTTTTTTTTTTTATAACGTTTTCCTCCAATAGAAATCATTTGGAAAACCAAAAATGTGTACTTTATGTTTAATGTCTTTCTAAGATATTTAGTAATTAGACTGCCCCCTTTCATCAAATAGCATTAAAATTTGCTCTCACCAATATGGTAGCCACATGGCATAGACAGTGATAGGCCAGTGAAAGCTGATGGTAGAGAAAGAAAGAAATTTATGGTGTGTGGGTTGTATTTCCATCTTATGAAAAAACATGAACTTGTGTGTCAGCAGGATTTTGACTCAAAAGCCAATTCAACTGTCTGTGTGGTATTAAACAATAATTTATTTAACCACACTTAGTCTTACTTTTCTTACCTGATCTAGTAAAGGTAACACAAGTGCCACAGTGGACTTAACTGGAGTTACTTCTTGGCTGAGTTTGCAGTTATCCACTATTTCTCCCAAAATCTGTTTTCTCCAGAGGTCATACCAGAGAATTAAATGGAGATGTGGTGGGGACTATAGTTCCTATATTCTTTTAGTTCTTTAAGGATGTCGCTATTTTCTATTATTCCTCTCATATGTACTATTGATTTTTATTTACTATCTTGGCTGGGAATGAGACAGCATAATCATGTTAAAGCATTCTATTTAGCCTTCTCCCCTATGATACGTCACATAGGTCAAGAGCTCAGTGTGGTTATTGTGTCAGCTACTAAGTGTATCAATACTAACTACAATATTCAAGAGTGGGGAAATGACTCCTAGTGTGTCTGTGGACCCAGGGAACCCAACGTTAATTATAACTTGGCCAGACCTCCATTCTTACCTGTCTCAGGTACTCCTTCTTTATTAGGGGACAATAATGGTAATTTATGTGCTCAAATATCAATGTCAACATATATCCTGTATTTAAAAGTTCTCAAAATATGAATATCCCTTTCCCTGGTGTATGGTTATCTGAATAAAACATTTTGAGGAAGGACTCTGGAAATCATTACTATATAGTCATATGATAATGCTACACAGGAACTCCATTCCACTTTCTCAAGGTGTCTTAGCCTTTACCTCAGTCACTGGTTTTGGGGTTTGAGATTTCCTCAAAGATAGGGATGTTAATTTATTTTTAACTATTGTGACTGATAGTCCTCAGCCTCTGGATCATCCATCCAGATGGATATTTAATTGTGTAGACTGATGAATGCTCTTATTGGTTACCCATCAAGAAAGCATGATTAGTCAAAGGAGAAAGCTGGATTGTGATGCAATGATAACATAGACCTCAGCCAGCTCTGGCTTGTGCTCACCCTCTCTCTCAGTCTCTCAAATAAGTAAATAAAATCTTTAAAAAAAGGACACCCTTAAAATAATATAAGAAACCAGCTTATATACTAGGGCATACACTTACAGATGAATATTGATGCTTGAAGTCACAGTACCCCAGGTACTCTGCCTTTTTTCTCAGAATTTTGAACGCATCATTCCCTCTCAATTTTAGGGCCTTAAATATGACATACGGAGCTTTTAATATTAATAATAAGCTTTCATACATCATTTATAGTTATAATCAATGTCTGGCCACTCTAATCAAATCTATCTTCCTTTAACATACCACACAACTTCTTAATTTATGTCTTCAAAACTTTTACTCACTTTGTTTCAACTCAATTAGACCCTTCATTTGTGTGTTCAAGGAATGCTTCATAGTTTATACTAAATTTCTCTCAAAACCTTTTCTCATGAAAAGTTGCTTCCAAGTATCCAATCACATTTTCTACTTTGTAATATCATTCTTTACTTATGGACAGACATTTTTTGATTGACCATGCTATATTGGATCACACATCTTCAATCCACAGAACCTGACACACAGTGAAGAGTAGTAGTCATCCTTTCTGTTTCTTATACCATCTGTGTTTTAAGATCCTAAAATTTTCATAACTGAATATCAGAGAAAGTAGTTGTTCATGTCCAGGAAAGCTGGGCAGGACATTGCCTTGCCTTTCATCATCTTTGCCATCCTATTCTACCTTCAAAAGTTACAAATGAAAGATGCTTCATTTTGATATATTTCCAGAGCGATAGCCTGCTACAGGGCATGAGGTTATCCTATAAAGCTTAATTTAATTTGACAATTAACTCCTGGGTAGGTTCATTAATATAACATTTAGGAAGGCAAGGCTTCAGGAGATATTAAAAAGTCCTTAATGGTTTGGGGTCTACATGTTGCATACAGTGCTTAGATACGGTTTTACACAGTGCTGTTTAGTCCTCCCTATTACACCCCCGCCTCCCCACACTTTGCTCTTACTACATCATAGTGCATTTACTTCTTTTATACTTCTATCTTTGTTATCACACTTTTTGAATGAGAGGCGGTGGGTGGCTTTGCACCTAACCACTACCTACAGTATGTGTTATATTAATATTAAAGGCCCTTTTACGTACACTGTGATTCATAACCCCAATCACATTGTTGACATTTTTGGAAGTTGATCCACCACGAAAAGTGTGTGTTCATGCATGTGGGTGTATATATTTGTGAATTATGTACTTGTGTGATGAATCATAAGTTAAGAAGAATAATCTGTGATTATCATCTAAATTAGAAATATGGAGAATTGGAAATAAAAAATCAGTGGTTTAAAAAGTTAATCATAATGGAGGAACAAAAAATAACCCAAGAGGGAGAAGGAATAGTACTGTTCCCTCTACATTTATAATTTTTCTATTATAAAGATTCCAATTATATGAAATTATTAACTTTATATTACAAAAGGAAGAAAGCTAGTGTTATGCTTCATCTAAAACACTAAAAAAAGATCCTCTTCCTTCCCCCCAACTAAGAAAATCTCATGACAAATATGAGCCTCTTCTCTACAAATTGGTGGGGTCGTGGTGGAGACATTTGTAGATCTAGCTAAAGAACAGAGTCTGGAAATCATGTGTGGTTGATATGGCTACAAAGTGCAGAGTGAGTTTACTTTTCTTTTGACTTATAAGTGTTTTCAGAATTCCAAGTCTATATTCACAGTTAGTTTTACTTAGATCTGTTCCTGTGTTATCTGAGTTCCAGAAGTAGCTAATAATGAACTCTGGGATATATCATGTTTGCATTTGCATGGGAAGTATATATGAAATATAATCACCTTATAGGCATAGTTGTTAGGTTGGGATTTTAAGCAAATACAAAGTTGGAAATAAATATGATGGATTTCAATGTACAGTTACCCATTGGTAATAGAGTACCAAAATGCAATGATCAATATGCATTATTCTATGAATAAGTTACAGATTTTACTGATTTGACTACTCTCTTGTCAAGGCATTTCAGGGCACAATTGATTAAAATGTTGCATAATTTCACAGATGCCCGATTTGCTCAAAATTTTAGATTGCTATGCAACTCAAGGAACAAACTTTACTGATGCAGTTAAATTGGGTGTTTTCCCAATTCAGTGTACTTGATTGAGGTGCATGCTTCACTGATTGAACTGAATACTTCCTAGACAAAAATTTTAGTTTTTATCAATGGAAAAATATATTTCTGTATCTTGATTTTTTCAGTAGAGAAGTCAGAGTATGCAAAAATCCTCTTTGGAAGGCGAGGTTTGTTGTTACACATTATCATTTTTATTGCTATTATTTTCGTTATTTTGTTTAAGAAGTCTTCCAGGCTCATAAACATTTCTCCAATGTAGTTTTTAAACAAACAAACAAACAAAAAACAGGAACAAAATTCACAACAACCTGCTGCAGTTAGGCCTCCCATTTAACTGTAAGTAGTGTAGAATTAGAGCGTTTGTCTTTTTGACAGTGTTGCTTCTTTTCACTGTACATGGGACAGATTGTTTCTGAAGCATACATTTTCTTAATTGGAATAATGCCTTAAAAAGTTTTTAAAAAGTAATAAAGAGTAAAATGATAATCATTTTCTTTAAATAAACACCAACATTCTTATGTTATACTCTTGTTTCTTTATTTTAAGATTTTTGGAACATCATAGCAGATCTTCAGATTGGTAAAAAGAGACCACAGATATATTTGGCAAGACTAATTTAAGTTCCTAATTTAAACAGCAAAGCATATCAAAACTTAGCTGAAGCTCTTTGGCAAGATAGAGAAAGAGAAGCAAACCTAACATTTAATAAACTTTCTCTACTTTTACAAGTTTTAGATTTACAGAAGAGTCTTCAGATATTGATGGGGGTTTCCTTACATATACCCTGCACCCAGGATCTGCTATTAGTCATATCTCAGATCACCTCCAACTCAGAAAGAAACTTCACAAGGAGAGAAAGATAGAGGAACATGCTGTTCATGGAGAAAGAACTGCATGTGACCAATGATCAAATAAATAAATTCTCAACCCTACTATGAATCATTAATAAGTCTTATTATGACAGCAAATTAGCATTCTTTTTTTGTTGAGTAAATTAACAAGAAAACCAATATCTAAGGTTTGGAAAACATATGGGGAAAAAGAAATTATTATATTTTGGACACAGTAAAATTTGTAATTATGTGGCAAAGATTTCCAAGCAAAGAAAAGGCATGTAATTTACAACCCATCAATTCTACTTTGAAGTGCCAACTCCAGAGAATCCCTTATGTTTTCAAAAAAGACATATAAGAAAGTTCACTGTATCTCTATTCATAAGGACTAAAAATGTGGAAATCTTAAATATCCCTCAAAGGTGAATAAATTCATTGTATTTTAGTTTATTCTAACACAGAAAGGGTACATAGTAATGAAAATGAATTCTATCTACATGTATCTCTGGATAAGTGTCTAAGACATAAGTTTAAGTTTAAAAAGCTCATTGCCAACATACAAACACAATGAAAATGGGGCAATTGTAAAAAAAAAAATAAGGCATATTTATTTATTTATAAATTTATATAAAGTGAAAAGTCAAAACTTGCATTGTAATGGAATTCACTTTCACATTAGGTGTTGCTTCCTAGAGGTAGAGTAGAGAAAATATGAGGTGGAGTGGAGACTTAGCAGTATCTTTTTTGCTTCTTTGTTTCTAGTTTTCTAAGTATTAATGTGTTGCTGCAATGAACAACCATGTGCATGTCTTTTGATAAAACATACATACATTTCTGTTGAATTCTACCTGGTAGTAGAACTAGTAGACTTAAGGTACAGAAATATTTGATTTGATTATATTGCCATTTGTGAAGTTATTGTACAAATTAATATTTGAAAAATTCCAGCCATAACATGTCCTGTCAACACTTGGTATTGTCATTGTTTCTTGTCACTCAGTGACTGTTAATTCATATTATTATAGATATTCATTTGAGTATCTTCTTAAATTATGTACCTATTTGAGTCACTGTTTATTAGCTTTTATTGCATAATAAAATACCTAAAATTTAGTATATTAAAAATATTTTGCTCCATCTGTGAATGAATAATTAGCATTGATTTCAGGTAAACTCACTTATGAAACTGCATTCACTCATTCTCCTTAATGATGCAGCTTTTTTTGGGGGATTGGCTAGTTTAGGTTAGATGGTAGGGATGACTAAAGCACACGTCCTTAATCATCCAGCAGGCTAACTTGAGTTTATTAACCTAACTGGCTGGGCAGGACCAAGTGCAAGAGGAAGACACATGAAAGACTTCTTGATGCTTAATTTTATATGTGCTACAACATTACTTCAGCCATGTTTCATTGGCAAAGCAATTCGGAAGGCTACCCCAAATTTAAGAGATAGAGAATGTCAGTTCCTCTTGGTGGAAATAGTTGAAAATCCATGTTCCAAAGGCTCAGATACAAGAAGCGTCAAACTTCATGATCATTTTTCCAATCTATTACAGAGTATGAAACTTTAGCCATTTTGTTGTTGTAAACATCTTCTACATTGTGGCTTTCTAGTCACCATTTTTTTGGGATAAGTAGTATTTAGTAAGAAAAAGGTCTTAGTATTAATGTGATTTAATTGATCAACTTACCCCTAAGTGACTAATGCTTTAGTATTTTATGTAATAAGACCTTTTCAACTTTGGAGTTACACATTTTCTTCTGTATTATCCCTTAACTGCTATACCATCTGGACTTCTAAATTCAGATTTCATTTTTATTTGAAGTTGATTTTTTTGGGGGGTCAAAACCTTTTTTTCCATTTTGAGAGTCATTATCTCAATACAATTTGTAAGACCATCATTTACTCTGAAGTCACGTCTTTCTAAGAGATTAATAAATGAATAAATTAAGTGTCCATATAGGCATTGGTCAGGCTGTTTCTTGATCTCTATTTTACTCTTTTGTTCTGTTTGTATACCCTTGCACCAAACATACTGCTGTAACTAATACAGCATTCCAATGTCTTTTTATCCTTTATAGTGTGTCTGCTGTCTTCCCACTTTGTTTTTCTTCTGTCATAGCATCTTGGCTATTCTGAGCCTTTTGGAGTTACATATAAAGAATCAGCATATAACTTTTCAAAGGAAAAATTTTTGGAAGATTGAGATTTTATTAATTCTACAGACCAATTATCGCAAATGATATCTTTTATATCAAGTCTTTCAATCCATTGCCTATGTCAATCTATAGCAATCCACTGGATTATCTTTATGAAAGTCTTGCATATTGTCAGATTTATTCCTAAGCTTTTAGAATTTTTCATGCCACTTTGAATGGTATCAATTCAAATTTTATATTCTGTATCTCTCAGATATAGAGAAATTTGAATAATTTTTATATCAATCTTGTATCCTGCAACTTCGCTTTAGAACTAGCAACATATTTACTCTTAATTAATTTTTTATAAAAAATTCTGTGAATTGGTCATACCATATGGGAATAATACTGTTTTATTTATTTCACAATCCTATAACATTTAATTTCTTTTTCTTACCTTACTAGACTGGCTAGGAGCTCAAGTAAACTGGTAAATAAAGGTAGTGGTAGTGGATATGCCTGTTCAGTGACTAGTTTTAAATGGAAAACATTCAACACACATACATGTTTTCTTTCAAGTTTTTAAAGTTCCTTTCACTTTAAGTTCCTTTCTTTTCTTATTTTGCAAAGGTTTTTTTAATTAATAGATTTTAAATTTTATCAAATCCTTTTTGCAGATATATTTCCCAATTGTTCTAGAATTTCCTAAATTACATGGTAATTTTTAAATATTAGATAAACTTTAATATGCCAAAACCCCGATTCATTCATTGTGTAAACATATGAGTAACTTCTGATAAAATTTTTAAAATAATTTTTGAGGTTCATGTTTTAGACTAAAATTTCCCTTTATATACTATTCCCCTTATGCTTGAATATAAGTTGGCCTTAGAAAATAAGCTGGGGAATTTCTACTTCCTTTATAACCTCTAGAAGTTTTCAAGTGATATTAATGGCTATCTTCCTCTCTGTTGGATAAAATCTTACTGTTAGGGCCTGAGACAATCTCTGTGTGAAGATCTTTAAGTACAGATGTAATGTCTCTTTTTAGGTCTAGAACTTTTCAGAGTTTTTATTCTTTATTGTGTCAGTATTGGTAAGTTTTATTTGTCTAGGATATTGCCATTCCACTTACATAGTCAACTACATCAATATAAAATATTTTCATGTTATACTTTTTCACATCTTTAAGTAAGTAAGAACAGAGTACGTATCCTTTATTTCAATTTCTTTCATGGATTATATGTGTTTTTATCTTTTTGTGATCATTGTAGCTACTATTTTATTTATTCATGGGTCTTTTGGAAGTAATTTTAACTTTGTTGACCCTCTCTGTTGTGCCTTTGTTTATAGTCCAAAAATGACATTTCCCACTATATTTTTTCTTTCTTCAAACTTTTGAGGAGTTTTCTTGGTTATTCTTATTACATTGTGAGGATATGGCATACATTTTCTTTAATCTTTAACTCTTAATAAGATTAAAATTTCTTTAATTTGGACATAGTTTTATTTCCAATTTATTTTTAAAGTAGAAGCAATGCTGTAATGATAATCTTTGTAGCTTTTCAGAATCCTTAATTATCACATAAAATTCAGTGACAATAGCTTCTTTGTCTTAGGATGACAGCCATGTTTTATCAATTAGGTACCAGGCAGCAGCAGTAACATTCTTTTTTGATTTGTGTCTCCTGGTATGGAAATCATCCCTATGATTGAGTTGGGGTAAGAAGAATAAATGCCCCTGATTTTTTTGTAGAGGAGAGGGATCCAGAGTTCATGACCTGGAGCTAGGAGATGAAGCAGCCTAATCTTAGCCATACCCACTCAGATTGGAGTTTTGGTCATATTGACTTGAGGGTAGGAAGCAGGAAATGGATTATGGTACAAGTACCATGGACTCCCAATTTTCTTACCAAGATTTACCAGAATTTTTTGACTAAATATTTCTCTATTTGGTGTATGCCTTTAGGATAATTTCCAAAATTTTTTCTTTGTATATAACTTTTAGCAATTGTGGTTGTTGCACTGGGGAGCATATCCACCGAGCTCTTCACATTATCATTCATGAATTTGTTATCCTATTTTTTTTTCTTTCCTCTCATTTATACTTTCATATTTTCATTGCTGCATCTGCTCTTCCCTCCCAAAAATATTCTTTTGAGCAGAGGTGATCACACTACAGCCTGTACACCAAATCTGTCCCACTGCCTGATTTTGTAAATGAAGTTTTATTGGAACACAGCCATTTTCACTTGTTTATGTATTGTCTGTGACCACATTTGCTGCCTTTGTGTTACTATGGTAAAGATAATCAGTTACAACAATGACTACATGGCCTAATGACCACATCTGCTATCCTGCTTTTTACAGAAAAACATGTACCTACTCTGTTTTAATGCATTATTTTTTTTTAAGGTTTTATTTATTTATTTGACAGCCAGAGATCTCAAGTAGGCAGAAAGGCAGGCAGAGAGAGAGAAGGAAGCAGGCTCCCCGCTGAGCAGAGAGGCTGATGCGGGGTTTGATCCCAGGACCCTGAGATCATGACCTGAGCAGAAGGCAGAGGCTTTAACCCACTGAGCCACCCTGGTGCCCTGATGTTTTCTTTTTTTAAATTAACATATAATATATTATTTGTTTCAGGGGTATCCAAATGGGCAAAGAAGTCATCAAATTCTCACTCTCTGCAGATGGTATGATACTCTATGTGAAAAATGCAAAAAACTCCACCTCAAAACTGCTAGAACTCATACAGCAATTCAGTAAAGTGTCAGGATGTTTCAATGCATTCTTATTCTTCCTTGCTAATTTATTTTTTTTTAAACTAGATAACATACTTTTAAAATTTTACTTCCAAAGATATATTAGAAATTTCTTTACAATGTTACATTTAATATTTAAAAAATAATTCTTTCCTATTTGCTCTCTCTATAATGCTGCTTAAAAAAATTTTTTTTCAATGGGTTAGAACATTTTCTCAAGTACTTCTTTCATGTTATTGATATGAATGCTACCCATTTTGAAACTTTCTATAATTACATTTCTGCCTAACAAGTGAATAATATTTTATTTATTTTTAAAGATTTTATGTATTCATTTGAGAGAAAGAGAGAGAGAAAGGAAAAGAGATGGAACACAGGGGAGAGTGAGAAGGAGAAGCAGACTCCCACTTAGCAGAGAGCCTGATGCGGGGCTTGATCCCAGGACCCTGAGATCATGACCAGAGCCTAAAGCAGATGATTAACCAAATGAGCCACCCAGGCACTCCAAGTAAATAATACTTTAATTGGGAATAAGATTTTGTTTCTTTAAGATATTTGTCCTCAATTTATAAGGCCATTCTTTTTAGTCTTGGAATCCAAAAATTTACTTAATGATAACTAATATTGATATCTCATTTTAATTTTTAATTATTTTCATTCATCTTTCCTGAGTCTTATGTAAGCCTTCCAAGTTATAGTCAATTCCTTATTTACATAATGAATATTTTTCTCTACTAATTGAGCCTAGCTATATGTCTCTTTATATTTTTCTTTATGGGGAAGGCTTATATGTCCCATGTTATAGCTGATGTATATATACACAGTCATTTATCATTGCACTCATTTATTAATCTCTTATTTTTGCTATGAATTTAAAGATATTTATCCAACTTGAAATTTCAGAGCATTTAGCTTGTTTTTAGTAGTGACCATCTCACATCTACTCTGCCTATTAAATTTCCAAATTCAAAATCCTTGATCAGAATGTTTGAAAATCTTTTCTTAATGTATTCCCTTAGAAACTTATATTTTTCCATGTATTTAAATTTCCCATGTGGATTTTTTGAGAGTTCTACTTCAATGGAAACTACCTATTCTTTATATTCAGGTTCACTTTCCACTCAACAATCAGTCCACCTAAATTCAGCAATATTCAACCTTGGCGGCACATTGCAGTGACCAGTGAAGCTCTTAAAACTGGTGTTTACTGGTTCCTCAGAGGTTCTAATTGAATTGTCCTAAGGAGGCCCCAGGTGATTTTAATGGGCAGTCGAGGTTGAGTTGAGTTCTACTACTCAAGTTGGTTGTTTTTGATTGATTATGGCTTGGTGTACTCTTCTCCCCAACATCTATTGGTTGAAAACAATTATGAGAGTGGAAAATGGAGCCGAAATATTGGATCAAATGTTAGAAGATTCACATTGAGGATCCGCAGAGCCACAAATAGAAAGAGCTAATGCCCCGAAACCATTATTATTATTCCTACATCATATACCTGGAAAAATGGATTCTAAATAAAAAAAATTAACTTCTGGGGCACCTAGGTGGCTCAGTCAGTAGAGTGTCTGACTCTTCATCTCAACTCATGTCTTGATCTTAGGGTTCTGAGTTCAAGCCTTTCATTGAAAAATATAAAAACAAACAAACAAACATAACTTACAAAACCTGTGATTTTTGGTTTCTTTTTGCAACTGTTTTAACAATACCCTCCATAATATAAGTACCTAAAATGTAACTAAGTGCTGTGCCAACTGACATTGGGGGGAATAAAAAGATAAATACAATTTTCTGGTCTCATATACCCTCAATATTTCTTAAGCAAGCTCTATTTTCCTTTACTTATATGCTTCTTTTCTGTATAAATGGTCATTTAGCATGATGCTCATCCTGTCTTACTCATAAATCTGAATGTTTTCAGATTAAGAATACACAGTTTTAAAATGCTTTGCTGATATCAATTTCTCTCTTGGGTCTTTGTACTTAAATAACCCCTGCTTTAATATACTGTACAACTCTAGTTGGCTTATACAAATAGAATTCCTCAATTAATATTCATCTCAAGTTCAATCATTTTCCTATTCTATCCTACTCTGAACTTTTGGCTCAATGAACTAAAACAAATCACTAATTTTCACAATTAGTCACATACTTTCTCATATAATTATGTAGTTTATATCTATGTTTCTTGTCTTGATAATACAAATTACCTGAAGTTAGAATCAGCACCTTATTCTTCTTTATAGCCCCTTTGATTTCTGGCATCATGCTAAGCAAATGGCATATATTCAATATATATGACATAATTAATTTTTCATTATTAAATGAGTTACATGTATATATTGTAAGAAAATGGGAACATTATAGAAGCATAAAATTCAGAAAACCTACTGTATTCCCATGTTTTCAAAGTAATCAACTATGAACTATTGAATATATTACTTGCCAGTTTTCTGTTGGTATGCTATTATCTATTGAATTTATCATTTACTCTTCAGAAATGGGGTCGTCCCATAAATACTCTACAGCAAAACACTGTTTGCCTTAAGAAAATATCTTAACTATATTTTTGATGTTAGCATATATTTTGTCTAATTTATTATAAGAGCTAAATAATTCAAGTAATATTCCTGACCAAATGGGAACACCTCCATATTATAAGGCTTAAGTGAGATTTATAATTTCATATGCAAAACTGAGGATTTTTAAAACCATATATTTGAAATAAAGATGAAAATCTTTGAGAAAAGTGCAGTATCATTTTTTAGGGTTAAAGGTGGGCAAAGTACAAAGATCTCTTTCTTTTGAACACTTCTTTACTTTTCTCCTCTTCCTTATAACATTTCTTGTCTACTCTTTGTGGATCTGAGCTAATAAAAAGAAGCTGAATTTGCCTTCTTTATTGGAATATGTCACTCCTGTGATACACAGTGCTAAGTGGAGGACAAGGTGTTTCCTTGGGCAGTAATGCATGGAATATTATACCTGTGCAGCCTGGGTCTAGGATTAATAGTTGAAAGTAATTTTTGATATTTCTAGACTGATTACCCTAGCTCTCTAGAGAATTAAAACATAGATTTCAGTAATAAACATGGCAACAAAATCAGGAGCTCAGGCATGTATGCTCTCATCTCTGCTATCACTCTAAAACTTGATTAGAAAGGATTTCCATGAATGATTGGAGGTTGACTATCCACAAATTTTCTCAGTCCAGTAATAAGGTAAAATAGGTTCTATTCCTGAGGCCAAAGGAAAACAGAGAAAAGGCAACAGATTTGATCGTTCAACAAAATTTTAAGACACAAAAGAAAATGGAGAAGTGATAACTGAATCGGAGGCAAAATTATTACCTGGGTGCCTACAGGGTGGGATACCAATGAGCTAAAAGCCACAGAACACTTAATTCTCCACAAGACCCTTAAAGTCTCATTATGTAGAGGAACCAGCTCAGTACTTCAGTCTGGGACTGAAAAAAAGACTTGTCAAAATCTAAATACAGAGCAGATGGAATCTCCTGGTCCCCTCTCCCATTGAGAACCATCCAGCAACAATACTTTTCTATACTCACAGGGCACATGAGATTTATTTTTTGGGTAAATTGAATGTGAGCTACTCCAGATGTGGGAGCATAAGCCACTTCATAAGGCTGGAGTAAATTGCCTTTTGTAAACTGGAGAATTAATTAAACACCTACATGTTAACTGGCACATCCACCCTTTCTTGTGTCCAGCTTCTGCAAAGCAAGTGGGTAGACTTATACCCTGTAAACAAAAAAGAGGCAAAAGGAATTCCCAGTTTTTAACTGGGCACGAATCCAACAGTGCCAAGTTTAACTTGATGCTTGAGGATGAGCACTGTAAGGAGATCTCCAGGGAGAAGTAGGGAGGTTAATGGGGAAGATTGAACAGCTAGATGCTTTGTGGGTTTAACTTCGGCAAAAATTTTGATATGTATATGACAGATCTATTTGAGAATTTGGAATAAAATAACAGTGGAAATATTGTTTAGAAGAACAAGGAAAATAACTTCAAGAAAAGACTAAGCAATATGGAGGGGTTAACTATGAGAATTGGGTATTAAAGTATAGGGGATGGGCATGTTGTTTTTCCTTTTAAGTGTTTTTAGGCTTTATTATTATTTTTTAATACCATGGCTTATACTACTTTGATAAACAATAAAGGTAGTTTGAAAATAAGTAACGTCTAGGGATTCAGAGATGTATTATAGGGCAAAAATGACAACCATTGAGTAATTTCCCAGTTGTTCCCTCCATTGATAGATGATTTTTATTGATTGTCCATAAAACTATGCATATTCAGAACACACATACCTACATTAGTGAGTTTATTATTTACATAAGACATATATTAATGGGTAAATATTAAACTTTTTATAGAGGATTTGGGATGATATAAAATAATCACGAATAATTAGAAGTGAGAAAAAAGTATGAGTGCCTAGGTAAAATAAGGTTGCATTTTAAATGTGGATGTTTGTTACATAGCAGAGGCAGAATAAAGCAGAGCAAAGAAATGGAAAACTTTAAATCAAGCATGAATAATTTGAACATTTACATTTTGAAATGAATTAGAATATGTGATGGGTGCTAAATAGCATGAATTTAAATTCATAACACTCAAAAGAGAAAACTAATATGTGTTATTGAAAACATCTCCCTGGGAACATAATTTCTCTTTTACATTATGGCAGAGACAGGCAGGATATTTACCAGGATTGTATCTTCTTTCTCACAGAGACCTAGTCCACATTCATTAGCCTACCATACAGATGTCAAGGAGCAGGCTATATGAGCAACAAAAGCTTTTATCTGTCCGTAAAAGCATTCACATATTTTCCTTCAAACCCTTTCGAGTTCCACTCACTTATTACATTTCTACTCACACACTTGAAAGCCCACTGTTGAAGATGTCAGAGCCCCAACGTGGAGGAGGCAGGGGTACATCTATCACCATTTTGAGGAACATCAATCAGAAATATCTTTTGGACTCTCCGTGAACAAAAATTAAACTTCTATCGCATATGAGCCTTTATACAGTTTTTGACCTGTGTCTTACCAAAACTAATATATCCTAATACATTCCCTACATAAAATAAGTGAGATGAGGCATGAGATAAGATAATGATGTCAAAATAGGCAAATAACCCTTTACAGCTGACATTAATAAGAAAGCACACAAGAACATTAGAAAAGGAGGGAAAAGTGTTCTCAAATTGCCAAAAATAATCCAATAAATCATTAAGAGAAATCAGTAGAAGGGTGCTTTCTTGATTTCTTAATTAAACATAATACGTTTTTTTCTAATACACAATTGCAAAGAGCACTCAAGAAATGTTGTAGCATGTAATAATCCTACATGGAATTACAATGTTATATTATTGGGCTTTACTTTGCCAGTTCTTTCTTAGTAATTTCTCTTGCAGTATTTATCTTTTTCCCATTGCTATACATAGATTCTTTATGGAATAGAAAATTCTATTTATAAATTTTATGTACCTTATATTTGTTATAAATATTACCACAAGTGTGTCAATTGAACTTTAACTTTATTACTAGTGGCTCCTTAATATTTCTACCAAAGCAATACATATTCAATGCAGAAAATTTAGAATGAATGATAATAAAATTATTCATTAAAATCACTTTACACAAAGAAGGCCAGGCCAGGATTCATTGGTGAATTGTATTAATTAATTAATTGATTGATTGATTAATAATTCAGCCTCTTCTTTTGTGAGAGATAAAATTGACATATAACATTTGATTTGTCATGTAATGATTTGATACATTTATATATTGCAATATGATTACCACCATAGCTTTAGCTAACACCTCTATCTGGGCACATAATTATTGTTTTTTATGCTGAGAAGATTTAAGATACAATCTCTTAGCATTTGAGTTATATAATACAGTACTGTTGAGTATGATCACTATGCTATATATTAGGTCTCCAGAACTTATTCATCTTCTAATTGCAAGTTTGTACACTCTGAACATGTCCCCAGCTCTCCCACCATCCCACCACCACCCTTGGTAACCAGAAACTTTTTTCTGTAAGTTCAGGATTTTAGATTCCACATGTATGTCATATCATACAATATCCATCTTTCTCTGCCTGTCTTATCCTGCTAAGCATAATGCCTTCAAGTTCCATCCATGTTATCACAAATGACAAGATTTCCTTCTTTCTCGGGGCTGAATAATATTCCATTGTATGTATATACCACATCTTTATCCATTCATTCATTAATTTCATTAACAGACATTTAGGTTATATCCATAGCTTAGTTATTGTGAATAATGCTGTAATAAACACAGGAGTGCAATTTTCAATACCCTGTTTTCATTTCCTTTGGACACAAAACGAAGATTGCTGGATCATATAATAGTTCTATTTTTTAATCTTTTGAGGAACCTCCATATTGTTTTCCATACTGAATGCATCAGTTTAAATTTCCACCAAGAGCGTACAAGGGTTCTCTTTTTTCCACCAACTTGCCAACTTTTATCATCTTGTCTTCTTGATGATAATCATTGCAGCAGTTATGAAGTACCTTATTGTGTTTTGACTTACATTTTCCTGATGTTTAGTGACATTGAACATCTTTTCATGTACCTGTTAGGCATTTGGATGTCTTCTTTGGAAAGAAAGTATATATTAAGTTCCTTTGCCCATTTTTAAATTAGATTGCTTTTACTATTTTGATTAGTTCTTGCTGTTGCCACATATGGCAGTCTCGGGAAGTTCCACTCACACAGACTCTCACTCTTTGCTGTGTACAAACTGTGCTGTCTTTCTGAGACTCAGTTCTTTTCCTGGGTTACAAAAGCAACAGATGCCACACTCCAAGGTGAGTAGAGAAGCCACATTGTAGGGTTTACAAAGACTATAACTGACCTAGTTACAAAACTAAAATCTTCACTCACAAGAAGATTACAATGTGTTGGAAGCTGTTGGAGAGCAAACAGAGTATTTTAATATTTTCAAAGTTGATGGTGTTTCCTCTTTACCCTTAGTGAAAAAAAAAGAGTTGTTGTAAGAAGACCTTCTCTCTTGGGCGCCTGGGTGGCTCAGTGGGTTAAAGCCTCTGCCTTCGGCTCAAGTCATAATCTCGGGATCCTGGGATCGAGCCCCACATCGGGCTCTCTGCTCAGCAGTTTTTAATAAACATATAATGTATTATTAGCCCCAGGGGTACAGGTCTGTGAATGCCAGGTTTACACACTTCACAGCACTCACCATAGCACATACCCTCCCCAATCTCCATAACTCAACCACCCTCCCCCCACCCTCCTCCCCTCAGCAACCCTCAGTTTGTTTTGTGAGATTAAGAGTCTCTTATGGTTTGTCTCCCTCCTGATCCTATCTTGTTTCATAAATAAATAAAAATCTTTTAAAAAAATGAAGACCTTCTCCCTCTTGGAGAACTTTGTAAATGATATCTACAGTTTGGGGGAAATAACGGACTGTGTGTACTTCTGCCTAGAGAGTATAAAAGATAAAGTTGGGCAGTGTGGCTGGTATCAATGGATCCAAAGAAAGGTGGCTGTATTAGGATTGGCCAAAACATTTTAAAACAAAAGAGAGTGATTCCCACAGACAAGATGTGGGCCACATGTGGCAAGAGGTACAGGATGTTGTTGTCACCTGAGATGGGGGAAATACCTCAGCAAAGTGAGGGGAGGCAACTCTGATACCTGGGGGTTGAGAACACAGGAGTAATCAAGGACTGCTGAATGGCATTCCTCCCTACATTTCACAGGAATTTCAGGTTTGAGAGCTCCAGTTAAGGGGTGAGGTGTCTTTTAAGTTCCCACAAAGGTACTCATAGAAAAGGAATTAATATTGCTTGCTTCTCATGTCTAAAAATAAACCCCATAAATTTACTTCATAAGCATATTGATCAAATAGGGACTTCTCATCTGTCTCTCCATTGAGCATACTGGAATGGCTGAGAACATGATGAATGAACAGGGTGGGAAATGTATGTGGTGATCATGCATCCACCTATCATGCCAAAGACCAACTGCTTTCAAGATAGGCAGCTACAACGAGGAGTAAAGACTAAATGTTTTATGATTATGCTAGAAGGAACCTGACGTATTATTTATTAATTGACACTGTTATGTTTCCTGACAGTGACACAAAAAATCATGGAGCTCATTCACAAGCATCATTCACATAGAACAAATGTAGGGAGAGAGGGATAGTAAAATATAATACTCCTTCTGATTAGAGTCCTTGGGTCCTGTTTCATTAACATAACTATTCATAGTTATTATGGATTAATAAAAACATCCATTTGTGCATATATTTGATATACATTACAAATTATATCAGTATTTTAATACTTTTATATTAAGAAAATATTTTTTGCATAGTTCAAAAGCCCACTATAATTTATTTTTTCCCAATGCTTGATCTGAAGTGGGAGTCAATAAAACATTGCTTGTAGGTAAAATCTAGGTTCCTCCCTGTTTTTGTAAATAAAGTTTTATTCGAACATAACTTTACTGTCTCGTTTACATATGCTTTACAGCCATCTTTGTTATAGCAGCAGAGCTGAGCTGAGAGATTGTGTGGCTGGTAAAATCTAAAATATTTACTGTACAGAAAATGTTTGTGAAGTTCTGATCTAGAGCACTATTCTCTGCAACCTCCAGAATCAGATGCAGAGCAACTTCATCATATTAAATATTTTTCACTCAACAGCTGATTTTCAAATTGATAGTAACAGATTGATTTTAAAGGGAAACAAAACATGTTAATGTGTTTATGTGTATAGCATGCTCTCGTGAAATCTTGAAAACTGCCAAACTATGCATCTTGCTTACAAATATTGTTAATTCCTCTCATTTGTTTGTTGCAAAGTTATGCCAGTGTAGTTCCTCTA
The DNA here is from genome assembly GCF_010015895.1 of Lontra canadensis. Taxonomy (NCBI): domain Eukaryota; kingdom Metazoa; phylum Chordata; class Mammalia; order Carnivora; family Mustelidae; genus Lontra; species Lontra canadensis. The sequence goes on along the minus strand of NW_022631065.1, from coordinate 8,115,031 downwards.
CTCAATTATATGCTTATTTAAATCAGAAGGGGGGTGATGTATGAGGCTTAATATATTATAAGCTTCAATTAAAATGATTTACAAGTAATGGGCAGGACCTGGAAAAACATTTTTCAAAATTTACAATAATCCTTCTATGATATGAGTGAAATGGATTTCAATTTGTGGCAAAGAGAAAAATGAAAATATAACAATGTAAATATTGTCAAGACATGAAATGGGACTGAGACAGATCTATTAACTATTAATCTAATAACTGATATCACAACATATATTTGCCATGTAAAATAAAACAACATTAACCTTGCAACCATTTAGTGACCCATCTAACAACTTCTGCAAAAACACAGTTTTAATGACTTCGAAAATTCACTACATTAAAAAAGAGAAAATTTAATATATTATGTAACAAATAGCTAGTAAAAATGAATAGATGAAGCATTTAAGAGAGGAAGTCAGAATTAAGTCTGAAGACATATGTTTTGTTCATTTCTGGAAAGTATTCACACATGAAAATACTATTAGTATGATAATTGTCAAAACTAAAGGACACAATAAGCCCTCAAGGAGAAAGATATGATGAGAGAGAAGGGAGGAAAATAAAATAAAAAAAGCAATCTACTGCATTCTGTGACATGAAGTCATCTTATTACACATAGCCAGAACTGAATGTAAACTGGTCAGCTGCTCAGTTGTTTAGGACACTTAAATATAAATGTTCAAACATTGTATTTCCAAGATGGAACGATCTGGAAACATATGAATTATTTCTGCTTTTATTTAGCACACTAGTAGAAGTCAAGCACCCACACTCTCTTTCTCTCTAGTAACAAAACTAACAAACATAAAACTTACATCCAGTCATAGATCTATATTTCCCTATAATATATTATGATCAGCACATAAAGTCATAAACTAGCAGATACTTGATAATCTCAGGCAAAGGAATTCCATGACAAAATCAGTTATGATGTGCTGTTTAGTAGAAGTCAATGATGTCTTTTATTACCTAAATGATAAAACCATAAATATGCCCCTAGAATGTTCTGGTTTGGCAAATGGCAAAAGATTATTAAAGTAGATTACATATGGCTACATAAGAAATGTTTCATAAATTTTCTTTTGAACCTTGACTTGAGGAAATGAATTAGCATAGATATTGGTTTTAATCTGCAAATTTTAATTAATTAAAACTGGATGTTTCTACCCCTACAAAATCACATTTAATGTATATTTAACAAATATCAGATTGGAGCAAAGAAACCATATATTTTTTCTATTTGTATATCTTTTGAGTTAACAAAAAATCTTCATTGACAAATTTGTCCTAAGGAAAATTGTAGAGCAGGAACATACAGATCTCTTTTAAAAATGTTTTACTTAATATATTTTATAATAATAAATATTTCTCAAAGTTCTGTTTGTGATTAACTAAAACTAGGATTTGGGATAAAAGTCAAGTGGAACTGGTACCTATCATCCCCAGAATGGAAAGTAAAGACTGAGCTGTTGGAAGAGCATGATCCAGGTGGTTCTGGTAAGTTATATCATGAAAAGACTAATATCTAAGCCTAGGACTATTGTTCCTTGGGAAAGGAGAAGGAGGAGATAGAGATGGGGAAGGAGGAACAGGGGAAGGAAAGGAAGATGAAAGAGGAGATATTAAAGCTATTTCTTATGAAATAGGATATCAGACTAAAGTACTGCTAAAACCTGGGAGATAATAATGGGGTTCCCATCTGAGAAGAGTAGCTACATTAAAGTTTTGTCCATCTGAAAGACTGGGATTTATCTTTGTGTAGACTTTTGACTTAATTGCTTGGGAATTGTAGGTGGAAGGACAAACACACCTTATTAACAGAAATGAATCAAGACCCTTACTATTCTGTTTGGAATATGCAATATCCCCAATGTTTCTATGGGCACAGTACTCCAAGCCCTAATAATAATCCATGGTTTGGATCACAGGCCCAGAGTAGTAGGTAAAAGTAGCAGTAAAACTGGTGGAAAGAGTATGAGTGCAGAGAGAGAGGAGAAAAAAGAAAATATTACCCTCACCACTGTCAACAAATAACAAAAAGAATGGCATACAAAACTTCCAAAAAGCACAAGATATTCTAATGCTAAAAAATATAACTGACAGACAAACCATAAGTGACTCTTAATCTCACAAAACAAACTGAGGGTTGATGGGGGGAGGGGGGTTAGGAGAGGGGGGTGGGGTTATGGACATTGGGGAGGGTATGTGCTATGGTGAGTGCTGTGAAATGTGTAAACCTGGCGATTCACAGACCTGTACCCCTGGGGATAAAAATATATGTTTAAAAAAAAATTTATTAATAAAAAAAAATCTTAAAAAAAATAAAGGCTTGAAGAGATAAAAAATATATATACAACTGACAAAATAAACAATAAAATCAAGAATTTTGTTTCATGAAGGCACCTGGGTGGCTCAGTCAGTTGAGCCTCTGCCTTCAGCTCAGGTCATGATCCTGGAGTCCTGGGATGAAGCCTGGAATCCAGGCTCCCTGCTCAATGGGGGTCTGCCTCTTCCTCTCCATCTGCCTCTCCCCCAGCTCATGCTTGCTCTCTCTCTTTCTCTCAAATAAATAAATAAAATCTTTTTTTAAAAAAGAGTTTGTTTCATATGAAATACATTTTATAAAAATAGAAGACTTGAAATATTCTCAGGAGCATACAAACAAAAGGCACAAATTTAGCTAAATTAATAAATTGGAGCACACAAAAATGAGAAAGTTTGGAAAACTATAAAAGCAAAAGTAGGAAATAATGATATGGAAAATATTGTGATTGGAATTTAAAATGCTGTAAAGTTTATAAATAAAATGATCTCTAGGCAGGACAAGTTTAACAACAGAATGAGTGGACTGGAAAACAATACTGAGACATTCAAGCAAAACACAGTTTAGATATGAGGTTAAAGAATTAAAGATATTAACAAAGATGGAAGCCAGACGAAGAAGTTATAGCTCTAATAGGAAGGTGAAGAACTTGGAAGGAATGAGAAGTAGCATTTGAGGAGAAATTCTTTAAAATATTCCTTAATCTCAGATATTTACACACAGATGCTCAGTTGAAAGATGTGAGATGTGTTTGGTCAAGAAGAAAATTGAATCCAGAAAGAGGTATGGGGGAGAAGCTATTTAATGCATAAATTAAAAAATAGAAGTTTTTAAGTGACAATATATACTAAAATACATAAAATGAAACATTTTATGCTTAAAATACAATAATAAATCTTTGAAATCTTTTAACTAGATGTGGAAGTAGGCTAAGTTGTTAATCATTGTCAGAAAGAGAAAAAACAATTCAATAACTGTAGCATTTGTTATAAAAAGACTATAATTGTATCTATCCCCTAAAATCTATAGATACACACCAAAGGGATGGAAGTGTAATCTAAATTTTCTAATCAGATTGGAAAAGTGATTTTGGAAATTTGATTTATTAAAAAAAAAAGCCACAGAAATGGGGGAAAAATAAGAAAATGAAGAGTAAACAAAATGCAAATCAAAATGGCATAAACTAGTGTAAATATGGACACCAGCAATTATAATACCTGTGTGTGTGAATAAACATTTAAAAATAGAATTAATATATTAGCTAAGAAAAATACTCAGTTATTTGTTTCCTATACCAAAAAACACACACCTAGCAGCACATAGAAGGACAAAAAATCCTAAGAAGCTATAAAAATCATGAACCTACATGGACTTACTAACAATTCCTTCATTTATTCACTAGTTATGTGTTGCTTATTGTCCCAGAAGTGAGAGCTACCCAAGAGACAAAATCTCTGATCTGAAGACCTTGTATTTTAGCAGTGGAGAATATACATTCTCTCTCTCTCTCTCTCTCTCTCTCTCTCTCTCTGTCACACACACACACACACACACACACACAGAGGCTGGTGCTGTGAAGAAAAATAAAGCAGGAGGAGGGGGATGGAGAGAAGGCAATGAGGAAGCTTGCCATGTGGACAGCTAGGAAAAATTATAGAGAGTAAGTAGAGCAAATATAAATGTCATGAACATCTGCAATTCTGAATTTGCAAGACATTTGCAGTCATCTATGAGTAGATTTTAAAATGCTTATAACTCTGACTTATTAATTTCACTTCCATGAAATTATAGTTAATAGAAGTGGAATTCTGTAGACATTATATATATATTATCATATATTTATATTATTCAAATAAGTATGTATTTCTACTTTGGGGAAATGGATAAAAGCAACAAACAAAATTAAAGTACCATTGAAAAACTATTGGTTGAGTATTAAATGAAAAAGAAAGGCCAACAACTATATTTTATACTTATAGTTCCCCAAAATAGAAATACATACTTACTTGAACATTGGATGAATGTTGATGATTACTGACAAGTACATATACACTTGTGTGACAAAACTCCAATGATCACTTTTATATGCCTTCACACTGAATCACCATCCTACCCAAGGTGAAATCAATATTTGATTGATAGTCCTATAGATATTCTTAAAGACATGAAATTACTGGGCCATATGTTGACCATGTGTTGAACTTTTATGAAACCGCCAATGAATTTTGCACCAGTAATGTAGAAGAGTACCAGTTGTCAGATATCTTTAACACGTAGTTTACTCCTTTAAATTTTAATCTAGCTAGTAGGTTTCTAATAATGTTTCATTTTGGTTTAATAACAATTCACTAATGACTAGTGATGTTGGGCATCTTTTTACATCCCTATGGGTCAATTATATGCCTTTTTTGGTGAAATGTCTCCAAACGTTTTGTCCACTAAAAAAATGGGTATAGGAGCTATTTTATCTATTCCAGAATAAGACCTTTGTCAGATATATGTATCATTACAATTTTCTCCAAATGTGAGACTGGCCAAGCATTTTGATAAACAAAGATTTTTGATTTTGATGATATCAATCAGTTTTCGTTTCTTATATGCTTAGTGTTCTGAGTTCTGTCTAAAAAAATCTTTTCTTACTCCAAGTTATCAATACTTTCTATGTTTCTTTCTATGTTTCTGTTTATAGCTTTCACTTTCACATTTGGATCTACAATCCATCTTGTCAGCTTGCATATGGTGTGAGTATAGCTCAAGGGTTTTTTTTTTTTCTATTTTCTTATATGGATTTATCTTGTTTTACCAATCTTTATGAATATCTATCCTCTTTGCTTTCATTTGCACCATTGTCAAAAATAATTTTACTGGGGTGCCTGTGTGCCTCAGTCATTTAAGCATCTGCCTTCAGCTCAGGTCATGATCTCAGGGTCCTGCCATCAAGCCCCACACTGGGCTCCCTGTGTGCTTCTCCCTTTCCCTCTGCTTCTCCCCCACGCTCATGCTCTCTCAAATAAGTCATTTTAGTGCATATATGTATGGTTAATTCTGTCCTCTCTTCCAAAACTACTATCTAATCTTATACAAATACATTATTTTAATTATTGTAGTTATATAGTAAGACTTACAATGTGGTTTTGTGAGCCTCTTGTTTATTCTTCTTTATCAAGATTATTTTGACAAATCCGTGGATTTTATAACACTATATGAGTCTCATTCTTAATTTATGAATTTCTTTAAAAAAATCTGGGATTTTAACTTGAATTGCATTGGTTCTATAGATTAATTTGTGAAAAAAAAATAGACATTTCTTCAATACTGAATATAACAACTATGATCATTATTTACCTATTTAAATCATTGTTAATTTTTGTCTCTAATATTTTGTCTTTTGAAGTAAACAGATTCTGCATATCTTTTACATTTCTCATTATATATTTTCTTACCATTATAGTCAGAAACTTTTTTTTCCAATTTATATACTTCTTGTTTATAAATAGAAATGCATTTGATTTTCATATGGTAATATTTTTTGTGTGCCATTGGTAATCTCACTTCTTAAGATTTAATAGGTTTGAGGTAGATTTCTTTGTATCTGTACTTAACAATTATGTCTTATATTAATAACAATGTAGATTTCTCTTTCAGTTATTTATGAAATTCATTTTTCTTGCCTTATTGCCCTGATTGGGACCACTAGTCAATATTGTAAAGAAGTTGTAGGAGAATATTTCTTTGTTATTTTCCTAACCTTAGGAGGAAATCAATTTATATTTTACCAAACCTGATAACTAAAGTTTTCTCTAGATGCCCATTCTTGGCTTAAGAAGTTTCTCCTTTGGGCACCTAAGTGGCTCAGTGGGTTAAAGCCTCTGCCTTCGGCTTGGGTCATGATCCTAGGGTCCTGGGATCGAGCCCCTCATCGGGCTCTCTGCTCAGTGGGGAGCCTGCTTCCTCCTCTCTCTCTCTCTCTGCCTCTCTACCTACTTATAGATCTCTGTCTGTCAAATAAATAAAATCTTTAAAAAAAAAAAAGAAGTTTCCCCTTTGTTCCTAATATGCTAAAAAGTTTTATCATGAACAGATAATTATTTGTAAAATAATTTTTCTGCATTGAGATAAAAAGATTTTCTTCAATATGTTCTATTAATCTGAAGAAATACACGGTTTGATTTTGAAATACGGAATCACTTTTGCATTTCTGCAAACATAAATCCGTTTTGATCATATGGTATTTTTTTATTTTTAGTACTTCAGGAATTAATTTAATAATTTTCTTAAGGATTCTGGCATCTAAGTTTGTGATATTCCTTGGTAAATGTTGATTTTTTATAATGCTCTTAACAGAATATGATGTTAGGTTATAGTAAGTCATGAAACATATTGGGATGTTTTTTCACCTACCATTTTTATAACATAGTTGTGAACAACTGATTTCATTTTTTATTAAATGTTTGGTAACATTTACCATAGAAGCTTTGGGGCCAGAATATGTCTTTATATTTTTAAGAAATTTACTTTGAATTTATTTAACACATATAGGGCTTGTGAAGTTGTCTACCTCATCCTGTATCAGTTTTGTAAGTTAAACTTTTTTAAAGTATGTGTCCCTTTCATTTGTTTATTTTCTCAGTGTGAAGTTGTTCAAATTATTCTCTTAATTTCTTTTAAAGTCTGTAGACAGGTGGTAATATCCCTCTATAAGTCCCAATATTCATGTTTTTCTTCTTTTTTTTAATGCTCTCTCAATTATTTGAGAGAGAGGATGAGAGAGAGATTTTTGGGGAGGGGCAAAGGAGGAGACAGAATCTCAAACATACTGCTCTGAGTGTGGAGCCTAACACTAAGCTTGATCATATGACCCAGAGATCATGATCTGAGCTGAAACCAAGAGTTTTACACTTAACTAACTGGGCCACCCAGGCACCCCCTCCTTCTTTTTTAGGAAAAGTACTTTAAAAACTTACCAATTTCCTTAATTATTTTGATAAATAACATTTAACTTTGGGTGATTTTCTCTATTCCTGCTGGAGCAAGAACAATTGTCAGGTTGAATAAATTACTGTTGCATTTTTGAGATGTCTAGACTCTATTATACTACATTTGACCCCTCCATCTTTACTAATACCTCAGCAGAACTCCCCCCATTTAGGTGATTTTTCAACAGGCCTATATCATGTGCCTGCTTATGCTGACACCATGTATTTGCCCCCATGAAATTATTACCATTCTCTGTTCATATGTGATGTTCTGAATTTAGTTCATCTGTGCTTCCTTGTAAACAATGCTCTTTAATAAGTTTCTTATCCAGATTTTTAAAGTGTTTTCATGGAATTAAATATCTTATAAATCTTTTTATATCATAACCAGAAGTAACTCTCTATAGGTAATTTTATTTTTTAATTTTTTTTTTAATTTTTTTAAGGATTTTATTTATTTATTTGACAGACAGAGATCACAAGTAGGCAGAGAGGCAGGCAGAGAGAGAGAGGAAGGGAAACAGGCTCCCTGCCAAGCAGAGAGTCCGATGCAGGCTTGATCCCAGGACCCCAGGATCATGACCTGAGCCAAAGGCAGAGGCTTTAACCCACTGAGCCACCCGGTGCCCCTCTATAGGTAATTTTAAACTTTTCTAGGGTATTTCCAAATCTAACCTCAATAAATATAAATTATTTCTAGATTTAAATAGAAACTGTACTTCTTTAAGAAATGGAGGAACATTATCGACTTTTGAAACACTCACTTATATATTTGTCCCTGTCCTTTCTTTTAAAGACTATCAGTTATTTGTTTTCTTCAAAAGTGGGACAATAACTATGAGTTTACCTTTTCTGGTTCCTCAGAGTCTGGCTCTAAGAAATGAGAACACTACAGGCCTTTCCTTTCATCTTTATTTCCTTTTTAAAAAAATATGTCTCCTTTATTGTAAACTAATTGTGGAGTTAGAATAAACTGAAGAAGGTATGATTTTATTTGTCACTCTAATGTGCTAAATTGTGAATTGATTTTGTTTCTGATGGATTTTCACCCTTGCAAGGAAGTGTAGTGAAGCAAAATGTAATTTTGCAATCCAAACAAAATATGTAAGCATCTCTGAAAGTTCTCCCATGCATATGCAGAATGTATGTGTTTCAGGTATTTCAGAATTGTTGCTCTATAAACTATTCTGTAGTACTCCTATCTTTGTAACTACATTTGTTGTAATGAAAAAAACACAAAATGTACAATCATAAGATTTGGGCTTGAATTTCATCTCTCTATATAGTTAGCCCCTGTTTTTCTCTTTCCTATGTGAAAAGTGATGCCATATTAGTATCTCTCTTCTATGCTGAAAGAGGCGAATGGGATAGTGAATGAGAAAGTGGCATCATAAACAGAAAAACACCATATAATTGATCATATAGCTTAATTTATACTGCTAGAATGGATGTAGGGCTAAATCAAAAGCAGAATGAAAAAACCTTGCAATGTAAATGTCCATCACCTGAAGGTGAATTGTAAAAGAGCTGAATGTTACTTGTCTAGGGCCAGCTGGCAGAAAGCCTATGTTGAGTTAGTGTTTCAGTTTCATTATGGATATTTAAAGAGCACGCACATTCACACACACACTCACACACCTGGGCCCAACTTTGTACATTCTATTATGCAGCCTTGGCACAATCACTAAGTAGAGCCTCTATCAAAAGGTCACTTTTACTCATTTCTTTAGAGCCATTAAAGAATAAGCATCAATTACATATCTTGCCTTGACCAATAGAAAGGTCAAAAGTTGTAAAAAGGCATACCTTTAACTTAAAAATGTGATTATGCTTCCTGAAAATTACAGATTTATGCTCATCTGAAAAAGATGACAATATTTCCCTCAAAGGGCAAACACTGCAAAACCACAAAATCTTTTTTATGCTTTCATGCTTCCTAGCTGAAATACAAATTATCCATGATGTTGGGGGAATAGTGTTAGGCAAAGAAAACAGTGATTTAATTTAAAAATAATTGTGTTATATTCATGATAAAAGAGATATATGTTTATTGCAAAAAATTGAAAAAACAGAAACCAATTGCTTTGATTCCAGGATGTTCATTGAAATTCAAATATTTTGACTATATTCAAATTACCATTGAATTGACAAAACAATTAAAGCAGATAAAATTTTTTAAATCATTTCTAAAAAGCAGAGAAGTATGTTATCGTAGACTGAAATTACAATGTATTTCAAAATTATATACAGCAGAAAGTTTGTACCTTAGAAAGGAAGTGCTTACATGAAAAGATACTCATAATCATACATTATCTGGGAAATACATATCAAAACTACAGTAAGATATCACCTCACATCAGTCAGAATGGCTAAAATCAATAATGCAAGAAACAACAGGTGTTGGCAAGGATGTGGAGAAAAGGAGACCCTCTTGCACTGTTCATGCAAATGCCAACCGGTGCAGCCACTGTGGAAAACAGTATGGAGCTTCCTCATGAAGCTAGAAATAGAACTATCCTACAACCCTGCAATTGTAATACTAAGTATTTACCCAAAGGATCCCAAAACACTAATTCGAAGAGATATATACACCCTAATATTTACAGCAGCATTATCAACAATGGCCAATTTTTAGAAAGAGCCCAATTTTCCATCAACCGATAAATGGATAAAAAGGTGGTGGGTGTGTACACACACACACACACACACACACACACACACACACACAGGAATATTATTCAGCCATCAAAAAGAATGAAATCTTGCCATTTGCAGACATGGATGGAGTGAAAGAGTATTGTGTTAAGCAAAATAAGTTAGTCAGAGAGAGACAAATACAATATGATTTCACTCTTATGTGGAATTAATGAAACAACAAACAGGGGTGCCAGGATGACTCAGTTGTTTAAGGATCTGACTCTTTAAAAAAAAAAAAAGGATCCGACTCTTGATTTTGGATCAGGTCATGCTCTCAGAGTCATGAGATTAAGCCCACTGTCAGGTTCTGCACTGGTCGTGGAGCCTGCTTAAGACTCTCTTTCCCTCTGCCCTTCCCCACAGTGCTCGTTCTCTCTCTCTCTCTCTCAAATAAAGAAAGAAACAAAGAAAGAATAGAAAAACAAAGAAAATAATAGAAAAGAAAAGAAAAACAAAACAAATGAACACACACAAAAAAAAAAAAAGAGAAGAAGGCAAACCAAGAAACAGACTTTTAACTATAGAGGATAAACTGATGGTTACCAGAGGGGAGGTGAGTGGGGGATTGGGTTAAATAGGTGATCGTGTTTAAGGAGGGCACTTATGGTGAGCACCAGGTTTTGTATGGAGGTGATGAATCACTAAATTCTACACCTGAAACTAACATTACATTGTATGTTAACTAACTGAAATTGAAATAAAATCTTAAAAAAAAAAAAAAGAAAGAAAGAAAAGAAGTGCTTACAACTCTTGATTCAAAACACGTGAGCAACAGGACTATCCAATGTAATTGGCTTGTATCCCTGGGAAAACACCAAGTACTGCAAACCCCCAGATGCACACTGAAGGAAGAGATACTGGTCACTAGCAACCTACTTATCAGTGGAGGTGGATCTATAACTAATACCCTGATGCTAAAGTAGCAGAGTCTAAATGCAATGGTGGCCAAAGACAGCCCATGTGATAAAGACCTTTCACAGAAAACTAAATGACTGATATAACAACTAACCAGCCTTTGTTTGCCTTTGCAGATGTCACTGGAACACATGCCAGGTAAAGCAAGGACATAACTGCCATAGATTTCTTATAAAGGTTGTCCCCAAACACAAGAAAAATAAACATCTAAGCACAGAAAGGGACTTCTCGGCTGCTAGAATAACTCTCTATTAACTTCCTTCCTACTTGTCAAAGTCAATCAGAACCACAGTTTCTGAAAATGGTATCAGAGAAAATATAAACTTAGGCCTTTTCCCTTTTGTGATTAAAGATTTGTTCAGAAACAAACAGTCTGGGGTGCCTGGGTGGCTCAGTGGGTTAAAGCTTCTGCCTTCGGCTCAGGTCATGATCCCAGGGTCCTGGGATCGAGCCCCGCATCGGGCTCTCTGCTCAGTGGGGAGCCTGCTTCCTCCTCTCTCTCTGCCTGCCTCTCTGCCTACTTGTGATCTCTGTCTGTCAAATAAATAAATGAAATCTTAAAAAAAAAAAAAGAAACAATCTCTGATAGGACTCATATTAAATCACCTTAGTAGGAAAAGAGATGCCTCCTTCTATAACAGTGAGTAAACTGAGAATAATCCCTGGATACGTACATGGAAGTATGCAGAGATGTAGATGTATTAAGGAATTCTGGAAAAATAGATCCAATGTTCTCCTAAAAGCAGACTAGAAAATGCACAACGCACATGAAAATGGCCCTTTACTTAGTATTCTAAATAAGATATGAGATAGTATTGTATATCTAATAATAGCCATCATTTATTTAAACATATTATTTGGCAGGTAATATAAGTGTTCTCAAATGATATGTCCTTGAAACTTGACAAATCTTATAGGAAATAGATAACATTGTCCATAATTTAGACAAAAAGGAACTGGATTGAGGGAGAGATTGCTGGAAAGAAAGAGAAGCAAGCAAATAAAAATAACTACCTTTTGCTCAGGGAAAATATCATTTTGTACTAAAAATACCACAAACAACAAAAATATACAAAAATGTCCTGTTAGATTTTATTTCATTTTTTTTGTCCTGTTAGATTTTAAATATTGATTTTATTTTTCCTGAATTATTTAAAAAAATAGTTAAATAGAAGGAATAAAAAAAAGTAGATAAATTATGGATTGATACCTAGAAAAATTACATTAGCATTTTACATACATCATTTTAGGATTTATAAAAAGCAAAATAATATATGTAAAATGGACTATGCTATAAATACTCTTAGTGTGTTTTTTAACATACTAAGAACTATTTTTCATACACCCTTTTTTTCTCCATGTGTCATTATTTTTAATGACTGAACATTGTTCTATTAGCTATATTTATTTCTCACTATGGAAAATGTATTTCTAGGTTTTTACTATTATAAAAAGATACCTTTTCATTTATATATTTGTTCATTTTCCTTAATATATCCCTAGTAATAAATGACAGCTATGGAATCATTGAATCCTTTAGGGTAAGGAAAGTTTTAGGGTTTTTTCCTACATTAACAACTTCCTTCAGCCACTTGCATCAATTTATTTATTTAGATATAATGTGTGAACTTCAAGTAGCAAGTCATTTCTACCCCCTTACCTGATGAGTTTTGACTAAAAAAAAAAAAGGTTTACATACCTTAATTTCAGAATAAGTTTTAATGTTGAATTTCAAAAATCAAGCTTTTTTAGACTCTTGCATGAAATTGCATTGTCAGACACCTGAACAAGCCACATAATTTTGAACCAAACTTTGTCAGCTGTGAGTTCTATATGCAGCAAAAGTGCCTTTGATCTGTGTGGCTGTCATGCTCACATTTCCAGGAATTCAGAACATTTGTAATCATTGTATTCAGTTTTCAAAGTTTATTTTCTTTAGCTTTTAAATAAGAGATCATTATTTAGTAAGACTTCTCAGATAAAGAATTCTGGGCCTTTCTAATGAATCTAAGAGGCAAGATGAAGTGGGGAAAGCAAAAATGTGTATTACTTGTGATTATGTAGGGGAACTAAGTAAACACCGCTCCATTCTTAAAGTTGATTAGTAGAGAAATATATGCTTTATAAATTTGTACACTAAAAAGTGACCCTAGATGACAGATTATATATTTCCCAATTTACTAAAAGAAAACACACATACCCACCCATAAAACGAAAAATATCTATATCATGTATTAAAATATAGCAAACAAACCATAAAGAACATAAAAATATAAATTATGAACTAAAACATAACTTGAATTGAGTACTAATTATGCATAAGAATTACCTCAGACTTTTACATGTACTAAGCCATCTAACCTTCCCATCTAACCAATAACATAGATGTTTCTACCAGACTACCACTACTAGCATTTCTTCAGTTGCTCTACCATTCACTAGTTGTGCGAATTTATTCAAGTATTAAATGATCAGGGAGTCCATTTGCTCTCTGGAAAAGTGGGGATAATAACACATCTGCCTCAAAGGATATGTTAAAACGTAAAATTTTCAGTCAAGTGACTGATATAATAAGCCCTCAATGGAAAGTTGTATTAGTTTTGAAAGCCCATTTACATTTGCTTTCTACCCCATTTATCTGATTTTTACAGTGCTATGTTTGCTACATATTGTCTCTAAATGTCTAATTCTACCATGTTTTACTTTTTTTTCTGATTATGTTCCCTCACAATTAACTCATTAATTTCACAGATCCACTTTGACCTCTACTATCTGTCTGACACTCCTCTCTGCGTTATGGTTGCGATAGTAAACCAAAAACTGTTGACATATTTGTCTTTATAAACTGACATTCAAGTGACAGTGACAACCAGAAATAGGATAAATAAGAAATGCATAGTATGTTAGACAATACTATGGTCTACAGAGTAAAATATGGCAAAGAAAAGGCTGTTTCTGCATGTGTATTTGCAATCTTAAATATTGTGGCCAAATATTTAATGATGGTATCTGAGACATTTAACAGGCAAAGGCAGGATGATGCAGATATCTCTGTGAAAGACATTCCAGGAAAATGAAATAAATGTAAAGGTTCTGAAGCAAACGAATGCCTGGTGCGTCCTGGGAACAGAAAGGAGGCGAGAGCGGCTGATGAGTACGGATCAGAGGAAGAATATTGGAAGTAGACTCAAGCCAAGGAGAAGTAAAAGGGAGAAGAGAAATTAACAGCAACATAGATTGAGACTAGGTGGCCAGTAGAGAGGGAATGGGTGAATTAAGTAACTTAGAAGCTAATAGGAGGGCAGAAAAGATTTCACAGAAACTGGAAAAATTACAAAGCAGGTGTGAGGACAGTGGAAAGAGGCTGGAGTGGTTTCCTTGTATAGAGGACAAGAAGAGAAACCTAAGTGACCTGCAGCTAGAAGCATAGGAACATATACTATTTATGACGCGAGAATGTCAGGTGTAAACACGCAGGAGTTGGGATGTGGGTAGGAACACTCAAATGTGATTAGGCCATCAAAAGCAAAGTAGCACAGAACTGCCATTTCATCAGGTTTTGCCCTATTTCAACTCCACTGAGCTGAGCGCAGCTGGGCAGTCCAGTCCTCTGAAAGCCACCTCAAGAGCACAAGGAGAAAAACACCTCAGCTGAAATGGTATTATAATTTTATCTCCAATTCTGTCTAACAGTATTTGCATCAATTGATACTGGTTTTAGTTAACACGAATTGGATACTTACTATGTGCTTGATAAATTTAAATGTACTAACTCATTTAAGTTTTCCTCCTCATTTAATTTCATGTCAATTCTACCAGGTAAGCATGGTATAATATTTTATAGATTGAATATAACACCTTGTTCAAGATCTCATTTCAGAAACAATATTTTTAATTGGTATGCCATAACTTTTACTTTGCAGTGCACCATCAACTATTACATTTTGCCCTGTTGTTTTCTGAGATCCTTAAGAGGTGTAGGAAGGTGGCATCTGAAAGGCAAGTCTACCTCACCAATTAGTGGGAGGATGAAAAAGATAGATCCCTTGGTCTCCTAGCCAGTTAGAAAAGGGATAAGTACAGAATATTTTCCTGCTTCCCTCCCAACCACTTCCCCATCCCCAATGATCTCTGTTAATTCTGCGTATTTTTTTTTTTTTAAATCAGTGCTCTATGCCTTTTAATTAGTGAACACTCCAAAACTGTAGATTAAATTCTCCCTTAGCCTTGCCTTAGTCTTAATTTTCAGGGCCTTTTTGCCTTTTCATGATTTATGGTTCTCTGCAGACATTTTAGTTTGCAATTGGGACAGATTGCATCAGATAATTGCCAGTTGCTCTTTCTTGGCTAGGATATCCTCTGATGTTTTAAAAACTCTCTGTGTTCATTAAATAAAAAAGCAAAGAAAGCCAACTATTATTTTTCCTTTATCTGACCTTAGATTAATTTATTCAAAGGGCAAACTATGCCAGAGCTCTGAATGACTCCTAGAATACCATTATTTCAATAATAGTAGCGGATTATTTCCTTTAATGGATAATTATGGTTTGACTCTAACTTGTCCATTTTATAAATTCATGAAAATCTGTGTTCCAACAGAAAATACATACATTGAATCATTTTTAATTTGCCAAGGGAAACTTAAACTACCTTTTTATATCCACAATAACATACAGAAAAGCTATTTTAACTCCTTTTCTGCAGAAGAGGGCTAAAATTTAAAAAGACATTTCTACCATTGTTCAGCTGGTTAATGACAGAAGCATATTTTCATCTAGTCTGTGTGATTAAGAAAATATTCTATTTTTACTAAAACACATCACCAGGTCTCTCCACACTGCTCTCTGTCCATGTACTTGAACTCAGAGGATGAACATAACAGAAAGAAAAAAAATGTCAATGAAGATTTTTACAGAGATACATCATGTGTTTGTCAGTGCAGAACTTATCAAATAAATTCTGTGGATAAGCTCCTACAAGGCATTAGAAAAATGGACAGCTAGTTTTTACTCACTTATGCACCGTTTATATTAAAACATAAGTGGAATTTAAGAAACAAAACAAATAAGCAAAGGGAAGAAAGAGAGAGAGAGAGAGAGAGAAAGAAACAGACTGAATTTAGAGAACGATATGATCGTTACCCGTGGGGAGGCGAATCAGGGAATGGGTTAAATTGGTGGGGATTAAGGAGTGCACTTGTAGTGATGAGCACTGGGTGACCTATGAAACTGTTGATTACTATATTGTATAACTGAAACTAATATAACACTGTATGGTAACTAATTGGAATTAAAATGAAAACTTAAAAATTAAAAACAATAGTAACCAGGAGATTTTACTGATTTTTATGACCTGAATAAAGGGAGAACTGAAGAGATGCATTTAATGTTAAAATAGGGGTACCTGGGTGGCTCAGTGAGTTAAGCTTCTGCCTTCAGCTCAGGTCATGGTCCCAGGGTCCTGGGATGGAGCCCCATGTCGGGCTCTCTACTCAGCGGGGAGCCTGCTTCCTCCCCTCTCTCTGCCTGCTTCTCTGCCTACCTGTCATCTGTGTCAAATAAATAAATAAATAAAATCTTAAAAAAAAATAAAGTTAAAATAACTTCTGAGTTTTAGTTATTGTTCTACTTCTTCCTAGTTGTGTGATATTTGGACAAATTCCTCCACTTTCTAAGACTGGTTGTCTCCATCAGTACAGGAGTCTGGCTGGTAACATTGACCCCATAAGGAATTGAGCTTACGTAACCAGCTGGCATTTATTGCATGTTTGCTATATTCCAGGCATGATTCTAAGAACACTCTATATATTCATTCATTTCATTTGCACATGGTCTCATGAGCTAGGTCCTATCATTGTTGACAATTACAGACAGGATAAAGCAGCACAGAGTTAAGTATTTAACAAATGCACCCCAGGCAATCAGACCACAGGGCCTGTACTGTTAATCATTAGGCTTAGCTGCTTTTCATCAAAAGTGAAAGCATGGTTTGAAGGTACTTTGAAAACTGCTATTCAGTTTTTAGGTTTCCTTATTATTTATAATATTTTTAATTTCATTATATATGCAATACTGAATACTATTTAATTGAAGATGTCATTTACTATGGATATTGTAATCGTTTTTACATCATGACTATTTTAAAAAATTCAGAGTGAGGCCAAAATATGTGTTCCATATATTCATAAGTCCAAACGAGTAGTCTAAGTTTATAATATTTAATTGTGTACCTGGAGTATTTCCTTCAATTTGAAGATATTAACTAAGTGTAAAAAATGAAATTAGGTATCCCTGAACATAAGCTTTCCTAATTTTTTTGGGTGACCTTCTTCTCTTCTATTGGACTGTTATCAGTGTTCAATTGTACTTGTAATTGAGATCATCTTGCTTATCAGATATCCCCTACTTCCCTTCATTTCCCATGTAGAAATGGAAAACCCTGATAGCCAATGGACTGAGAAAAGAAGTCTCTTTTCCTCCCTCTCTCACCCCTTTCAGAGGCAAGTAGCTCACCACTGAACAGCACTATGAAGGTCAGCTGCTTTGTGAATTTATTAGACCTACAGAAATTTGGTGTAAGCAAGAATTAAACTCTGTGTGTGTGCGTGTGTGTGTGTGTGTATGTGTGTGTGTGGTATGTGTGTTCCCTAATACAACATAAACTTATTCTATTCTGATTTATCATTTCCCATAAGCTCTGTACCATTTAAGCAATGAATGGATAACAGTTGTTTCTTTTCTAACGTTATCACCATCATCACTCCCAAAACAGTAACATTCTGAAATCCCATTTTGCTGTCCTCTTGTGAACTGGGGGGTTGATTTAGTAAGAACTAGGATTATTCACCTGTCTCAAAATGTCTAAACCAGGGTTACACAATCATATTTTTAATATTAAATATTAGAAAGGCGATCAGACATTTTGGCCATTTCCCCTGTCACTAGGATTTTGGGAGTTTTTTTAAACCAAAAAAGTAGTTTCAAGTATTAATCAGTCAAAACACATTTGTAAAATACAGAAACTATGATGACTGCTGAATCACAGATGCCACATCTTGCTAAGGACTGTCATTCTAAATTTTGGTGTTTATCTTTTATCTTAATCTAAAACTTGTTTATTTTTATCTTATGAAAAATAATCAAAATAGTGACTGATTTTCCATGAATAACATATCTGATTCCAGTTGATAATTAAATTTCTGACAAGAACATTTGTGTTCTTGTTTGCTTTTCATCTGAAACAACTGGTTAAGCAACTTCTACTCTTTATCCTTCACCCATGTTTTTTGTGCTGGTGACTTATATTAACGATACTGGATATGAGATCACTGAGTATCAGTCCTTCTGTACCGGGGTACAGTTCCATTTCAGATTTGTATCTGCCATAGCTCCTGATGGTGTCCATATACTTACCACTGGAATGGGTTATTATTGTTATGAGCAGGGTAATTGTAAACCATATTGCAATGTGGAAAAAAAAAAAAACTTGACCAGTAAAGAAAGAACATAAAAGTTCACTCCTCTAAGTGTGGTAAAAGCACAGGGTAATTTAATCTTTGCCTTTAATATCATATTTCACTGATTTACTGAGGACCATTATTAATGATGTTTGTGGGTCTCAAAAAGTTTTAGAATTTTACAGTTAACCCACATTTTCAGAAAAATTACCTCAAGGTATTCCAGCAAATTAAATATAATTGCAGGAAGGATGTCATGTTATATAAAGAAAAATGATAACCCCACTATATCAATGCAATACTTAAGTTGGATTCCCTTGGCTCCATTTCAAAATATTTTTTTCCACACAACTCCCAGTACATATCAATAGCAATTAGTATTTTTATATAGTAACTTTCATTGAAGTTTTTGAGATTTTTAAAAATCTACCTCCCTCATAGTCTATACATTTTGTGTATATAATTAACTATTAACTAGTTCATGAATTGACAAAATGCTTCATATGGTAATTAATCTATAAATATTTATAAACTAAATTCAAGGAGCAAAATATTGAAATTTCCCACTACTAACAGTAAATGGTGTTATTAACTACTTCAGTCTTTCAGAAGACCAATTTGGAAATTTTATCAAAATTTCAAAAATGTGTTTGTTTTCTCAATATGACAATATCTAGAAATTTAGCCTAAAAAAAAATCTTCCATATGTCCAAAATATGGAATAAATATAGGTTTTATAAAATTGGTATGAATAAAATTTGGTACTGCATATATATATATATGTATACATACATATATATATACACATTTATGTGATATTTGCATTATATATGTATATATATAATTTATATTTTTAATTATCAATATCTATTAAACATGTATTGAGTAATTAACTATAATATAGTTTCAATACTATATAGCCATTTTAAAAAGTGTGGTAAATACTTATGTACTAACATAGAAAGATGCATGATATATAAGTTAAGGAAAAAAATAGTGTAAACATTCCCTGTAAAATAAAGACTTTGATAATTTGTATGTATTCACCTATGAATATCCTATCTTTATGTATGGATAATTTTCAAAAATATATTTAATAAAAGTTGCCTGTTGGAAGGGTATGGAAAGGAATTTTATTTACTTTTTTGTCCATAACTGAATAAATATAATTTTAAAAGATACAATATTGACATTATTTCATGGGTAAGGTATTACTAGTGAGACAAGAAGGGGAAGTATAAAAATTAATGCTGAAGTGGCAAGGTAAGCAAATCTCCATATATATATTTTTTAGATAACCATGTGTTAATATGCCAAGTAGCCTCAGTTTTCAGCTTTTTAATTGGAAAAATTAATTCAATCTAATTACAGATTGTCTCTGACTTCTGATGGTATGACTTCTGATTTTTCAACTTTATTATATTGCAAAAGCGATATGCATTTAAGAGAAGCCATGCTTAGGGTTTTGAATTCAGATCTTTCCCAACTAGTGATTTACAGTATGATAGTTTGTCATGATGATGGGCAGCCACAGCAAGCCACAGCTCCTAGTCAACCACATGATCAAGAGGGTTAATGACTGAAACACATGCAACCATTCTGTACCCATTCAACCATTCCGGGTTTTTTTTGTTTTGTTTTGTTTTGTTTTTTTGCTTTCAGTACAGTATTCAATAAATTACATGAACTATGCAATATTTTATTATAAAAGAGATTTTGGGTTAGATAATTTTGTCAAACTGGAGGCAAGCTAGGCTCAACATGATGCTGGTAGGTTAGGTGTACTAAATACATCTTCAACTTCTAATATTTTCAATTTATAATGACTTTGTTGGGCTATAATCCCATTGTAATTTGATGAAGGTTTGTTCATATTCATAGTTCCCATTTGCTTGCTGCACTTTATTGAAGTTTTGAAGCTGCCAAAATTTTAAAGATTTTGGAAAATGCTCTATTTAGAAAAGTTCTGATTAATTCAGTATATACTTTTTAAACAACTCTTTCTACCAGGCAGTTTTGCATGATAATAGTGTATTTATTTCTTAACATTTCAAATTCTCCAGCTTTTTTATCCTTTCATACCAAAAGTCATAATTATTTCCATAGCAACCATGCTCATTGTCAGAGGTAGAAATTTTGACTTCTGTTGGGTATTTCTTTAGGAGCAAAGGAACATTTAAACAACAAAAGGTGCTATTTTATGAAAATTATCAAGAATTGAGAGCAAAAAGTATTGGATGTTTCCCTTAATAACTTACAGTGATAACTTATCATCAGTGTAAGTTATTGCCAAAACCCAACTCTATTTTTCCTTAGTTATCTCAAGTTATAATTAATATCTTCCTTTTCATGATTATAATTTCTTTCTATACCAAGATAAGTTTTAACATATACAAAATAGAGAATAAATATTTCCACATTTTCAGTTATGAAATCGGCTCTAAACGTTGTTTTTTGATCCCACGCTTTTAACTAAAGGGAAATTTCAGTATAGAAGCTCAATTAATTTAGTATTTATTTAAAAAGTATTCTTTTTCTCCTCTGGCCCCTCCAAAATACTACCAGCATCTTATTTAATATGGTATTGAATATTATGATTTAAAACTAAAGATTTATTTGATTATGCAGGTTTATGAGTGATAGATAATAAGCATTCCCATAATACATTCTTGAATACAAGAATGATGAACACTGAAGCAAAACTTGTTTTTTCCTGCAGCTTTTATTGCTTGAAGTGACTAAGACCACTGGATGGAGATACTGAGCTAGCAAAGTAGAAGGGAGTAGCTTTTATTTTGTCACATCTGTTGATTTGTTTAGAGATGGCAGGTAATTTAGGTGCATCTTCTTGAAAATCATTATCACTACCACCAAGAGAACATGCTTTCTAAGGAGGAAAATGGGATAGGATACAGAAATACCAGACCTGTCTTGCCCATTATCACAATATGAGTTGGTCATAGATCCTAAGCTACAATTCCCTTTCTCCTGGTTTACTGTTTAGTGAATTGGCAAGTAAAACAAGAGGACAAATGAGATTAAGTTAGCAAAATGTTAAATATGGGGGCTTTGCTTGTGCCAAATTTATTAATGAAATTTAAAGCTTTGAAAGAAAATTTCCTTTATATGACTTACTTATATGTTAGATAAAAATAGGGGCCCCTGGGTGGCCTAGTCACTTAAGCATCTGATTTCTGCTCAGGTCCTGATCTCAGGGTCCTGGGGTAGAGCCAGGAGTCTGGCTCCTGGCTCAGCGGGGAATCTGCTTCTCCCTTTCCCTCTGCACCCCCACCCCGCCCCCGCTTGTGCTCTTTCTGTCTCTCAAATAAATAAATAAAATCTTTTTTTTTTTTATCTTTAAAAGAATATATACCAAACTACTATGTGAAAAGTGAATGCTGTCACATTTCCAGCAATAAATGCAAATTCTTTAGTCAAAATTTAATCAAACTGACAAATTATGAAAAACAAGAAAACTAAGAGCGGATAAACTCTGTAATGAACACTCAAGTTTTCAAGTTGGAATGTGAGGATTAAACTGCATAGCACATTGCAAAGTTCCTCTTAGGAGCAGGGTGCTCAGCATGAGAATAATCTCAACTGAGAAGGCAGATTTGAGCTCCCTCTGAGTTTTCAATGAGGTCCCATATTTAGGCTAATTATGCTATTCTTCTAGCTGCTTGGTTGGCAATCTCCTCCTGATTTTCACATATCTTTGACCATATTAAAACATTCTCTTATGTCTGTTTTCATCTACCACACCACATGTGAGCTTTCCCAAGACAGGAACTGTGCCTCGTTTTCCTTTGAATCTAAAACCAGTATCTGGCAAATGGTACAAATTCAATATATATTTTAAACTGTATTGATATGATATGATGGATGAATCAATTAAATAAAATATTGCCTCATTTCAGCCATCCTCCCAACGACCCCCTCAAAAATGTCCAATTTTTTAGACCATTAAAATATATTTACCCTGAAATAGTAAGTTTAAAATTGAATATTATATAGCTTTCGACAGTTTTCAAACAATTTAGCATATCCAATGTCATTTTATCTGTAGGTAGATATTAAGGAATATTTTAATGATATTTTAGGGAAATCTACTACATATCAGACACTGTACAGTTATTTTACAGGCAGGGAAACCAAGCTTCAAGGTATTTAAAATGAAATGCTCAGTATCAGAGAGGGCACAAATGGCAGCATTCCAAAGACAAGAACATTCCAATTCCTTTTCCATTCTAGACACTTCATTCATTCTATGTCACTACACTGTGATTCCAGAAGGAAGCTAAACTCTCCAGAAAAATGACACATTAAGCCAAATTAGCTATGTATACTTCTGGGAAAAAATTAAAATATTCTTGTTTCTTTTTTGCTCATTAGTTTATTTCTAATAGGGGTGCAAGCCATGGGAAATATAATATAGAGGAGTGAAATTTTGATAATGAAAGAGTATTAAATATTTCAAAATCAGTATACTATAGACAGTATCTTTCCAAAATTTTAAAATAAACAACATTTTGTATTTCTCTAATTATAAGGCACTAAATACAAAGTGAGAAGATATTCAAATGCATTTGTGATCCTACTTATCAGCATTGCAGTTAGATGTTTATATATAATATATAAATATGAAAAAATAAGTTTTTTGTATGTTAATATTCATATAATGTAACTTTTTAATTAGATGACCAGAGTTGGGGGGTTCTAAATTTTTTTAAAATGCCTAAAAAAAAACAACTCAGAATTTTATATCCAATGAAAAGAATCTTTAAGGATACTACATAAATACATTTTCTGATTTTAAAAAAGAGTTTAGTAATAACAGTCTGTACTAAATAAATGCTAAAGAACATTTTTTTTCAGAATGAAGAGAAGTGATGTCAAATGAAAATCAGATTTTCAGGAAAGAAGAAATGATATGTATATGGATAAATATGAAAGACTAAGCTTTCCCCTTAATTTTCTTAAAACACAGAAAGCTGTTTATATAGCAATACGATGGGGTTGATAGAAGGCAACAGAAGACTTCCCATTCAGATATGATGGCATAAACCATTTCTCCCAGTTCCTTCCTGATAAGTACAACCATGTACAACTCTGGCAACAATGCAAAAGGCAACAAAAAAAAAAAGAACTTTGAAAGGTGCAAAGAAGAAGGCAAACTGGCAAATAAGTAAAAAATCATACTATGTTCATAGACTGGATGACTCAGCATAGAAAGGTGTTATTTCTCTCCAAATTGACAATAGGTTTAATGTAATTCCTATCAAAATCTCAGCCAGGATTTAGTGCACATACATAAGCTTATTATAAAAAAATATGAAAGCATCAGGTCCCTTGAATACCTAAAATAATCTTCACAAATAATATTAAAGAAGGAGAAACACATAGTAAGATTTATTATATATGTAGCTCTATTAAACAAGATATTATGATATTGAAAGAGACACAGACACATAAATCAATGAAACAGAATGGACACAAATATGCCAGACATTTCTTTGCAAAGTCACAAGAGCAATTAAATGTAGGAAAGATAGCCTTTTCCACAATGGATCTGGAACAACTGGGTATCTATACGTAGCAAAAAACAAAAAATGAACTGTAACCTAAACGTCATATAAAACTAACTCAAATTTGGTCATATACTTGAAGTTAAACATAAAAACATAAAACTTTTGGGGTGCCTGGGTGGCTCAGTGGGTTAAAGCCTCTGCCTTCGGCTCAGGTCATGATCCTGGGGTCCTGGGATCAAGCCCCACATTGTGCTCTCTGCTCAGTGGGGAGCCTGCTTCCCCCTCTCTCTTTGCCTGCCTCTTTGCCTACTTGTGATCTCTGTCTGTCAAATAAATAGATAAAATCTTTAAAAAAATATATAAAACTTCTAGGGGAAAACAGTATCATAATATTTTACTGTGGGATTTGTGGTAATAGATGCAATATATATTGCAAGAGTATGAGAAATTCTTATAAGATCCATATAATATGCCATCTTCTTCCTAAAGCTCTTCTGAGTATTCCAAGTCATTCATAATATATATATATATTTATATACAGTCCTATCAGGGGTGTGTGTGTGTGTGTGTGTGTGTGTGTGTATGTATACCTGATAGGACTGTGTACTTGTCTTATGATACTTTCCAAATGTTAACTTTTTTATAGTTGATTGTTCACTTTTTAGATACCTCTGATATATTTTAGTCTTCTTGATAACAAAGTCTGTATTTTTTCACTATTAAAAGCCATATAAGTTAACAACCACATAGTATTTGTTTGAACTATTGTAATGAACTATTGTAATGAACTATTGTAAAGAAAAAAATAAAATATGTTGGTAAGTGATACTTCAAAATTCTAGAAGTTTTCAAAAATATTTGTCCTCTAGATGATATCTAGGAAAAATGTCATTATTTCTACATCACTGTATTCATTTCTCTTTCAAAACCTTAATCCATGTCCTTAAATGAAAGATATGTTCAAAGCAGACTGAATATTGTGATGAAGTGAGCTTCTTTAACCCTGAATGCTAGAGGCAAGCAAATCGCTCAGGAATCCCCCCTGGCTAATGTCAAGGATGTTCCCATCAATATATAATGTGGCCTGGTAGAGGCTAAATGAAGTTGAGGTTGGAAAGCTAAGAAAGATGCTTCAGAAGGTGTATATTTTCTCTTACAGATAATTATTGTGGCAAAGCAGTTCCTGAAGTGTCCACAAATATAAGTGTGTGTGTGTGTGTGTGTGTGTGTGTGTGTGTAATATTTACGATAGATAGATCAAAGGAAAGAAAGAATCCTTTTGCTTTATATATATACCTTTCATAATATACATATAGATATGTTTTATAATATGTAGATATGTTTTATAACATATGCATAAGTGCATATTACAAAATGTGGTGTATACTATTGATTGCTTTGGTCTCAACAAGTTCCTTCTTTACACTGACAGTGGCACCAACAGATTTGTGCTCCAGGTGCAAAATGTTATAATTACATGTGGAAAAGCTACAACTGTTTCTGCTTCCCTTGGCTGCCACTCTTTAGCTGAGTTGCTTTACAACTTGAGAAAATGATCATATTAACTAATAATTATTTTGAGGAAACACTTTTAAAATTTCCTTGCAGTGACAATCTTTTTTTCTGTTTTTTGTTTGTTTGCTTTTTGTTTTTCTGGAGCTTTAATGGGTATTTTTTTTTAATGGTATTTGTATAGATATTGAACTCTTGGTTTTTACCACTAGAAAACAGATGTCTATAGATTCATTTTACTAAGAATTTGAAAGTGCCCATAAATATTGGCTTGAGTAATGCAGGTGAGCTGTACAGACCAGGTAAGTTACCTGCTTTTACCTCTTCATATTTTCTCTTAATTCTTAAAACATCGCATATTATTCTGTGGTCTGACTCTATGATATAATTTAAAATAATTCATATTTGGGTTGGAACAATTTATTCCTAGTAATATTAAAGAACCTATTTTGTTAGAGATCAGCTATTTTTATCCACACTGGAGGGAATGTACAACATTCCTGGAGGACAATTTGACAATAAATAGAAAAAACTTAAAATGTACACATACTTAAACAGAGTGATTCTTCCTTGAGGAATACAGAATACATAATTACAATTGTGCTCAAATTTAGCCTCAAGAATATTTATTGGACGATTATAAATAATAACCAATACTTATAATGATGTAAATAATCAAAAACATGTGCTTGAATATGGTACCTCCTTGAAATGGAATAATGTTAAATAATTACAACTAACAATAGTAAAATGCGTAGTGATGGGAAGAATATTCATGATATGCATATAAATGCAAAAAAACCTTTCACATATCTATGTAGGGATAGAGATGATGAGATAAGCATACACATACACACATGCCTAGTTATCCATAAGAAAAAAAAAATACTGAAAGCCTAAAATTCAAAATAGCAATAGTCGTTATTCCTAGTGAGTTTTGTTTTAATTTTCCAAATTTTACCAAAGAATATATACACATTTTGTATTAAGAAATGCAGTACCTTCGAAAAGAATACATTTAAGGATAAGAACTCTATTATGAAAGATCTCCTGAAATGACTAATAGACTATTTTTACTTAGAGCTTTAAAAAGCACACACACTAAGTATCTGCTCTGTGCCAGGCATTGTGCTAAGTTAGGAACTCATGACTAAGTGCACAAAGAGGAAAATCAGTACAATAACAGTTCAATGAAATTAGTGTTACCATAGATGTTTGAATAGAGTCCAAATGAAATCTAGAGAAAAGTTTAACTTCTATTGAATGTTTCTTTTCATTATAATAATTAGTCTTAGAGTTGATGATTTTACTGTTCACACATGCCAAATTCTTAAAAGAGTTTGCTCTCCTGTACCCTTGATTCATTTAATATTTTCTAAGTTAACCCCAGATCATTGTCATGCATCTATCACCACACAGTTGCAGAAGTGATACGTACGTCACAACTTCTCATCTGCCACCATGTAATATTCACTTATTTTTAGCTCTCTTTCCTGGAGGATTAATTTAAACAATGACTTCTTTGGCAACAAGTTAATATTCTTTTTGATACAGCTTTTACTTACTTGGAGAAGCACATGACTTTCATCCTGGAAATTCCTAGGTTGAATAGCTACATCTGTACTTTTGCAGTGCAGGAAGGACTTTAATGTAATTTATCTAAGATATCCAAACTTCTCCCTGTTCATCCTGATTGTGCCATGTCCTAAAATTTCAAAGAGGAGACATGAAGCAATTAAAAATGGAATATTTATCTAAACCCATGGGAACTTAAAAAATTGCACTGTAAAGATACTGAAACTGAGCAATCTAAATTAGAGAACTACTGGAATAGCACCTTTAAATTATTTATCTACACAAGATTAATCTAAATTGAGCCAAGTATTATAAAAGGACTAAAAAAAACTCAAAAGAAAGTCATAATTATTAGACATTTTAGACAAGGGCATAGCACAACCATATTGTGTCATTTTTTTCCCCATATCTGGTCCCAGTGTGGCCTTGTCCTTTTGTTCTGAATATTTTTCTTCCCCACATACAGTTATTTAACTGTTGGTGCCATATTTATGGTACAATCTGGACTGTGTTTCATCTGAGACCATCTCTCATTTCCCTCTTCTAGGAGAGCTCTAAGGTTGCACCTCAGGGTTATGGCAAAGCAGCAATGAAAAACAGATGAAAATAGCAGATGAAAAGCATCCCTTTTTAGTGTATCAGAGAAGGCCACCTTCTCGTTTGAATTTTTTAAAAACATTTTTGGAAAGTAACTTTAGAAATACATAAAAATACAGAAACAATAGAGATACTTTCCATATACTTCTCAGGTAGCTTGATTCAATGTCAATATCTTATATATAATATCTTAAAATATTTTATATATAATATCTTATATAACCATTGTACAATTAACAGAACCAGGAAATTAACACTTATACAATACTATTAACAAAACTCCAGTGCTTATTCAATTTCACCAGTTTTTTCACTGCTTTCATTTTTACTTCTCCAAGACCCCATTTAGCATTCCACATTAAGGATGATTGTTCATTCTCCTTAGTGTCTTAAGTCTGTAACATTTCCTCTTTCCTTTCTTTTCTTTCAAGACCTTGACACTTCCAAACAGCACTGATCAGTTTTTCATTTTTTTCCCCCAAATGTCCCTTAGTTTGAATTTGTCTGATGTTTTCTCATAAATGGATTGAGGTTATGCATTCTCACCAAGAATACCATAGAAATGATAGTACATCCTTCTCGTGCATTATATCTCAGGACTCATGAGGTTTGATATATCTTATTATTGGTGATGTTGATCCTGATGATTATTTGTGCAAGGTGGTTTCTACAGTTTCTCCACTGTAAGTTACTATCATTCCCTTTGTAGTTAATAAATATCTTGGGTATATGCTTTGAGATTATGCAATTCTGTTTCTCCTTAAAATTTTATCTACTTATTTTAACATACATCAGTCGATCGGTCTCTATTAATTATTTCAGTGTGATGCATTTTCCATTTCTTTCTTGCATACTACATTTATAAGGAATATCAGCCCCTGTTGTTCCATGTGTTTATTAATCATTTATTTATTATATTGGCAGAGGTTCATGGATATTCATCTTATTTAATGCTACAATCTAATATTATCATAATTTTTTTTCTTGCTCAAATTGGTCTGGTTTGACCATCTGGAGAATTTTAAGATTTACTGTTTTTTTCATTGAGATCCCATTATTTATTTATCTATCATCTATTAAACACCATGAATTTGTACTGATACATTGACTTGCAATTCAATACCACTCAGTTCATTTTAAAGCCAAAATTTCTCTTTTATAACTTATTTTTCTAACAGTTAAATGGATCTAAATCTGGACTTCAGATACTGTTCTCTACTTACTGTCGTTTTATCTACTTCATTATCATATTCAGTATGGAGGCATTATAGTATATTTCAATGTCTTGTCACTTTCAGTTTCTGTATGTTTTCATGGGATATGGTTTAGATATTTGCTCTGTTCCATGTTTCTCTTTTTCTTCATGAAGGATTCCAATAACGCAGATCCCTTCTTTGCCTTCTGTTTTCATTACTTTCTTGGTCACTCTTTTCTCTTCTTTGTCTTTTTATCCTATTGGTTGTTAAACTGTCTTCTATGTCCATTATTGAAATTTGAGTACGTTCTCTCTTGGAAACCTTGTAATTTATTCTTCAATCCTGGGATAACTTGTCTTTATTCATTCCTGAGTTCACATAATTCTTCTATTTGTTTCTTCTGTTTTTGTGTTGTCTTTTTTTTTTCCCTGAATTTCTATCTCAAGGTCATTTTCCATACTCTTAAAATATCTGTTGAGTATATTTAATTCTGTTGGAAAAGCAAATTATGGTTTTCTTTGGCTTCATAGTTACTTTCCTTTTTCCATTTCCCTGCTTTTCTGTAGTAGTTCCCTATGGTCTTTACTTAGGTTAATTTTTCTTACATTAAGGTATTTTACATGATTCTTAGTTTAACAGCACTCTTTTCTGTCAGTCTGGCAAATTCCAGTTATCTTAGTAGAGTTTGTTTTTTTCCTCTGGTGACACCGGTTGTGGTTTTCTTTCAGCTAGTATCCTAAATCTCCTTATTCTTCATTCTTTGCTGTCTAATTACCAGCAGGCATTGCTTTCTTCCCTGTTGGCTTTTTCCTCTTCACCAGAATTTATGGGTTAAGACTGTCCACTAAAATTGTGCTTGTCTTTTTGAGTCAGCTTGCTTCATTAAATAGAGCCTGCCACTTTAAATCACATGCCTGGCACTTTTTATGATATTCTTTCCTACCAGGATTGAATAATTTGAATACTTTCCACATAGTTTATAATCTGATATTTGTGATTTTTTTTTAGGATTTTCATATTTAGAATGGAGTTAATCTTCCTAATGTCACCTTATTTTCATGCTTCTTCCCTAGTGTTCTAACACAATGTATTTCTTATAGTTTTTCTTGTTCTGCTGCTAAGCTCTGTGGCAGAGTGGGAGTGGACGGGAACATGTGAGAACTTGGCACTGATATTTATTGTTATTCTCTTTTTCCTCATAGTATTTGTGGTTTTGACATTCTCTGTCTTTCAGTAATCCTGAAGGTGTGGTATTGCACAGAATTTTTGCTAACATAAGGTCATTTCATAGCATTGGGGAGAACATTGAGAGAGGTACTTTATGATGTATCCATTGTCTACAAAAGACAGTTTCCTAGTGAACATTCTCCACTGTGTTTTTATATTAGAATTGGGAGTTATCTTTAACTAGCTTATATTCTTTTAATATCGCTCAAATAATTAGAAGCTTAATAGCTCTTGCCTCAATGACTTTTTTGGAAAGATCACAGTTTAAACAATAATTGGGTTTTTAAATATTTCTGTAAAATTTTAATGTTGAGCAGTATAAGTCTTTGTCCGGTTCATCCTAGAGTAAAAGCAAATTTTTCAAAATGTTGTTTACTTATATTTTTAAGGAGAAGCCATCCTAGTAGTATTCCTTAGAAAATTCCCCATTCACAGCCTGACATTTTCTCTTCTTTTCTTGATCCCTCAAAGGTGACATAAACAAAAGTGTTAACATCACTAAGAAAATTGTAATTTAGTAATATAAAATAATAAAACATTCCACAGAAACTTTGAACTTCTCATCAAGAGGACATTCAAAAGAAGAAAATAGGTTTCCCAGGAAACAGACCCTGGATACATTTTTTCTGTTAGGAGGTAGAATCCTAGGAAGGACTGACTGAGAGAAAATGATGATGGAGGGTTGAGAAGAGTGAAGAAAGAAGACAAACACAAGGAGATACATCATAGATTGTGTACAATTCTTAAGAACGATGATTGACAGTATGTAAAACACTTCCAATAAAGCCCTTTCTTCTCCTATCAGTCCAGGGGAAAGGACAAGCTATTTATTTGTTGGCTCCTTCCTGTTTCCTGCTTTTCAATGATATTTCTGCTAATGTTACATCGCCCTGCTAGATAGCCTAGAAAACCCAGAGCATTGGTAATTCTAATTTCATTGGAGCTGGGTTTAAGACTTATTTCTCGTGCTGCTTCTCTTCCTTCTTTTTCAGATCAATGGTGTGGTCTGCTCACTAATGACAACCTTATGCTTGAGTCCTGTTACCTGAAGCCAGGGCTTTACGACCATAGGAATGACCTATCACTGAGGCAATTGTAACCCAGAACAAGGCAAGTAGCATAGATCCAGAGGATAGGTGAGGCTGAGGTCCTCTGGGGTAAAGCATAATGGACTATGTTTACAGTGCCTAATATAACATCTATATACACTAATTGCTATATATTAACCAACAGTTTAATAAAAGTTACAATATATAATATCCCTGGTTCAATACTATATTGTTTTGGGCTTTGTGATATGTAGTTTATTTTTTCAGTTTAGTATAAAATGCAATTCTTTCTTAATCAGGCATGTGGAAATGCAATGAAAAAATAATTGCATTTTTTCCCCTATAGTCTACTAGCTAGAAAACAGATAACAAAATATTGCTATTTTGTTTTTATGGATCAAGATCAAGGCTTTTAAAACATCTTTTATTACAATTTAAAAAATATATTGATTATTTTATTTCAATGTGTAAGGAAAGAAGAATTTCACTTTTATTTTAATGAATATTTCCTCTTGAAAGCCAGAACAAGATGTTGAGCAGATTGTTATTTCCCTTTATAGAGCTATGGAGCAATTTTATTTAGCGTCTTCTTCAATAGGATACACAGTAACTTGATGCACATGATAATTCTGGAACTGTTTTGTTTTCTCTTTTTATTTCAATATTCATCTTCAGACTTTGTATAGACTCACCTTTTTGTCTGCATAATACAGAGTATTAAAGTTGAGCATTATTTTAATGAAATGAATTTTACAACCATTTTTTAAAAAAATTGATCCTGAATAATTACTTTCACACAGTACTCCAGATATTGTGGAAATTAAAATTATCCCTTTCAAAAAGCCCTCCATATTAAGACTGAAATATATTCTAGCCTTAATTAATCAGGAGACACAGAGAAAGAAACAGAATGGTTAGAATCTGGAACTACAGTTTAAGGAAATACCTGGCTTCTTTTTAGTGATGTCCTATCATTTTCAGATTTCCTTTCTGTAGTTTATAACAAGCAAAATTATAAGAGATTCTTATCTTTGCTGTTTAATTTAGTTTATACGTCTCTTGTCAACAATGTAAATGGGTAGTGAGTTCACATGACTGTTCCAGAAAAAAATTAGCTTTATATAACTCAGACATAAGTCCTTTAGCTCTGACGGACCCCAAATTTCTTATTACTGAGATGTTGTATTAGAACCTAAATTCTACTTGTTTTTGGCCACATTATAGGGTCCATAGCAGCAATTTCTGTTTTAGACAACTTCATCTGTTTTCCTTCTCTCTTTTAATTTCCAGAATTGTTATTATCAACTTAAGATCTGAAGGCTGCATTTCATATTTCGATCTCTGAGTTACATGAGTAGGATGGGCCCAAAGGTCATTTATTAATGGTGAGTCTAAGCAACACCTTTTCTGCCTAGTTCTGTCTTCAACAGGATAATTGCACTTTGTAAGTGCAATTCTCACTTCTCCATAGATGCTTTCCTTCTTGAGTCAAAAAAAGTGGTAAGAAAAAGCCCCTTAAAACACTTTGATTTTCTATATTCCTGAATTTCTGTTCGTATTCCCTCAAGATTTTGGCTCTGGTTATAAAGGCATTGTTAGTCTTAAGAAAAAAAGTAAGTGACCTAAGGAATGAGTTTTTCAATCAGTATTCCTTCTCCTTTTCATTGGAAATATCGCTACATTTAAAGCATCTTAAAGTGTAAAAAGACTTAAAAAGTCTTTTTTCTACTTAGACACTGAGAAGCATCATGCACATGTTTCTAAGCCTACCTCTCTTAACCTCCCTCAAGTTTCTCACTGAAGAGAGCACAGAAATATACAAATATTAAAAAAGAAAAATATACAGCAGCAACTGAAGCTAAAGAAAGGTAACATCCATTAAAAAGAAATTTTATATGCCTACTAGACATACTGCAGACAAGAGAAGTATAGCTGAATTGTGAACTTGTATCACATGAAATAATAACTTCATTGGAAAGCTTGTGGAAGAAGACCCATAAGTTTTCACCATAGAACAATTTTCTATTTTTCAGATGCCTTTGCTCTGCCTCTAGAAAACAGATCATTTCCTGGTTAGAGATGGGAATGCGGGAGAATGAGGGATGCAGGAAAATTCTGAGAACCTACTATCTTCTTCCAAAATGTAAGATGCTTCCCATAGTTCATCCAGTCCCAGAAATAATTCCTGCCATCCAGATTCTTTTTCTAAATTCTCTCCTAATATAGAAGCCAGGGTTTTTGTCTAAAATACAGAAATGTAGTTGTAAATAAAGTTAGACTTTAAATATGAGAGTCAAAAATGAGTGGCTTCTCAGATCCCTTATCACGTTGGCTACATTTATGTCAATCTTTTGAACTACATCATTTACCTATCCATTCGGATGGAGAAAGGAAGCAAACAATTAATGAATCTAAAGGAGGGAGAGAGAGGGATAAGAAGGAAAAAGAGGTCTGTCTGTTTCTAAGGTTCACAGCAGAGCGAACCTAATCTACTAATCCCTAGAAATTTGTAATTGAGAAATTTAGCCAAATCCATTTCACTACATCAGGCAAATGGAAGGAAACATTCTATAGGAGAGAGACAGTTAAGCTGACATTCCTGAGAGATAAAGGAACATAAGAATGCAAAGCTACAATATTTGAGAAATCTACCTTCTGGTTCAAAAGGTCATTTTCTTAGCCCGAACTTGAGTCTGGTGCTCTTCTCGCTTGGGGTTAGTGATCAGAGATAACCTTCCTCTCCTGTTACATTTACAAATGGAATCAACATTACAGAACAGGAACAATATACATTAAGTAACACAATCAGAAATAAATTATGAATTTTTGCAAGAGATCTATGTAGTTCTGACATCTGAATCTTCTCTTTAGAAAACTTTCATCATTTTCTATTTATCGCCCCCAAAATTACAACTAAGTTCCTTACCAAAGTCCTCCTCAATTTCATCCCAGGCAAATTTCCTTTACCTTATAATTTATCTTATGTTGCTTTAAAATTACTGTACAAAGTAATTTAAAATTAAAAATTTTAAATTCTTAAAATTTAATGTTGTATCTTTTCATGTATTTAATTCTCCCAGTGGAAAGTTCACTTTCTTTATGATTTCTCACAAGTATATATGCATATGTCCCCTTTTAAGGTTTAAATGATACAGGTTTCTGAAGCCCATACAGGTTTTTTTTTTTTTTTCCTATCCCTGCCCCCTGCCCCTTTCCCCAGCCCTATTATTTTGTTCTGCTTTTCTCTTGTTGTTGTTGTTTCTTTTTTTGCCTCAAGGTCCTTATAACTTTTTGCCTTGTTTTAGAAGTAATTACATATATACGGCACCTATCCAATTTCTTCCTGTTAGAATAGGTGTAAGAATTCAGAGTGTCTGAAATATGAGACATATTTTCTCAGGTGAGTAAAACTTAGAAAGCGGAGCACAGACTGACTATCCCCTACTGACGAGCAGGGAGCCTTGTACATAAGGGGCCTTCAATAAATGTCTCCAATACATGTTCATTCCTTTCAAAACACATGCCATACGTTGGTGGGATAGTGGTTAGCATAGCTGCCTTCCAAAACACATGCCATTAAGAAAAACAAAAGGATTACACAGTTTACATTTTCAAATCAACAAACCCAGCCATATCTCTTTATGCAGTAATAAGGTTTATAAAACAAAACAAAACAAAACAAAAAAACCCTGCAAATTCTTTTCCCTGCAGGAATATACACTCACTAAGATGATTTTATCTTTTGTTATAAAATGGAATTAGGTATCCTGAGAGACAATTTTCAAAATGATTCTTTAAAACTATTTCATATTTCATTGGTAAATCTCCCTCTCAACCCCAAAGAAGATTTAGGTACTTTTCCTGGACATCTATCTTGTTTTATCCCCTCCCAAAGACAAACCTTTTGGGCTTGGATGTTAATGCCAAGTCATGCAGTGGGATAAACAGGCCGTTAACATTTTAAAAAATACCTCTCTTTTTATTGAAAAATTCATTTTATGACAGATGGAACCTAAAATTTGCATTTAAATCGGGACTATTCAAGTAAGATACTGCACTAGATTTTTAAAGCTAGTGATTTTTAAATCACTGCACTGTGATTTTTATAAGATTGACAAATATTGCCACCATCACAGATTTTTTTGGAAGGAAGTCAAGGAGTGAGATTACTTCCCAAACTAGCGACTGCAAGGATGTCTCATCACTTTGTTCAGAAATTTTTACTGTATTATGTTCTCCATAAACAACAGTCACTTTTCCGAAGTTAAATGTGTTTAAAGGTGTAAAACATTAGATGATATGGTTAGAGACTTCTTTATATTAAATGAGTTAAATTCTAGATGTGACTATCAAAATACTTTTCCTGTCAGTCATTTTTTGTGGTATAAAAATATATGAATTTTTCTCTTGGTGGGCTCCATGACTCTATAATATCTGAACAATTAAATTTCTGATAACAAACAACGTCCTGGATGAAACCGTTACTATTTAATTGAAGTCAATGAAAAATGCAGCCTATGACACCAATTCTAAAATTTTATAGAGCTTGACAGTTGTATGAGAGTTTACAACAACAACAACAAAATCTAAATCCAGAGATTCTCATTCTGAGTTGAGTGGGACTTTGAAAGAACAACCCAGTAAGTGATGCACGTTGTCCACAGAAACATGGAGGGTGGGTGGTAATGGATAATACTAAAATAATGAAGATATTACAACTGTCTGTTGATACAGAGGGCTACATTGTTAATGTAATGATAATTCTTATCTGACCACAAACTTGATTAATGAGATTCAAACAGGAATCAAGACCAAATGGAGGATTTCCTTTTGGTAGGGCAGGCAATGATCCCAGCTTCCAAGAATTTTCTTCTCTTACACTAGGGCTATGTTTGGAATTGGGTTAACAGATAAATTCTGAATAATGAAAGCAAAAAACATAGTTCACAAAAGAAGCTGTTTGAGTTCAGGGTCTTTTCAGTTTTATGCTGTTAGTTACTTGAGTGCAAAGTGTTTGACTTCCTCTCATTCTCTAGTCATGCATGCTTTTTAAATCTATAATTCCAGGTTTATTTATAATAGGCAATTACAGAGAACACATATATCCTGCTATTTACTTTTTATATTTATACAATTTATATAAAAAATTAAAAAAATAAAAAAGAAAATTTATATTTACTTTTTAAAAAAATAAAAATTCTGTTCTTTACCATTAACATGTTGATAAGAGCTCTGGTCCAGGTCATAAGCATATTTAGGAAAAAGTCCATTTCTATTTCATCTTCTCAAAGATTTTCATCTCCAGAAGAGATGGGCTTCCTGTTAAATCTTTTCTTCCCACTTCTGTCCTTAAACTGATTATAAGATCCTCTCATTTTCATAAAAAAGTACTTATGCTAATCTATCTCTTCAAATATTCCTATAACTCCATACTTATTCCACGAACAAAGTCTTGAAAAATATTCATATTATGTGTCTGACATAGACCTTTTTTCCCCTGATTATACATATACTACACTTTCCCTTAACATAACTACTATAACTAGTTAGTAGAAATTTACATGAACATGAGTTTGTACCTCTTCATTATACCTGAATACTCTATATTACCAATATTTATTCATTATATGATCAAGTCAATGGATTATTTACATTATGAGGATTAATATATTTTTCAAGTCAAAGTGTCTTTGAGTAAGAAGGAACCTGACATTAACCTTGTACAGTATTTCCTGTACAATGTTCCAACAAGTTTTACCTGAACATATCCAGGAAATAGCAAAGTTAACATAAATAGCAAAGTGAACATACTTCACCCTACAATGCTCAAAGAGCACACCTAAGCACTCCCCCTATCCACCTATCACTTGCTGCATATTGAGTAATGCCCAATAGAATACATAGGATGACAGAAGGAGAAAAAAGTGCTTGGGAAACTCATAGGTTTAATGACAAATTTCTGAATAAGTAAGAGAGAAATTAAAATGAACTTTTCAATTGCACTTTAAAATTTACCAAGTTTCTGAAGCTATCAATTTAATTTACAGTATGCCTATACTATAATTATCAACCTTAATTTAGAGAAGAGAAACTGTACCTTGAGGCATTTAATTAATTTCTCTAAGCTCACACAAGTTAGAAAATAATGAAAGCAGGGTTGATTTGGGGTTTCTTACTGCCTAAACCAGACCTCTTTTCATTGCATGCTCTGTGGAGCAGTAGCATGGGTCAGGAAAGGAGGAAAGGCCTGTGGTACATTAAGTTTGACAGATGCTGACATAAAGTTGCCTACATTTCTTAACCACAGGACTCCTCAGAGTCTGCAATGTACCATCATGTAGTTTGAGTCTTGTAAAGGGAGATATCAAAGGTAATACACACAACATTATTGAACATTTGGTTTGTTGTGTGGCTGACTGAACCCTGGGACTAGTAGGGTTCCTTAGAATTCCAAGGAATGCTGAACTTCGTGTTTCTACATTCCATATTTAATTTCTAAGTATCAGAGAAGGGACAATAACATTGAATCTGTATTGGAATTCTGGCTAGAAAAAATACTTCTACTTAAGAGAATCATCTGGTCCCACAATGGAAAAATACAGATGATGTTTTCAATTAGGATTAGCTCTAAGAAAAAACAGAATCAACAGGTTAATGACGCATCTGCTCCTTTGTCTCCTATAGATGAAAACTGGAAAATATTTGTTAAAATAGTATAAGTGATACTGAAATAACCTGAAACCTGAGACTCAAAATTGAGAATTCAAAATGCCAGGGTGGTTTGTGGTGAGCACAGACAGATTTCCAACACTGAGCATTTAGAGAGATTTTTCTCCAAGTTAGTTTCACTATACCTGATTTATGACTTTTAAAAATAGAATTGCTCTCTTATCTCACACTGTGCTCATTTTCTTGAGCTTCCAAAGTCCTCTTTTTTTATTTAAAAAGAAAACAATCACTGCAGTGTATTGTGCTGAATTACATCTAAAAATCCAAACCAATTCTGCAGCAAATTCTATTTAGCTATCATAATATCATGTTTTAATAAGGGTTTCACCAGCAAGATAAAAATTAAATGTTTGCCAGAGTGATGCATTAATAACTCAAAACCTTTAATTATAGCAGGGCCCAATTTAATTAAACCCTATATTACAAACTGTCGGCCTTCGTATCACGGACCCCTAGGTTGAATGGTTTATAGCTGAACCATTAAACAAAGTTATTCCATGTTTCAAATATGATACAAGTTTTCCACTTAGGAGAGAATGATCCTTGTTTTACAAACCCAACATTGACAATAAAGACGTACTTTTTATTTAAGTAAAGATATTTCGGCACAATTCCCTACAGGTTACTACTAACCTAATTAGTAATTAAAAGTGAAGCAAAATGAGAACAAAATGGAAGGTGAATGAGGTATCTCATATGAATTTCCTTTGACAGGAAGGTGGAGAACTTGATTCAAGTTTTAACAAGGGAATTTAACAAGAGAATGAATCTGGCTATTCAAATACTACTTAATTTTCCCATGATATTACTCCTTGGGAAAGTTTCCTAAGTTCTCTTCTTTTGTCTTCCTTATTCCATGACTACTAAGGATCTTAGGTTTAAGATACTGGATTGCAGATTCAAGCATGAAGGAGAATCACTGGGAGGGTTTATTAAAAACAGATGGCTGAGTCTTTTTGAGTTTCTGATTGGGTATATCTGGGTAAGACTCCAGAATTTACATTTCCAGAAAAATTCCAAATGCTGCTGCTGCTGCTATTCCAGGGACCACCCTTTGAAAATCATTGGTGAAGAATAAACAGAGACTAGATTCCCTTATAGGATGTTAATGAAAACATGAATGGACAGAAATGGAGGTTATACTCTTCTCTTCTATAGTTCTACAATTTCATTCTGTCTTCTAGTTCCATCAAACAGTTCATTTTTTTCATACATAAAAATGTTTAAGTTGTTAAATTGAAAAGCAGTATTATTTACTTCATGATCTAAATTTCTGATTGTTTATATTTATATATATGTTAAATATAATATAAAATATTAACAAATACTTTCTCATGCTGTGATTTTAAATGTTTTTTTTTCCCTGTGGGTTTATCCATTTTTGTCTAAGAATCTAAAAATCACTCTGTACTGCTCAATAAGAAAAATATATTTATATACTAAATTCATATGTGGAAAGCATAAATAAAATATTAAACAATGTCAATTTACAATAGTAAGTTACTAAAATTAGAATATAAAATCATTAAATACACACTCTATGCCACCTTCACTCAACATGTCAGAAAATACAAGTATGTTAGTTACCTTAACATTTTGCTTTTTTGCATCAAAAAGATAATATATGTATGTTTTTAGTTTTTTAAAAGATTCTATTTATTTATTTATTTATTTATTTGAGAGAGAGAGAGAGAGAGAGAGAGTGCACAAGTTGCTGGGGTGGGGAGAAGCAGAGTTCCTGCTGAGCAGGGAGCCTGACATGGGGCTGGAGCCTGGAACTCCAGGATCATGACCTGAACTGAAGGCAGACACCCAACCGACTAAGCCACCCAGGCGCCCCTATGTTTTTAATTTTTATATTTATCTGCAATCTTAAAGAATGAATACTAAACACTTTTATTCTTTTTGTGACTATTTTGGTTCTAAGGAAGTGACTTCTGTAGCAAGAAAGGTCAATCTTGTCAACAGAAAAATAATTAGATTGAAATGCTTATTGCTTTATAAAGCATTTCCCTTTGAAGTTTTCTATACAAAAATGGAATTCCTCTCTCTTAAGTTATATTTCACAAGGATTAAGAGTACTAGGTGTCCTTCTTTTGATACCTGCCACTAGAGCTTTGCCTGGATAAAATGGTCCAAATTGGCTAATCTCCCACAGCTATTACTGATAGTCACTATGCACATGGATAACTGAGACATGCAACCCATGTCTTCCCACTGGGAAGAGACTCCATCATCATCTCTCTAACATTGCTGTACCTACTTCAATGAAAGATTCAATACTGAGCTCATTTTGTAAATATGTCAAAGCCATTTTTTGCTCCCTAATCTCTGCTGGCAGGTGAAATACTATAGTGGAATATTGCAGAAGTGACTCCTTTAAGAGAAACTCACAAATTTGCCCTGAAGTTTAGGACTTAATATTCAACATCTTTCTCTTCTAAGTCTCTTCAAAGAAAATGAAGATAGGCTTGCATATGCATATTTTAATCATTTTATTTATCAACTAATTAATGATCAATTATAGTTTACTCTTTGCTTTACTAAGGTATAGATTTATATTATGAATATGACATGTATCACAAATCAGATGTGGCATGGCAGCATATGATATGATTAACAATAGCCATACCCTAAATTCAATTAAAATATAATCAGTGGCAACAATTAAAATTCAGAGTAAATATAGAAAATATTAGTTGATGTAAATTTCATTAAGAGTAACTTGACAATATATATTGAGGATTGAAATCAACATAACTCCTTGTCCGTGTATCGAATAATACTGACCATTTCTCTTATCTTAAAATGTTAGGGACAAGCATATATCTGCTTCTGTGAGATCTGACAGTAGGCTAACTAAAATAGCTTTCCTTGGGGTGCCTGGGTGGCTCACATGGTTAAGTGTCTGCCTTTGTCCCAGGTCATGATCTCAGGGTCCTGGGATCAAGCTCGGCATCAGGCTCCCTGCTCAGTGGGAAGCCTGGTTCCCCTTTTCTCTCTGCCTGCCTCTGCCTACTTGTGATCTCTCTCTCTGTGTCAAATAAATAAATAAAATCTTTAAAAAATAAAATAGCTTTCGTATCAAAACTAATAGCTTGCTTAAGACTCACTTCAAGATCTTTACCTCATTTTATAGACCAATCTGCAGATTACCAAAGCAAAACAAAACAAAACAAAAAACAAAAAAAAACCCAGATTATCATAAATATTTGCTTAAATTCAAACAATTTCATACACTGAAAGTCTCACCTTACTATCACAAAACTCAGGTCCTCAAACTATAAAATACTCTCCCTACTTCCCCCTGCTGAAACACTATTGATGCTATGTCAACTTGGTATTCCCCCTTATTACAGGAAGTCTAATAAACTTAACTTTGCTTAATCAACAGGTTTTGTTTTGTTTTGTTTTGTTTTCCCACCTGGTAGTCTTTGGGTGGGCAAAAATCAACAATAACAAAGCATTTGAAATATTACATAGAACTAAAGATTCTATTTCCACAAGTTTATCCTTAGAAAAAAATCCAAGTTTAGTCTATGTGCATATTTAATTATAAGAATATTAATCACAATGCTATATATGATGGAGAAATATTCAACAATTAGAGGGATGTTCATTTGAATTAGCATATGTCCACAGGGTGAAATGACATAGCATCATTAAAAAGCAAGTATTTTTAAAATATATTGTATTATTCTCAAAGGGAGTGAAAAGTGATAATAAATAATTCTTGCCTGCCACTCCACCCAAATCTGTTTTTCCCCAGTTTTAGCCATTTCTATAAAATACATCAGTATCTACTTTGTTGCTCAAGTAAAAAAAAAAATATATATACATATACATATGTACATCTTGTCCAGACCTTTATTCTGTACTTAAGTGACAAAATATATCTGGCTACCTTTTTTCAGTATTAGTATTTCCTATTCTTGAAGCCATCACAGCTCTTTCTGAGGATATTGGAACACCAACTGTTCTTCCCTTCTTAACTCTTAAATTAATTCTCAACAAACAGCTGGTTTGATCATTTACAATCCAAATTAGATACAGCTTGAACCATTTCAACATCCATTCATTGAAAGTAGAATAAAATCTGAACTCCTGATTATAGCATAATATTCTTATATAGTATTGGTTGATATAATTCTTTCCAAATTCATCTCATTCTCTCACTCCCGCCAACCAACTTCATGATTTCTTGTACTGTCTTTCCACTAAGTCAAATTCTTTCTCCAGTTTTGGGCTTAATATGTGCTATTCCATTGGAGTACTATTTTCCAGCTTTTTCTTATCTTTTGGATACTTAAGGAGAAATATATATGTGTGTGTATATATATATATATATATATATATAATTATTATTATTATTATTTTTAATCTTCTCCAAA
Organism: Lontra canadensis; assembly: GCF_010015895.1. NCBI lineage: Eukaryota > Metazoa > Chordata > Mammalia > Carnivora > Mustelidae > Lontra > Lontra canadensis. Next base: position 8,072,820 of record NW_022631065.1, on the reverse strand, counting down.
CCCAGAAAGTTAGCAGAGAAAGAGAACACTTTTATCATGGAATAAGCATTAAACCAGAATGTGATGCACAATCCTAAAAGATTGTAAAAACAAAGTAATCTTGCCCTTTTGTGTAGGCAAGAAGATACAACCTGTTACATAGGACTTCTTAAATAAACAGTAATTAGTCCTTAAGTAAGAGGAAATGACAGCATCCCCCCACACACACACAATTCATCCTAACATTATCTGATAAATGGGGTGACCATCTATGTTCGTTAATTGACTTTAGTCAAAGGGAAAACAAAAAAAAACAAAACAAGAAAGATAAACTAATTTCTTTTTTTTTTCATTTTTTTCCCATCCCTAGAAAAATTCTTTTTTTTAATTTTATTTTATTTTTTATAAACATATAATATATTTTTATCCCCAGGGGTACAGGTCTGTGAATCGCCAGGTTTACACACTTCACAGCACTCACCATAAACTAATTTCTTTATGACTGAAAATAGTTTTATAACTTGGAGCAAGACACTCACTAAAGTTAGGTGTCTACCTGCCACAGAAACAGGGAGATAAGGAGAAATTTACATTTCAATCTTATCAATAGGACTGTTATTTCTAAGTACAGATACTATCCCCAAATGCCTTCCTTTCTACCTGTTTTCTTATTGTCTTTTCACAATTTCCAAATTATCTTTTTTTGTTTATTATTTATATTCCCCAAAGGACATAATTTCCTCTAAGTCAGTCTTTCCTGTTTAGTTCCCCAAAGTTATTAAGTTGCTGTTGCAGCAAGAACACAAATTACAAGGGTAAATCTGAGGACTAATGAAAAAGATCTGAAAATTGAAAATTGTAAAACACTGCTAACAGAAATTGAAGAAGACCTAAATAAGTGTAGAAATGTACCCTTTCCATGTGTCAGAAGACTCAATCTTATTAACAATTCTTTCCATATTGATCTATAGATTCACTGAAATTCTAGTGAAAATCCCAATAGATTATTAATAAAAAAGGATATTTTTCCTAAAATTCATACAGACATTCAAAGGACCAAGAATATTTTCAACTGTGAAAATAACAATTTTTCATTTAATAGCTAACATTGTAAAGTGTATGCTATGTTCAAAGATAGCCTAAGTTTCTCTTTCTGAACTTAATACTAAGACTTGCCTCTAAAGATACAGAACTCTATGGACCTGTGAAAGTGTTTGCTTTTATTTTCTTTATACCTCTCTAGGCTTCATTTTGATATATATTTTGTAAAATCAGTATTTTATTTCCTTATCCCTGAAAATGTCTTCCACATGTTATTTCCTCATAGGATTATAAAAGAGAAAATTTTATTTTCATTCAAGAACTCTGATCCAATTTTCAAATGAGGGGCAGCTCTCAGTTTTTACTGCATGTAAATAAGGATACAATCTCTCTCTTTCCTCTGATTTTGGTCATGAATTTCTAAGCAACTATTTCAAAATGGTCTATACTCAGTATTATGTAATTTTATCTTGCATGATGGATGTATTAGATGCTCTTTATATTGTTTTTTTAAAAAAATTCTAACCATCTAATTTAATATCTTAATAAAAAATCAATCATGACACTGTGAAATCACATTCAATAGTTGTTGGTTTGTGTATTTTAGTAACACTCTAATTTCTACAACTGCAAACAGGAAATCAGTCTCCAACATCCCCCCCGCCACACACACAATTCCTGCAAAAGATCACACAGGAAACCTCCACAGACTGTTCAGGTAGGGAAGAAAGAGACAGTGTCACTTTCTCTTCAATGAACATTATTGATGCTGGGCAGCTATTCAGGAGAGAAGTGGTCTCTAAATATAGACTTATGAGTTTGATACCTTCCTTTTCAAGTTCTTGACAGTATTACTGTTCTTTTACAAAAGAAGGGCCAATCTTTTGTGATGTGTTGAAAAGGAAGAAAGGATAGTTGGTACAATGCCTTAAAGAAATGCTATTCACATCACAATTAGGCTGTGTCCATCTCTTCCCACCACTGTGTCGCCAAAGTTACCTACAAGTCTTGTTTGACCAGGGATCAAGATGGAGCACACCGTGAAAACTGACCCTTTTTTCTGTATGTTGCTTTTAAGTTGTACTTCCTCTAAGAAGATGTCCCTACTGCCCTCCCACTTACCTCTTTTCAGAATTACATAATATAATGTGTATAATGTGGCCACTTTTCCCCGATTCTTCATAGATTATGTCTATATGGTTGAGAGGCTGATTGCACCTCTCAAGATAATACCTTAAATCCTTAAAGAGCTAACTTCTAATTCTTCTGCATATCTCTCCACATTTATCTACTGGCTGAGAATATCTGAAATACTTACTATACTGATACTTTTTAAATAGATACTCTATAAACTTCTAATTTTGCCATGAAAGTATGCAGAACATTAAAATGCCTAAATTGTCTTTAACATTAGCATTTATAACAACCTCAAAAAGTCTCATACCTCTGTCCACCTGAGGACATTTCATTAAAGAAAGAGGCTACAGATGTCTCTTCTTGCTGTGAGAAACATCTCCCAGAATATTCCCTGGGTGGGCCCTATACACATATTTAGCGGGTTTCAACCCAATTATTCATTTTGCTTCTCTCCTAGCTCCTCCTGTGTCAGAACAAGTAGATTCCACAATGGAAAACAAATTTGGTCTTAAATACTTTTTATTTATTTTTTTTCCTATTGGTTATGTATTTAAGCATTTATTCAAAATTAAATGTGTCAAATACAGACTTAAGATGTTTGTGTGGGAAAACAACTGTTATATATTAAAATAACTTTTTAACAAATTGATTTTTCAAGAGAATGCATATTTCTATTTGCATGACCTGGATGAGTGAGTCCCAGTGAACCAGTTAAGGATCAGTGAAAATGCCTTCAAATTTTCAAGATATCACTCGTGAGCAGGATTCTGGACAATATCCCAATTTCTAAAGAACAGCACTGCCTTTATTTTTCACTTTGGAGTTTTGTGCAGTGGGTGGGCTAATCCACTGGGTTCATATCAATTAGATATTCATAAAACATTTTTGCTCATGTGTTTTTCAGTACTGAAAAAATGGATTTTCAGTTAATGGAAAAATGTGTATCTACTTAATTCTCAGAAAAGTTTTATTATATATTCTAAAGATAATAGTTTTTAATGAAATAATCTTTTAAAATACCACATTCACAAATCAAACGTAGATACCACTAATTACTCACGTTCTTTTGTAAGATAAGTTGAATAATGAATGAAAATAAATTCTAGGTCAGCTTTAAAACATATTTGACAAGTGTGTGTATGTGTTTAATTTCAGGCTATTGGGGTGCCTGGGTGGCTCAGAGGGTTAAAGCCTCTGCCTTCAGCTCAGGTCTTGATCTCAGGGTCTGGGATTGGGCCCTGCATCATCGGGCTCTCTGCTCAGCGGGAAGCCTGCTTCCCCCTATCCCCCCTGCCTGCCTCTCTGCCTACTTGTGATTGCTGTCAAATAAATAAATAAAATTAAAAATAAAATAAAATAAAATTTCTGGCTATTAAAACATGTTACATTTTCCTTTTGCTTTTGTTGAGTTTTCCATAATGTTTAGATCTCCCTTTGTTTTTTTCCCTATGATTCTTCCAACGTAGAACTTTAATCTCTAATTCCTAGTTAACATCTCTTTAGCATGTATTTTCTGGGTTTAGAATTTCAGTTTTACTATTTCATCTGACTTAAGATGAAAATCAATTAACTATTCTCATCTTCAGTGGTATTTGTTGTAGTTGCATTTTCTCTTTGCAAAAGTGCTGAAAAGACATAGATCTTTGCTAGTAAGAGGTATTTTTCTTTGGAGTCTCATTTTCCACTTCAAGTGGAGTAGGACCCATCAAACGTCACTATTAAGTGGTCTCCTATGGAAACTTTCATAATTGGACTTAATTTTCAGTTTTTCTCATTGGTTAACCTGTAGAACAGCAGTGATATCCTATTATTTGGTGAAGATCTATTCAGAATGTAAATACAATAATTACCTGAATGCAAACTTCATCAGCTTCACCTTCTATTTATTTTGTACTTTATGCAAAACTATAGTTTCCAGTCTTTGGGAGTTCATAGAGTTTATTAGTTAAAAATTGGAATACTGTGGACTCTGAGAAACAAACTGAGGGTTTGGGAGGGGAGGGGGTTGGGGGGATGGGTGAGCCTGGTGATGGGTATTATGGAGGGCACGCATGCATGGAGCACTGGGTGTGGTGCATAAACAATGAAACTTGGAAAACTGAAAAAATAAAATAAAATTTGACTTGAAAAAAATTGGAATATATACACATTATATGGCCAGTAGCCTGCAGAAAATTGGATGCTAATATCTATTATATTAAACAAAAGTAATTAACTTCAGATTAAAGGACTATCCATTAAATGTAAATAGTATAACTTCATAAACATTAGATTATCTCATTTATCTTATTTCACTACACACTATTGTGAATTTTTAACACAGACAGTATTATCTGTTTCCAGAACAGGATGTTAAGGATCACTGATCTAGAGTAACGGACTCTGAAGTCTCATATAAGTCAACCAAATAGTGTCCAAGGAAATGTATCAGGTGTTAGGAGAAAATATTAAAACTTGAATTTATATTTAATTTTTAAATTTAAAACTTCAAATGTTTTGATTTAAACACTTGTATAATTATACAATATAAAATGTACAAATACAGTAGTATAATAAGATAACATAAATAAGTGAAAATATATTGGGAATGAGGACTTGTTATTTTTTAATTTTTTTATTTAAATTCAATTTAGTTAACATATCATGTGTTACTAGTTTCAGAGGTAGAATTTAGTGATTCATCAGTTGCATATAACACCCAGTGCTCACTATATCAAGTGCCCATTCTAATGCCTATCACCCAATTACCTGTCCCCCGACTCACCCTCCCTCAAACAAACCTCAGTTTCTTTCCTATAGTTATGAGGTCTCTCATGGTTTGCCTCCCTCTCTGTTTTTATCTGATTTTATTTTTCTGTCCCTTCCCCTATGTTCATCTATTTTGTTTCTTAAATCCCACATATGAATGAAATCATATGGTATTTTTTTTTCTCTGACTGACTTATTTTGCTTAACATAGTAACCTACAGTTCCATCCATGTTGTTGCAAATGGCAAGCTTTTAGTCTTTTTGGTGGTTGAATAATATTCTATTGTATGTATATATGTGTGTGTGTGTGTGTGTGTGTGTGTATGTGTATACATATAACATATCTTCTGCATCCATTCATATGTTGGTGGACATCTGGGCTCTTCCCATATTTTGGCTACTGGAGACACTACTGCTATAAACATTGAGGTACATGTGCCCTTCAAGTCAATATATTTATAGCCTTTGGATAAATACCTAGTAATGCAACTGCTGGGTTGTAAAGTAGCTGTATTTTTAAATTTTTGAGGAACCTTCATATTGTTTTCCAGAGTGGCTGTACCAGTTTGCATTCCCACCAACAGTGTAAGAAGTTTTCCCTTTCTCCATATCCTTGCCAACATCTGTTGTTTCCTGAGCTATTCATTTTAACTGTTCTGACTGGTGTGAGGTGGCATCTCATTGTTGTTTTGATTTGTATTTCCCTCATGACAAATGATATTGAGCATTCTTTCATGTGTCTGTTAGCCATTTGTATGTCTTCTTCAGAGAAGTATCTGTTCATGTCTTCTACTCATTTTTTGACCGGATTTTTTGTTTATTTGGGTGTTGAGTTTCATAAGTTCTTTACAGATTTTGGATACTAGCTCTTTATTGATAAGATATTTGCAAACATTTTCTCCCATTCTATAAGTTGCCTTTTAGTTTTGTTGACTGTTTTCTTTGCTGTGCAAAATTTTTTTTATCTTGAGGAAGTACCAACGGTTCACTTTTGCTTTTGATTTCCTTGCCTTTGGAGACATGTGTAGCAAGAAAGTTGCTGTGGCTGAGGTCAAAGAGGTCATTGCCTGTGTTCTCCTCTAGGATTTTGGTGGAATCCTGTCTCACATTTAGGTCTTTCATTCATTTTTAGTCTATTTCTGTGTATGGTGTAAGGAAATGGTCCAGTTTCATTCTTCTGCACAGGGCTGTCCAATTTCCTAACACTGTTTGTTAAAGAGACTGTCTTTTTTCCATTGGATATTCTTTCCTGCTTCATCCAAGATTAGTTGATCATAGAGTTGAGGGTCCATTTCTGGCTACTGCCCAGTGAACTAAGATATGAACAGTAAGTATTATATGCAAGGATTTAAAAGGAAGCGGTATGTCTTTTATGTTATATATTATTGCTTGCATATACAAATAGAGACAGAATAAGAGGCAACATGAAATAAAGAGGAAATCAAAAATGTAAAAAATACTACAGAATATGGAGAAGAGAGGTTTAGTGACATCATCTGAGTAATAGATATCTCAGAAGGAAATAAATGTAAATAAAAATTTGTAGTATCAGAAGACAAAATGATGATAAATTTCTCAGAATTAAGGCAAATAGAAAGCTTCAGATTGAATGTGCTCATAGAATCATAAATAGGAAGGATACAGTGAAAACTAACCTAGACATAATGTTCTTAGAAATTATGATTAATTCAAAGTTTGCAGAAAAAATATACAGATTTACTACAGAGGAATAAAAATCCAGTTTATATCAGAATTTTGAACACAATATTAGATATAAGAAGATAATGAAATATATATATATATATATATATATATATATATATTTAAGATTTTATTTATTTATTTGACAGATAGAGATCACAAGTAGGCAGAGAGGCAGGCAGAGAGAGAGAGGAGGAGGCAGGTTCCCTGCTGAGCAGAGAGCCCGATGTGGGGCTCGATCCCAGGACACTGGGACCATGACCTGAGCCGAAGGCAGAGGCTTTAACCCACTGAGCCACCCAGGTGCCCCATGAAATATATTTTTAAGTATTCAAGGAAAAAATAAATTTGGCTCTGTATTTAGTGAAATCACTATTCAAATGTGATGGTCTACCTAAAATATCCAAAAGTATTTAACCCTCAGAATCTTTACCGAACAAAGACCCATATTAAAAATATATGATAATTTATTCAACCATTAAAAAGAAAGAGTAATTAGTGGACTCTAAAAGATTTGAGATGTAAAGCTAGCAGATACTTTGTAACTATTTTTGTCAAAAGAAAAAATCAAAAAATAAAAATACACAAAGAAATGTTACTTAAAAAGGAAAAAAAAAAGGGAGAATGCAAAACCATAAAACCTAAAATTGAAATTTAGAAAGTATCCTTGCCAACATCTGTTGTTTCCTGAGTTATTCATTTTAGCCATTCTGACTGGTGTGAGGTGGTATCTCATTGTGGTTTTGATTTGTATTTCCCTCATGATGAGTGATATTGAGCATTCTTTCATGTTTCTGTTAGCCATTTGTATGTATTCTTCAGAGAAGTGTCTGTTCATGTCTTCTGCTCATTTCTTGACTGGATTTTATTTTTTAGTGGGTGTCGAGTTTCATAAGTTCCTTATAGATTTTGGAATCTAGCCCTTTATCTGATAAATTGTTTGTAAATATCTTCTCCTTTTGTGTAGGTTGCCTTTTAGTTTTGTTGACTGTTTTCTTCACTGTGAAAACATTTCATCTTGAGGGAGTCCCAAGAGTTCATTTTTGCTTTTGATTCCCTTGCCTTTGGAGATCTTTCTAGCAAGAAGTTACTGTGGCTGAGGTCAAAGTGGTTGCAGCTTGTGTTCTTCTCTAGGATTTTGATGGAATCCTGTCTCACATTTAGGTATTTCATCATTTTGGGTTTATTTTTGTGTATGGTGTAAAAGTGGTTTCATTCTTCTGCATGTGGCTGTCCAATTTCCCAACACCATTGGTTGACGACACTGTCTTTTTTCCATTGGATAATCTTTCCTGCTTTGTCCAAGATTAAGCTGACCATTGAGTTGAAGGTCCATTTCTGGGTTCTCTATTCTGTTCCATTGAACTATGTGTTTGTTTCTGTGCCAGTACCATACTGTCTGGTTAATTACAGTTTTGTAATACAGCTTGAAGACTGACACTGTGACACCTCAAGTTACAGTTTTCTTTTTCAACATTTCCTTGGTTATTTGGGGTCTTTTCTGGTTCCATACAAGTTTTAGGATTGATTGTTCCTGCTCTGTAAAAAATGCTGATGATATCTTGATATGGATTGCATTGAATGTGTAGATTGCTTTGGTAGCATAGACATATTAATACTATTTGTTCTTCCAATTCATGAGCATGAAATGTTTTTTTCCATTTCTTTGTGTCTTCTTCAATTTCTTTTGTGTTCTATAGTTTTCACAGTACAAATTCTTTACCTCTTTGGTAAGGTTTATTCCTAGATATCTTATGGTTTTGGGTGCAATCATAAACGGAATCAATTCCTTGATTTATCTTTCTTCTGCTTTATTGTTAGCGTATAAAAATGCTACTGATTTCTGTGTATTGATTTTAAATCCCATGACTTTGCTGAACTCAAGTATCAGTTCTAGCGATATTGGGGTGTAATATTTTGGGTTTTCTACGTAGAGTATTATGTCATCTGTAAATAGTGAAAGTTTGATTTCTTCTTTCCTGATCTGGATGCCTTTTATTTCTTTTTGTCTGATTGCTGAGTCTGGGACTTCCAGTACTATGTTCAACAACAGTGGTGAGAGTGGACATCCTGTTGTGTTCCTAATCTTGGAAAAGCTCTCAGTTTTCCCCATTGAGAATGATATCTGCTGTGGGACTTATGTATATGGTTTTTATGGTATTGAGGTATGCTTCCTATATCCCTACATGGTGGAAGGTTTTTATCAAGAAAGGATGCTGTATTTTGTCAAATGCTATTTCTGCACCTATTGAGAGGATCATAAGGGTCTTTTCCTTTTCTTAAATTAATGTGGTGCATTATTCTGATTGATTTGTGGATGTTGAATCACCCCTATAGCCCAGGAATAAATTCCACTTGGTTGTGATGAATAATCCATTTAGTGTACTATTGCATCCTGTTAGATAGTATCTTGGTGAGAATTTTTGTACCCATGTTCATCAGGGATATTGGTCTCTAATTCTTCTGTTTAGTGAGGTCCTTGTCTGGTTTGGAGAAAAGGTAATGCTGACCTGATAGAATGTGTTTGGAAGTTTTCCTTCCATTTCTAATTTTTGGAACAGTTTCAGAAAAATAGGTACTAATTTTTTTCTTTTAATGTTTGGTAGAATTCCTCTGGGAAGCCATCCAGCCCTGGACTCTTGATTTGTGGGACATTTTTGATTACTGATTCTATTTCTTCTTTGGTTATGGGTCTATTCATGTTTTCTATTCCTTCCTATTTCAGTTTTGGTAGTTTATATGTTTCAAAGAATGTATCCCTTTCTTCCAGATTGCCTAATTTGTTGGCATATGGTTGCTCATAATATTCTCTTATAATTGTATTTCTTTGGTGTTGGTTGTGATCTCTCTTCTTTCATTCATGATTTTATTTATTTGGATCCTTTTTCTTTTCCTTTTGACAAGTATGGCTAGGAGTTTATCAATTTATTAATTCTTTCAGAGAACCAGCTCCTAGTTTTGTTGATCTGTTGTACTTTTTTTTAAATTTTTATTTCTATATCATTGATTTCTGCTCTAGTCTTTATTATTTCTCTTCTCTTGCTGGATTTAGACTTCATTTGCTGTTCTTTCAACAACCCCTTCAAGTATAAGGTTAGGTTGTATATTTGAGACTTTTTTTATTTCTTGAGGAAGGCCTGTATTGCTATATATTTCCCTGTTAGGACTGCCTTTGCTGCATCCCAAAGGTTTTAAACTATCATGTTTTCATTTGCTTCTATGTTTTTATTTTTTAATTCTTTAATTTCCTGGTTGACCCATTCAATCCTTAGTAGGATGTTCTTAAACCTCCATGTATTTGTGGTCCTTTCTTCTTGTAGTTGACTTCAAGTTTCATAGTACTGTGGTCTGAAAATATGCGTGATATGCTCTGAGTATGTTTGTACTTGTTGAGACCTGATTTCTGACCCAGTATGTGATCTATTATGGAGAATGTTCCATGCACTTGAAAGGAATGATTCTGCTGCTTTAGAATAAAATTCTCTGAATATATCTGTTATGTCCATCTGGTCCAGTGTGTCATTAAAAGCTCTAGTTTCTTAGTTGGCCTTTTGTGTAGATGACCTGTCCATTGCTGTGAGTGGGTTGTCTCTTATTATTATTGTATTATTATCAATGAAGTTTTAAAATTTTGTTATTGATTGATTTATACATTTGCCTGCTTCTGTTAGGAACTTAAGTATTTACAGTTGTTAGATCTTCTTATTGGATATACACCTTTACTATGATATAGTGTCCTTCTTCATTTCTTCTTACAGTCTTTGGTTTAAAATCTAGTTTGTTTGATACAAGCAAGGCTACTGCAGTTTTTGATTTTCATTAGCATGAAAAATGGTTTTCCACCACCTCACTTCCAATTTGGAGGGGTCTTTGGTTCTCAAATGAGTCTCTTGGAAGTGGCCTATCCATTTTTTTTTTAAATCCATTCTGATACCCTATGTCTTTTGATTTGAGCATTTATTCCATTATATTCAGAGTAATTACTGAAAGATATTAATTTAGTGCTATTGTATTGTAAAATCACTGTTCCTGTAAATCATCTCTATTCCTTTCCAGTTTTTTGTTACTTTAGGGTCTGTCTCTGCTTAAAGGATCTCCTTTAATATTTCTTGCAGGGTTGGTTTAGGGTTCACAAATTCCTTTAGTTTTAGTTTGTTCTGGAAACTCTTTATCTCTCCTTGTATTCTGAATGACAGCCTTGCTGGATTAAGTATTCTTGGCTGCATTTTGGTTTTTTTCCATTTAGCATGTCGAATATATCATGCTAGTCCTTTCTGGCCTACCATGTCTCTGTGGACAGGTTTGCTGACAGCCTTATATGTCTGCCCTTGTAGGTTAAGGACCTCTTGTCCTAACCTACTTTCAGGATTTTCTCTTATCTTTGAAATTTGGAAGCTTCACTATTTATGTTGAGGTGTTGACCTACTTTTGCTGACTTTGAAGGGGGTTCTCTCTGCCTCCAGGACTTGAATGCTTGTTTCTTTCCCTACATTAGGGAAGTTCTCAGTATAATTTGTTCAAATAAACTTTTTGCCCTTTCTCCCACTTTCCGTCTTCTGGGGACCCTTTAATACAGATACTATTTCACTTTATGGAGTCGCTAAGTTCTTTAAGTCTCCCTTCTTGATCTGATAGTTTTCTTTCTTATTTTCAGCTTCCTTATTTTCCATCATTTTATCTTCTATATTACTGATTAACTCTTCCTTTTTATTCATACTCATTTTTATGGCCTCCTCTTGGGACTGTACCTCGGTAATAGTATTTTTAATTTCCACCTGCCTAATTTTAGTTCTTTTATTTCTACAGTAAGGGATTCTCTAGTGTCATCTATGCTTTTTTTTTTTTTTTTATTAAGCCCAGCTAGTATCTTTATAATCATTTTAAATTTCAGTTCAGACATCTTAGTTATATTCTTATTGATTAAATCCTTGGCAATGAGTACTACCTCTTATTCTTTCTTTTGGGGTGAATTTTTCTGTCTTGTCATTTTGTCCAGAAAAGAAAAGAAAAAGAAAGAAAAAAACAACAATAATAACAACAACAGAAAAGGAAAAAACAACAGCTAGATTCTGGGTGTCCTTGTAAAAGAAACTAAATCCCAAAATAAGAATTAGAAATAATTCAAAAATGATTGAAAAAATAAGAAAATAACTTTAAAATAATGCTAAAGGACTAAAGAATAAAAATACAAAGAATGCTACATACTGTTTTTCCCTAAAGCTTGAGCTTTGCAGCTCTCTATGATCAGTAAACTTGGTATGAGCAAGTTCTTTGTGCTGGTCTTCTGGGAGAAGGGGCTTGTTTCATTGATTCTCAGGTGGACTTGGCCTAATGGAAATGCACTGCCAGCACTCTGAAGGGAGGCAAGACTCAGTGTAAGCAAGATCAGACTTCACTAGGTGGTTTTATTTCACTCCCTGAAGGCTTTCAGCACCGATGGGTGGAATGATCATGGTGTTACCCTGCTCTCTAGTCCTGGAGCTGAAAATTCACAGCCTCCCACTCTTCAGTGAGCTCTCACAGAAAATCTCACTCTTGTCTCTTCATTTATGCCAGAACTCAGTGTTCACCTGGCCCTTGACCAAGCATCTTTATCTAAGGCACGTGACTGAATTCCAAAACTCTTAAATTTTGCATATTCCTGTGGCATGGATCTGCACTGTTCTTCCCAGGGGAGGGCGTTCTTGCCACACTTCTGCCTTTTGCTGGGTGCCTCCCAGGAAAGATGTCACATAACCAGACAGCACTTCAGAGTTTATGGCCACACCAAGCACAAAGCCAACACCTAAACTCACTGTTTTCAGCCAGCTTCCCCACTCCTGTGCCTGGAAACTGTGCTGAACTCAGGCACCATCCATTTTCTCGTGACCCTGGAAATCCTGAGACTGTGATGTCACACCTGGGATTCCACCCCATTTCACTACCTGAGCACTTTTAAGCCAGGGACATCCCCCATTATAGCAGGCTTCTAAAAGTTCTGATTTTGCATCCGCTGCTTATATAATACTTTGCAGTATCCTCCTTAAGCAGGCTCTCTCCCCTCTGCTGTGTCCTCAGTTATATCACATCAGACTCAAACTTCACACCTTCTACATTCCAAATGGTAGTTGCTTTCCTACTTGTATACTTGCAGGATTTCTTTTCTCAGATCTCTGACTGAGTCTCAGGTGTTTATAATGATTTGAAAACTATCTAGTTGTATTTGAGGGACCAGATGAATTTAGGGTCCCCCTATTTCTCTGCCATCTTAATTCCTCTGAGGATTTTTTTTTCTTAACTGATACAATATACAATCAAGTAATTAAGGTCCATTAATTCAATGGATTAGTCTTCACTAATCCTGTGTTCTAGTCTAGGAATTTTATATTCTATTGATAAGAAATCTTGGGGTATTAGATAATTCTTTCATAGGAGTCATAAAGAGAAGAGAGAAGGATCTCTTTCAGGTTCTCTTTACTTCTAGTTTTGTACTAAGGCATCTCTAACGTTGTATGTTTTACAGAATACAGAATATACAGAATTATAATTTCTTTGTTTAAAAATTCCATCAATGATTTTTCCTGCTACTTATCCATTTTTTCAAGTTTTTATTTAAATTTTAGTTGACATATAGGGTAATATTAGTTTCAGGTATAGAATTTAGTGATTAAACACTTCCATACAACACCAGTGCATTCCTTGATCTCCATCGCTTTTTTTAAACTATCCAGTCACCCACCTTCCCTCTGGCAACCATCAATTTGTTCTTTATGGCTAAGAATCTGTTTCATAGCTTTTTTTCCTCTTTTTCTCTCTCTTTCTCCCCCTATTACCATTTGTTTTATTTCTTAATTTCCACGTATAGGTGAAATCATATGTTATTTGTCTTTCTCTAACTGACTTATTTTGCTTAGCATAATACTCTCTAGATCCATCCATGTCATCACAATGACTTTTAAACATTTGTTATAAACCACTTTTATGGGATAATCTGGCATTGTCATTTTGAACCAGTATAAATCATGTTAGTTATAGTGATGGGAGAAAAAAGAAAGGACTTGCAAATGGTGACTTATTCCTGGTTCCCACAGATGCCAGAGGTGTTTCCAGTAGTAAATACATGAACAAGTTAGTGGGGAAAAATTTATTCTATGAGATGTCAGGTGGTACTGCAAAATGGAGTAGTAGTGAAGCTAGAAGCTCAGAGTTAGAGATGTAATGATGGAAACAGAGGTGAAAGGGAGAGAGAGAGAGATTAGGAGAGAGATTTGAAGTACATTTTCCTGTAGAGTCTCCAGAAGAAACACAGCTTTGGCTAAACCTTGGTTATAGGATTTTTGACCTACACAACTGTAAGACAATAAATTTGTGTTGTTTTAAGCCATGAAGTTTGCTGTTAGTGTAGCAATAGGAAACTGACACAATTTTAATAATAGAGGACATTGGAGGAATTTCTGTACTATCTCTGCAATAATTCTGTTAATCTAAAACTGTTCTAAAATAAATAATTTCTGTAAAAAGAAATTAAGTAATTTAGTGGTAGGAGATAGAAACAAGCACTGGGGGTAAGCAACTTATATGCTCTTGACATACTGTGACACTTAGAGCATATGTTTAGCTTTATATTTTTGTCTTCTGTCCTATTTCACTCCTGCTGGGCCATCAGGTCTCTGCTCAGGCATTGTTTACTTAAAATTTTCTCCTTGTTTCAACTCTAAAAGTAGAATGCATTTAGGCTAGCTCACTCTCCTTAACTCCAGATCCTATGTCCAACTGTCCACCTACATCTCCACTAAGATATCTAATAGCTACCCCAAACACACAAATATACTATCTCCTCCACTTTAACTGGTGGCAACTCCTTCCTTTTAGTAACTCAATAATTCTTTATTCTCTTTTTCAAATAATTCATTATTTACTCTGAGCTTTTTTTTTTCAGCATAAAATCACTATAGTAGTCTATAAAGCCCTAAATTATGTGACCCTATTACCTCTCTGATCTCATTTCTTTCTAACCAGCTGATTAAACTTCTGCCACTATGACCTCCCTGTTTTTTCTCAAACATGATAGTCATATCCCACCCTTAGCATTTTCTGTGCCTCTTCCCTTTGTCTGTTTTGAACTTTCCCCAATATGCCCATGTATATCACCTGATTAGTGAGACCTGACAACAGCCTTCTGTAAAATTTTACTCCTACACTCCTGATTCATTTCAACCTATTCCCTTTCTTTCATAGCATTTATTACATTCTAACACACCATTAAATTTGGTTGTTTTGTGTTTATTTTATATTATTTTATTTATTTTCTGCTTCCCTGTTCCACCCTAGCTCATTGATTTCAATGTAAAGTAATTTAGCAAGAATTATAATTTGTTGTATTTAGTATTACATTCTAGACACTGAAAATTCTGCCCAGCACACAGTATAAACACAAGATATAACTGATGAATTGATTAATAAATTATCCTACTTAACAAAATAAATTGCAATGTTTGGTGTAAGCAAAGCTAAATTTTCTAAAAAGTATAATACATTTATTTTTTAGATGTATAGTGTGGTTGGAGCGCCTGGGTGGCTCAGTCATTGAGCATCAGACTTGATTTTGGCTCAGGCCCTGATCTCAGGGTGGTGGGATCCAGCCCCTGCTGGGTTCCCCACTCAGCAGGGAGTCTGCTTCTTTCCCTCTCTGCTCCACCCTCCTGCCCTGCTCTGTCTCTCTCTCTCTCAAATAAATATATCTTTTTTTAAAAAAAGTATAGTATGGTTGTCAATCAACATTTCCTAATTTGATATCTTTAAGAATGAATTATGGAAAATCTTACCTCCATAAAGGAGAAAAATTCCCTGAAATTTAAAAAACGAAACAAATTCAAAAGTTTTACCTGTGAAGGATTTGTGAATGCATCCAAACACTTCATAAGAGTATGCAAGAAAATATGCCAATGATTCCCAGCCAAAATTTAACTTCCATACCCACAGAAAATTCACTAAGTCATATAAACAATAAAAGCTGTCACTTCAATAAAGGGTAAGAAAAAAGGGATGGCAACTTATCCCTTTTAAGGGTGGAATACACAGAAGTATTTCAAAAGTTAAAATCTTAAGAAGATAGGATTTTAAAGAAAAGCAAGAAATTAATCATTTCTCTGAGAAGTTAATTTTATATTAACTTAAAAGAAAAAAGCAGCATCTGGAATAAAAGGTAAAAAATAAGACATTTCTAGAAAACAAAAACAAAAACACCAGGATTTCAATGTATCACCTTCAGTTTTCAACAAAACAGAGTGAAATTTTGTAAGTATTTTCATATATGCACAGATACAGGCAAAGCTTAATAAGATGAAGAATATTCTGTGTGATTAGTATAATGGCCAGGTTCTCCAGAATTCTGCAAGCCATCAAGATAGTGCTTATACACTAGGAATAAAATCTCTGCTACTTTAATAGGAAATGAAAAGAAACAGCCACATGTGGTTGAAGATCAGTTCTTGCCATCTATCTACCCAATCACTGGAAGAGAGGGCACTAGACACCCACCCCTACATCTTGACCCAAAACCATAATCTGCCTTCAACATAACAGAATTAATTCTTTCTGTTATGTCTCAAGAAAACTTTACCACACCCAGGTAACATCTTACAGTTTTCAAAATAATCCTCACATGTTTTGTATATCTACAATTCTGTCTTCTTTTCCATCCTTCTTCATATCCTAAAACCATCTCCATATGTCCTCTGAAATTCATGGTCCATTATCAGCTACATACCTTATACTTTCACCATGTACTCTAAATACTTCCTTCAAGTTTTATCCTAAGGGTAATCTGAACCTCCCCCTAAGAATCTTGGTTAACTCTACTTACCATAGAACTTACTCACTAGACCTGGAATAAGATCCACGTGCCACTGCCCTTGTTTGTCATTGTCAAATTCAAATCATTCTCCCTTCCTGTATCAGAAGAAATAGAAGAAAGAGGAAGAGGAGGAGAAGAATGAGGAGGTGGAAAGGGAAAGGGAAATAGAGGAGGGAGAGAAGAAGGAGGAAGAGGAGGGGAAGAAGACAACAACATAGTAGTAGGCAGTAAATAGAATCACTTCTCATTTCATAAGATTGTATTCAACCATATTCTTCATTATTGCTGTTATGTATTGTTCTCAAAAACAGTTGAATTGTGGAGAAAAATAAAATGTATTTTTTAAAGATAATTTGTAAATTCATAACCTGCTTTTCTTACTTAATAATATATCATGGTAATGTTTTCTATACCATGAATTTTAATGGTTGCGTATTATCATATTGTATGCCATTAAATTTATCTAACCATTTCCTGTTGTGTATTTTGTTCCATTTTTGTAATTAAAATAATGCCCTTATTTTTTTCTTAACAATAAGCATATTGCAGATTATATGCTTTGATTTCAGAAGACTTGAAAAGTATGTAATGAATTGTACTCTACAATTTGCCTTTTTTATTCCCATGTCATATTTATTTTTAAAAAACTGTACTTAAAAAAAAACTATACTTAGACCACAAAGAAAACCTTAATGAATTTAAAAGGAAACAATTCAGAGGCTATACTCCATGGCCACATTCAACCTAAAGTATGGTTAAAAATAGATTGTAAAGAAGAAAAAGAGGCACATCAAAATAAAAAAATATATATTCAATTAAATAACTCTTGGGTCTAAGTATTAATAAGAACCATAATTATAGAAGCCTTACAAAACAACAAAAATAAGAATGTTGTATATGAACACCTATATAATATTGAGCAACAAAATTATGAACTAGGCATTTTTTTTTTCAATGAGTCAAAAAGAAAAGCATAAAACAAACTTACAGAAAGCAGGAATTTCCCAAAGATACAAAGATCTAGACTTCAGACTTGTCTGCGCTCTGTAGTTTGTAATTTACAATGGAAACAAAGTAAAAAAAGATTGTTTCACTGGAAATCATTTGGCCTATTTCAAAGGCTTTAATAAAAATTGTGCTTTTTATAACCTCTGCCAAATGGCCCAGATAGACCATCACAATTTAAACTGCAAAGCGTTAAATGTTACAGGAAATATGCTGTAGAAGTTCACTATATCAAAATATCTTAGTTCTATATAGCAAGGCTTTAGCATGACCTATAAATGAATAAATAAGCTTCATATGTAAGACAAATTGAACATCCAACAAAACATTTTGAAGCATCTTGTAAAACTATAATCATACAATCCCTCTGGGATTGTTGCCTTCATTTTGGTGATTTGGAAGCAAGAGGAAAGTAGATAAAGCGTGTACTATGAGAGATGGTGCCTCTACGATGTACAAGGGGAATTATAAACTTAGCCCTATGATCCTGCCATTAGTCTTTTTAATGATTCTGAGCCACAACCTTTCTGAGATAACATCTTCTCTCTCTCTCTGGTTGAGCTTTGAGCAGACTAGTGGAATCTTGGTTTTTTTTTAGCCTGTTATTAAATTTAAGCTGAGAAATAAGGGAAAGCTAACGGAAAAGGATTAGAGAGGTTTATTCAACACTGTCAGAGAAAGCAAATCCCAGCCTTACTGCCAAATATATTAAACTCCTGATCTTGCAATTGCATAAAATAATCACTGGCATTATATCTATGTCAATTAAACCTAATGCTGGAGAAATGATTTAACCAGCTCCCTCTTTCAATGTCATTCAAGAACTCTAATTAGTTTGAGAGGTGTGATTCTTTTCTAAGTAGTGCTATAGTCTTCTAGGTATTATTCAAGTGCATCATTAAAGATCATTAATATAAGAATATTTCAGAGGTGTTTATGGGCTTTGGGGAGGACAATGTTCAGACATATTTGTTCATGAAAAATATTTTGTATTGAAAATCTTAGAGTACAGTATTTTCCATCAACAAAAAATATTGTTCCATTGTTATAGGCAAATTGGCAACATTTCTGCTTATATTTCAAAGGTCCCAATTTTTATAACACATAGACTTTTGTTTCCTATTTCATTAACATTCAGGAATGAGATCTTATCCAATACCCTCTTTTTGTAAAGTAGAAAAAAATAGCACAAAACTTCAACTACACTTCCCAAGTTTGTATAAAAACCACTTCTATTTTGTTGTTGGTCCTAACTATAAATAAACTGGCTTAAAAAATAAGTTTGTAAACTTAGTAGTAGACTACAAATTATATTTTGAAAAGCACTGCTTCCAGACTCGCATTTTCTATCCTTCCTTTCTTAATTAGTGCACAAGCTCACTGACTCAGGTGTCATTGAACTCCAGTCAGTTTTTGGATAGTCTTGTAGTTTTGTAGTATAAGCATGCCTTATCAAACAAATTACTGTCAACCTCAGGATAGGGAGCTGCCTTATTTATTTCCAGCTCTTCATAATTCAGTACTGGGTACACAGTTGCAACTCCTTTACTACTTGTTGATTTACCACTTTATTGTCTAAATAGGGAAGATAAAAATTAACAATAAAAATAATATTTGTTTACATATTTTCATCATGTTGAGTGTAGGTGAGTTACCTTAATGTGTTCATATAATCAGCACTTATAATCAAGTGAATTCTACATATCAGGCACAGTGCTAGGTGACAGAGATACAGACAATAGTATGATGTAGGCAAACACTTCAAATGACCCCATGTCTGGTGAGGAAGAGGAATAAGTAAACAACAACTATAAAATACAACATGTGCTAAAATTGAAGAAAAGATGGAATGAGATACAAATGTAGATGAATGATTCTTAGCCTACATAGTATAAGGTTGAGCATAAGGTTGTGAGGTTGGAATGAATGGGGCAGAGCAGGTTTCCCATAAAATAAGATGTAGAGCTAAATCTTGAAGAACAGAATGTAGTGAAGAGGGACTTTTGAGGAAGGATATTCTAGGCAAAGAGAACAAAATCTGCTAAATCAGATAAAGGCACAGGATAGACAAGGAGTTGAAGTTAATTTCATGTTCTTGACAGAATGTGTATGAGAAACTTAAGAAAGATGGAAAGCTAGTACACAAATGACTAATAACCAAAATGATATTAAAGAGTTAGCACTTTCTTCTAAAGTCATGAAAAGAAATATAGAGGAATAAGACATGAAAGAAATAAATAGAAAACAAGTAATGAAATGGCAGTCTGAAGTCATAATATCAATTATGACCTTAAATGTAAAAGACCTAAAAAATAGCAATTAAAGCCAAATATTATTAGGAGTTGGAGGAAAAAAAAAAACATGATCACAACCCAATTCTAGGTTGTTTAAAAGAAGCCCACTTGAAATTTAACAACACAGGTAATTTGAATGTAAAAGATTAGGAAAAGATATACCAAGAAAACATTAATTTAAAAGAAAAAAGCAATAGTGACTACTTTAATACCAGATGAAATATACTTCTTAATAAAGAAAATTACTGAAGATAAAGAGAGGTATTACAAAACAAAAAAGTTTCATCCACTGGGACAATACAAATGTCCTACATATGTGTGTCCAAAACAACAGAGCCTCAAAATACATAAAGAAAAACTGATAGAGCAAAAATGGAGAATAGACAAATCCACAACAAAAGTTTGTGACTTCAACACTCCCCTCTTAGTAACTGATAGAGTTATGACAAAAGTTAGCAAAGATCCAAAGGTTTGAACAACACAATCAACTAAGACATTCTAATTGATATTTATAGAACACTCTAACCAAAAACATAGAATACACATTTTCCTTCAGGCACTATGGAATAATCATTAAGATATATTATATCCTGGGCTATAAAACAAATCACCAACAAATAAAAATAATAATCAACAAAAAATTAAACAAATAAGACTGCTATATATTCTCTGACCATAAAAAATCAAAATAAGAAAACAGAAAAATATCTAAATCCTTGAAAATTAAAATAAATACAACAAAATAATAATAAGCTAAAAAAGGAACTTTCAGAGTAACTTAAAAATACATGTAGGGGCACCTGGGTGGCTCAGTGGGTTAAGCCTCTGCCTTCAGCTCAGGTCATGATCTCAGGGTCCTGGGATGGAGCCCCGCATCAGGCTCTCTGCTCAGCGGGGAGCCTGCTTCCCCCTCTTTCTCTGCCTGCCTCTCTTCCTACTTGCGATCTCTCTCTCTCTGTCAAATAAATGAATGAATAATCTTTAAAAAATACACACACACACACACACACACACACACACATACACATATATAGAATTGGGGCAACTGGGTGGCTCAGTTAGTTAAGTGTCTGTCTTTGACCCAGGTCATGATCTCAGGGTCCTGGGATCAAGCTCTGCATTGGGATCCCTGCTCTGTGAGGAGTCTGCTTCTCCCTCTGCCCATCCCCCAATTCCTGCTGGCTCTCCCTCTTGCTTTTGCTTTCACTTTCTCCTTCTCTTTCTCTCAAATAAAGAAATCAAATCTTTAAAATATATATAGAGAGAATGGAAAGAAAATGAAAATATAACGTATCAAAATATGTAGGGTACATGTAAATCAGTGCTGAGATGGGAAATTTTAAAAGTAAATGTATGTATTAAGAAGAGGAAAGGTCTCAAATCAGTCATCTAGTTCCTACCTGAAATCACTAGGGCTATTTTTATTTGGTTTTTATTTTAATCAAAATTAAGGATTTATTTTAATCAAAATAAAAGATATAAAAAAGACTAAAAATCAAATAAATTGAAAACAAGAAATTAGTAGAGAAAAATCAATGACGCAAAGCTGATTCTTAAAAAATAAAAAAGGAAAGAAATGGGGAAAAAAAGCTCTAGTAAAGCTGACAAAGATCAAAAGCAAGCAAGAAGATAACAAGCACTGTGTCAGGAATAAACTACTGTTTATTTACTGCAGCCATTGAAGGAATAATGAGTATACTACAAACAACATTACGCTCTTAAACTTGACAACTTAAGGGAAAAAAAAGGGAGGGGACAATAATTATCAACTTGTTTTATCAGGACAATATTACCTTATCCCAAAACCAGATAATAAAAACAAAAACAAAACAAAACAAAACACAAAAACTACACACCTGTATCTCTCATGATCCTTGACATAAAATTATTTAACAAAATATCAGCAGATTAAATTTACAATGTGTCAAAGTATTATATACCTGAGTGGGATTTATTGCAGGTACACATGGTGGGTTCCACATGAAAAAATTAGCAAATGTAATCCAAGATATCAACGGGTTAAGAAGATAAATTATATGATCATACCAAAGCAAGAAAAAGCATTTGCTAAAATGTAACATCAATTCATACTAAAAAAACCTCTTAAGTTATGAATATAGGGAAGCTACCGCAACTTGATAAAGATATTGAGAAGAAAGCTCAAGCTATCTCTACACATGATGTTGAAATATTTAATATTTTTCCTTTAAAATGGGAATATAACAAAAAGGGCCTACTCTTGCCACTCTTAGTCAATATAAAACTGAAAGTTCAGCCACTGTAATAAGGCTATGAAAAATGAAATTTGCAAATTGAAAAGGAAGAAACAAAACTGCTCCTTTTTGAAGATGAGATGATTATACATGTAAAAGATCCCAAAGAATGCACAAGAAAGAAAACTTTCAAAGCTAGTAAGAGATTTCAACAAAGTTGCAGCATATAAAATAGTGTGCATTCGTGTGCGCGTGTGTACACACACACACACACACACACTACATTTCTATATACTAGCAATGAATGTATGGAAACCAAATTTAAAAACAATATATAATTTATAACTGCTTCAAGGAAATTAATTACCATGGCATAAACTTATTAAAACATGTATAGTATCTATATACTAAAAATTACAAAATGTTGATGAAATAAAAGATATCCCAAATAAATATAAAGGGACATTGCATTCATGGATAGAAAGACACAGTATAGTAAGGAAGTTCTTATACAAACTTACCTATAGTGTCCATGAAACTCCTATCAGAATTGCAACTTTTTTTTTTTTTTTACGCTTACACATTCTAGAATGTATATGGAAAGATACAGGCCCCAGAATATCTAAAACAATTTTGGAAAAGAATAAGTTGAGCAGACTATCTTTACCCAATACAAAGATTTACCATATAGCTATAGAAATCATGAGAGTATGGTATTGCTGGAGGGACAGATGAAGGATTGATGAAAACAGGATGGAGAACCCACAAATATGCTCAAATGATTTTTTTTTCCAAAGTCAGTAAAAAAAATTCAATGCAGGAAGCATAGTCTTTTAAACAAATAGACACCCATAAGCAAAAAGCAAGAAAAGAGAGGGAAAAATTGACTTTAACTTCATACTGTATTTGAAAGTTAGCAAAAAAATGGTTCTTCGGCTTACACATAAAATGTAAAACTATGAAAATTTCCACAAAAATTAGCAGAAAATTTTTCAAACTGAGGCCAGCAAAAACTTCTTAGATTTGACACCAAAAGCACAAAATATAAAAAGAAAAAAAGAATACATTGGACTTCATCAAAACTGGAAACCTGTGCTATGTCAAAGACAGTATTAAGAGACTGAAAAGACAAGCTATGGAATGGAAGAAAAGGATTTGCACATCTCTTATGCTGGCAAGGATTTGTATCTCAAAAATATATAGAGAATTATCAATGCTCAGTTTAAAAAGTCCAATCAGAAAATAGGAAAGAAGACTTGAACAGACATTTACTGAACGGGGTATACAAATGGCAAATAAGCCCATGGAAAGACGTTGAAACATTAGTAACTACACATCCTAGAATTGCAGGATAAAATCACAAGTTATCACTACGCAGCTATCAGAAGAGCTTAAATTAAAAATTAAATAGTGATTTTTTATCAAATGCTGGCGGGAATGTGAAGATACTGGTCACTCATTCATTGCTGGTGAGAACACTAAATGGTATAGCCACTTTGGTGATTACTTGACAGTTACCTATAAAATTAAACATGTACTTACTGTCTGGCCTAGAAATTACACTTTAGGCATTTAATCCAGAAAACTGAAAACATATGTTCACATTAGAACCTGTAAATGAATTTTCATAGCTTTATTTTAGTAGCCAAAGACTGGAAACAACTCTGTCCTTGAATGGATGTCTGGTCAAGTAAATCGTAACACAGGCATACTATGCAATTCAACTCAAAGATAAACAAAATATTGATACACATAACAACTTAGATAGATCTTGGGGACACTATGCTTCCTGAAAAGAGTCAATCTCAGAAAGTCATATATTCCATGACTTTAACAGTTTCTAAATGTCAAATTTCTTGTTGTTATAACCCCAAATTGGAAACAAACTAATACAATCAAATAGGTGTATAGTAAAACGGGTTGTAAAATGTTTCTACTGTGCAATACTACCAAGCAATAAAGGTAAGGAAACAATATATATGGCAACTTGGATGAACTATTACAGAATTATACTGCATGAAAAAAGCCAATCCCAAAATTTAACCAACTATACAAGTCTATTACAATAACGTTATTGAACGAGAACATTTATGCCAATGAAGAACAAATTAGTGGTTGCCATGGTTTAGGAACAGGGGAGGGAAAGGATGTGGGTGTGCTTATAAAAGGAAAACATGAGGGATCCTTGGGATGATGGAAATGTTTTGTATCTTGAGCTGTATTAATGTCAATATTCAATGATACTGTATTATAGTTTTGCAAGATTTCTCATTGGGAGAAAATGAGTAAAGCATTCACATGATTCCTTTGTGTTATTTCTCAGAACTCAATGTGATTCTACAATTAACTCCATATGAAAAGATTAATTAAAAACATAAGGGAGAGCCAAATGATATGTTTGAACAGATTATCTCTAGCAAATATTTTTAAAAGAAACAAAGAACTAAAATTAATGCTAGAAATATGCAAGTCAACAATACCTAAGTTGTAGAGGATGCATTTTAAATGACTGAGAAAATGGATGTATTAAACCAGACTTTTTTTTTTTTTAAGATTTTATTTATTTATTTAACAGAGATCACAGGTAGGCAGAGAGGCAGGCAGAGAGAGAGACGGGAGGAAGCAGGGTCCCCACGGAGCAGAGAGCCTGATGCGGGGCTCGATCCCAGGACCCTGAGATCATGACCTGAGCTGATGGCAGAGGCTTTAACCCACTGAGCCACCCAGGCGCCCCTAAACCAGACTTTAAAATGGATATACTGTACTAAATGCATTCAAATGTGCAATAAAGCAATTTTAAAGCTGATCTATTTCATAAAAATAATTGTATTATACTGTCATATATTAAATAGAGTTAAAGAAGGTTGAATTGGCAGACATTCACTACATTTTTGAACAAACATGAATAAACTTGACTCTGACAAATAAAAACAATATATTTCCCTCTACAGGCAACAAAGGTAAATCTGTATATACAATTCTTAATCTTATTTTATTTTGAATAGACTATATATCAATAAATATACCTTTAATATTTTTAATATTTTTATACTTCATGAAATTCTTTAAATTATATGAATTATTTAAAAATTATTTCATTAAAGTTAGATATTCATGTATGTTTTTTATGTCATCAAAGTGAAACTGGTCTGCCAAAGGATGTGTACCTTAAGTAGGCTTTTGAAGATACTGTTCAGCTGTTCTTTCCTCTGTAATATGTGAAGGTTGCTGCTTTGTGAGTCCTTGCCATAGCTGGAGGACTGAAATTTTTTTCCCTTCTTTTCTTCCTTCCCACTTTTCCCTCCATTCCCTTCTTTTCCTCCTTCTTTCTCTCTTCCTTCCTCTCCTTTGTCAATGTTATTGGAACATGATTTACATTTAAATCGCCACCCTATTGATTACACTTCAGAATGAACATATTTCCATAAGACATTTGTTTATATTTTTATTATTGCTTAATAACCATGTCTCTGTTTAAATTATTACTCATATATACTTAGTATAATATTAACCCTTTATTGATATATTGCAAATGACCCAAGAGAATTTCCAGGTGGAACCAGAGGTTCGTTCATAATGTAAGCTATGGTTTATCAGGTTCGCTGCCCTGATCGCTGTCACTGCTGTGTTGAAAGCATTTCCAAAGGTTCTTTCTTTCACATTTCCTTGGAAAGACAATGAGGTGCTCACAGCAGAGTAAATACACCTTGATTCCTCCTCAGAGGACCTCAGTCAGAAATCTATTTTTTTTTTTAAAGATTTCATTTATTTATTTGACAGATAGAGATCACAAGTAGGGCAGAGAAGCAGGCAGAGAAAGAGAGGAGGAAGCAGGCTCCTTGCTGAGCAGAGCCCAATGTGGGGCTCGATCCCAAGACCCCGAGATCATGACCCGAGCCGAAGGCAGAGGCTTAACCCACTGAGCCACCCAGGCACCCCCAGAAATCTATTTTTAAATGATTTTATAGTACTGTATTCATAACATTAATTCCTTCTAGAAATTAGGAGTGTGAACTATATGCTGGACTATTTGAATTTAATTTCAGTGCAGCACACTATTATACTTGTGACACCAGTAAACTTTCTCTTTTATTCTCAGTTTCCTCATATATGATAGTTAGGGTAACTTTATGATGTTATAGGAGGATTAAAAGTGCTGGAATATGGAAAATTTTCAGAACAGGAACAGAACATAGTACACACAAACTAAAGCAACTTTATTTAAGACCATTTCCTTATATTAGATTTGAGGGCAAGTGCCAGGTCTTTGCACCCATTTTGTATGTCCCTAGTGGAAAGGGACTATATTTCTTGCAATTTTATAATTCCAAAGACTAATATATATTTTACGCCCTGCAGATACTTGCTTTCTATTAATAAAATACAGATTTTTCTAAGCACAGTACCTGCCTAGTAGACCATAGGTCAATTATCTCTTCCTCAGAAAATTCTGATTAAAGTAAAGCAAACACTCTGGTACATTACTTCATATCTTTATCATATAAATCGCAATTTGTTTCTTTATTTACCATCCTTGCTTACTCTATGAAATCTAGACATTGAAAGGTTCCTAGAACCTAGAGAAGCACCTGGAACATAGTAGGTATACAATGAATATATGTTGGATAAATGAATGTAAGATTAATTTAATTTTTGTTGTTTCAGTAACATGTATTTTTCAGGATGTATTGTTATTATTCCTGGTCTATTCAAAAGTCACTTATCTATCCTAATATATCTGTTTGAATATGTTGAATATAGATTTTAATCTTTCAATTTATTTCAAATTGAACATCTATAATTATTACATTCCTTGTTTTAAGGACTATTTTTATTTGATTTCTTTTATGCAATAGTATTCAATAGAGAAGATGACAATGGCTGAAAATTTGATCATTTCTTTTAGCTACAGATTTCCAAATTTGGGGGATTTGGAAAATTTTAATAGAAAATTTTGTGAGAAACTATGCTAGGACAGGATTCCAAAAAAACCTGCTAAACACAATGAAATTAAACATAAATACTACAAAAGTGATATTTTTCAAAACTACTTAAAACTCTTCTAGTGAACACTTCTCTCACATGTATACTGACTTTTTAATAGTTCATTACCACAAATTCCATATACTCAATGTATCATGTTACTCTATGCTCAGTTTGATCAAAAGCTGATCCTACATACTATGGAACAAAGATAGGGCTGGAAAGAGAGGTGTTGTCTATAAAAGGGATCAATTATTCTACTTCTAGCAAGTTTGGTCTAACAAAGATTTTTAGAGAAAAAGAGAAAAACTGTGATTTTTGGCAAAATATTAGAAATACACAGAACATTCTGAGTAAGTCTGCAATCTCTGTTGGTTATTAAGATGAGGCAGTTATTAGAATGAGAACCACTGTTTACAGAGGTTCACTGTTCACTGAAAGATGTGATCATCAACTCAGAGAAGGGATGGAGTCAAACTTGGCTAGTTTCTGGCACGCAGAATTGTGGACTATATCCTAGCTCTTTTAAAATCCACACTAAAAGAACTGTCTTCTCACCCTGTACCATGATGAGAGGAATGGAAAATACATGGAACTGAAGACAGTGAAATAGAACTAAAATAGCTTCTGGAGGAACTGAAAAATCTAGTTAGAATTCTTTCAAAACACTCTTAGAGTCTCAGTGCAATTTCTACATGGTGAACGTGTGGATAATTGGCCCTCATGGTGGAAGCACAGATAATAATACAAGAGTTTTTTTTTGTTGTTGTTGTTTTTTTAATTTGTTCTGAGGCAAACATAGTTTGTATATTTTTGCTTCTCTGTTTTCTTTGTGCGTGTAGTGCTACTTTTTGCCAGGAGCGTCTAAAGAACAGTATTACCTTGCTGGATCATCCTCCATAAGTTTACGATTTACAATTAGCCTTACACTAAACACTGATTTTTAAGAGCAAGTTATTGAAGTCATTATTAAAGAGAATTCACCTTTTCTAATCCTGCAATCAAATGAATAAGATTAGAGAGGTTATTAGTAATTAAAATACCTATTTGTTAATTCAGTCATTCAAGAATCATCAACTGAGTGCTTACTCTGGGCTTAGCACCAAAAATAGAGCAGTTAACAAAAAGAGTCTCGCTCTCACCCAGTTTAAAGTATAACTATGATGAAATTTTTTATTTTTAAAATTTTTACGATGAAATTTTTAAATAATAAAATTATTAATAGCTAATTATTTGCTCACTTATGAGTGTGATGTAATACATATTCTATTTGTTTGGGGTATTACCTAGAGTTTATGATAAATGAAGCTCAGCAGCCATGTTGTTTTTTATTAGAATATTTAAAGTCTTAAAAAAGTTGACTGATGTGTGTCAACAAAGCAATTCGAAAGGATAACACATGGACAATTTTAGTTTAGTTTAAGAAATAAAAAGTCATATTTAAAAAAATAGATAATGGATTCTTCTTATCCTCTTTTAAAAGCCAATCATCTAAAATATTTCCTGTTTACTGTAGACTGGCATGAGGCATCTATCTAAATAATGCATTTTCTTTCAACTAAATAGGAGGGCATGTCTGTGCATGTACATATTTTTGCCTGTTTTATTATACCTTGCTCATAAAGAAATGAGTGGCACAGTCTATACAAGTGAATCTTAAAGCCTAAAGAAGGAGAGTAATAGGGTAAAGGTTACTTAAAATAACTACATGAGGTAAATTAGGAAAGGAAAAATAAAACAGAAAGATGAGTCCTCATGGTCTGGTAGATGATGAAAGTCAGCTAGCACAAATGGCAGGTTTTGAGTACTGAAATCAGAATAAGAACCTCTCATTTGGTCTTTCTTCTAATTTGGAAATCATTTTTTATAAAAACATGTACAAAAAAGAAGAAAAAAGCCAAGTATTAATCCCAATTTTAATTGAGGAAACTGCCTCTTAACTAGGAATTTATGGCTCTATTTATTTATTTCTTTACTTTAAGATTTTATTTTATTTTTTCAGTGTTTATGGATCAATTTAGACAAAGTATCTACACATTGGTATTTTTGAGCTTTAACTCATTTAAACAAGATCAACTGTTTAGTGGTAAGATTTGCCTAACTACACCTAACCTCAGAAAGTGAGGCTCTGTCCCAAAACTTATTGTTTCTGTTCTTGTGACCAGTTCACTAAAGTCAGCAGCTCAGAGGAATGACACTAGCTAACTCATGCTGGGCTCATGTTATATGTCAGGTGCCATATATATGCAATTCTGCATGGTTTGTTCATTTGCTCTTAAAAACAAACCTGTTGGGAAGCAGTATTAAAATCCTAATTTTGCATGCAAGGAATATAAGACTTAAAGAGGCTAAGTGAGTGATGAAATAACTTGCCTAAGACATGTAGTTAGCATGTGATAGAGCCGAATCCCTCTCATTCCACCACATCCAAACCTCGCCACCTAACACCAAGGGAGAACAATTAGGGAGACAGAGCAGGATGACGCAATACTTCCTGGGAAACAAAGTTACCACCAAACGATTGTGCTATTGTCAGAAAAAGAGTCAAGAATAAGCAGAATTTTCAGCTTGAAGAGGGAAGGATGAGAATTTCAGATTACCAAAATAATATAGATAGAGGAAAATGTTATGTCAGTTTAACAATTATAAGTAAATCATTTAACTAGAAGAAATATGCAGTGAAAGACAGAAAATGTCAGAAAGGAAGAGCAAGTCAATAGTAGGATAATACACGCTAGAAACTTGGTTTCTAGGAACATCAACTTGGGGTCTAGAAATCAGTTTCACCTTCTCTCTTTTCCCCACCCAGAGGAATACCTAGTCTTGCTGCCAACATAATCTTTAAATATTTTACTGCATTTAAGTAGCCAGTGGAGGCTGGTGGGAGGGGGCAGAATGGACCTTTATTTTCAAGACTGAGAGGTGTTATAGAACAATAAAAATTATTTACTGCAAATTCGGAGAAAAAAAAAAAAGACTCAGGACAAAGATTTAACACCCCTAATAGAACATAAAACTCCAACAGAATGACCTCAATAAATCAAAAGGAGAAAGGCATGAACAGAGAACAAGGGTAGAGATCAACAGAATTCAGCAGATAAAAATACCCCTGAATGAGATAAGAAATAAGACTCATGAGATAAAGAAGTATTTCCAGGGGCGCCTGGGTGGATCAGTCATTAAGCGCTTGACTTTGATTCAGGTCATGATCCCAGGGTCCTGGGATCCAGCCTCCCATCATGCTCTCCACTCAGCGGGAAGCCTGCTTCTCCCTCTTCCACTCCCCCTGCTTGTGTTCCCTCTCTTGCTGCATCTCTCTCTGTCAAATAAATAAATAAAATCTTGAGAGAAAGAAAGAAGGAAGGAAAGAAAGAGAAAAGTATTTTCAAGAAAGTAAAACACAATGGTAAAATTATGATACACATGGGGAATGGCCAATAAGAGAAAAATTCCTCTCAAAAATCAAATCTAAATGTTGAGGACAAACACAAAACTCCACAGAATATAAAAACGGAGACAGGAGCATCTGGATGGCTGTCAGCTAAGTGTCTGTCTTTGGCTCAGGTCATGATCTCAACGTCTTGGGATCAAGCCCCACATCAGGCTCTCTGTTCAATAAGGAGCCTGCTTCTCTCTCTCTCTGACCATCCCCTTGCTTGTCCACTCTCTTTCTCTCTCAAATAAATAAATAAATAAAATCTTTAAAAAATAAAAAAAAAATGAAAAAAATAAAAACAGAGGCATAACATCAACAAAAAAGTTGATATGTGTGGAGCTGCAAGGACTCAGAACCACCACTAGCAGGGACAGGCTTTCTAAGGAACAGAAGAACAAACCGCAATAATTTAAGAGTTAAATATAAAAAAGTATTTTTCCCAGTTGAAGTAAATTTCTGTTTACCCACTGCAAGAATTTACAATGTTTCAGGCAAATTGTTTAAAAGACATCCTAACCAAGATGTGGCTGTTATTGTTGTCGGTATTGGAATAACAAATTAAGATCCTAAATGCAGGGAGACACTTAAAAAGAAAGATTAAATTCCACACATAAATCAGATTAAATTAAGACTTCTTTCCAACAGTAAAAGCCAAGAAACAATGGAGAAAGCTTTGGAGAGAGGGCGTGTTTGGAGATTCTAACACCAAAGCAAATTAAATTATTATTAATGTAGATGAGAACTAGAAAATTTTTTCAAATACATAATGACTCATAAATAGCATTCATGTACCTTATTGAACAGAATCACTGGAAGATAGAAAAGAAATAGCTAAAAGATCAGTGAAACCTATTTGTTTACATTTGTTTACATTGGCCATGTCATGCCCTAAACAAGTATGACAGAGAATTCTGGAAATAGTTTAAATAGTGATGAGACTAAATTTATGTAACTTACTATAAAATTGAATGTAAATATTATTAGGGACTGAATGTTCATATCCCTCATCCCATTTATTTGTTGCAGCCCTAACTCCCAATGTGATGGTATTTGGAGATGAAGCCTTTGGGACTTAATTAAGGTTAGATGAAATGATGAGGATGGGCCCTCAGGATTAATATTCTCCTAAAGAGAGCTATCAGAGAGCTCTCTCCCTCTCTCTCTCCCTGCCACAGGAGAGATCATCTACAAGACAGGAAAAGAATCCTCACTAGGAAACAAATTGGCTGGCAGGTTGGTCTTGGAATTCTAGCCTCCAGAACTGTGAGCCAATAAATTTCTGTTGCCTAGTGATCCAGTCTATGGTATTTTGCTACGTCAGCCCAAGCTAAGACAAATATCAATAAAATTATTTCTAGAAAAATAATATTCTGTACATTATTTGAATAACAATGATTTGAAAATAAAAGAACCACACGTTTTTTGGCATATGGAAACAAGTCGATGGGGAATAGAAGACAGAACTCATGAAAATGAATGGGTAGGTGGTAGGAGGGGTTAACAGACAGCATTAGGATATATGTCATTGGCAGTAGACTTGGAGAAAGTCATTCTTCATTTTTCAAAGGAACTGATAAATGCAGAATTATATATTCAACCTATGAGGCAAAATGAAAAGTAAATTCAAATATTAAGCAATTCTTAATACTTAAATTCTTGCAAAGGTTTGTAGCTAAATATAGATTATTAGCAAACCTGACCACAAATCAAAGTTCTTTCATGTGCAAGGGAATTGGAACTGAAAATAAGACCCATAGAAAATGTGATATAAATGTGGGAATATAAGTTTTTTGTTTTTTTCTGATCAGCAGATTTAGTGGTTTGTGTGCTGAGATCAGGAAGACCAGTATCAGTTATTTCCTCACATACCAAAATCAGCCATGCAAAAATGGCTTTGAAAAAGTGCTCAGAGTCCCTGGGCAAAGGGCATACATATGAGTGTCTATGAGTGTACTCTACATATGAGTGTACTACTAGCTTCAAAACTGCAACTGCTATGAAGCCTTAAAATTTTGCATTGCTTTATGTCTGTTTAATTGTTTGCTCTCCTTGCCTCAGAGGACTGGTTATCTCCCTATTTCAGGGGCTGTCTTTTCCCCATTTCCGTATTTGTGAGATTTGATAACAACATCGCTTGTGGCATTAGGGGTCTAGATATAAAATATCAAAATCAGTGTAGCTGAGGATATAACGTTTACACTCAGCAATGTAGCTACAATGTATAGATTGTTTATATCCGTGTATCATTAAGAGTTAAGTTGTAGTAGATATCAATCCAGGAAGTTGTATGTTAACCAAGTTTCTTAGTGTCCCAAAGGAGTCCCCAAATATGGAGAGTTGTGCAATGTTTGCACATGGAAGGAGTGATAGCTCAGTGCAACTGTGTGCTTCTGAGGATGGAGGAGGGGTGATGTGAGGAAATTCCGGCTTAATGGCATTTTCCTAGAAAGATGCTAGAGAGAAAGAGAGGAGTAAGAAAAGCAGAACTTGCAGAGGCAATAATAATGAGTAAGGTCATAACTGAATAGATACCTTACCCAAACACTGTGTGGAAATCTATTTGTCCTTTTGAACTAAACTAGAATAATTAAATTAAACTCCAAGAGAAAACAAGTAAATGATCAATGGTACATGGTTTAATTCAAGCTAAAGGGTCATTATCTAAGTGAGATGTAGGGGCATAAAAAGATTATGGAAATTAAGCAGGATCTGAATCAAAGTTCAACATGCCAACAAGCACATACAGTTTATTTAGAAGCGGGAAGAACTAGGTCATTTGGGGGAAGAGGTTGGTGATACAGACTGTCAATAAGAAGCCAGATACAATTAAGATCTCAGAGAAGCAAATCATTGAATTGCCATATTGTGTGCTATCAATGTTTTTCCCTTTTCTACATCTCTGAGTAAGGCCCTGACATGTGCTTAGAAGACTTCCTTCTCCTTAGTTTTTTATCTATCTTTCCTGAAGCCAAGAGAGAGTCAAAGCAAAGGTACTACAATTAAAGTTTTCTCTACAAACTGCACTCTTTTCTCATTTGTTCTGAATTAGGCCTTTATTTCATCCTGAGTCTAATGGACAGTACAACTTTTCACATCTCTGATAACAGCAAACAATGACAATTGCATAATTAGCTTCTGAATAAATGTTGGTTCCCCAAACAGATAAATGGCAAGCAATTTTACTGCTTTCTTTTCCTGACCTCTGGTAGATTACGTCTTGAGGGGAAATACTTTGGATAAATTCAATGCGGAGTATTACCTACATGTTTTAATGCAGAAAACCACTTTGCCATTTCATAAGCTAGGAAGAAAAAAAACTAGCTCTTTGATTCAAATTGGTCATGAGAATTCAAATTCTCCAACAAATTTAAACTGATACCTTAAAAGTATCTACTGATAAGCCTTTAAATAATAGAAGAGACCTTCTATTTCTGATCCATAATTTCTACTTGACTGGTTACAAGTATTCCTATAGCATTGGCTAGCATCTAAGTAGTGATGACTCAATATTTTCTGTCATTTATTTGCAGAATTTCAGTTGCCCGCAGGACAGTTCCATCTGTATATTTTACAAGTATCTTAAACATTAAAAAAAAAAAAAATCCACAACATGGGTCACCTGGGTGGCCCAGCTGTTAAGTGGCTGCCTTTGGCTCAGGTCATGAGCCCAGGGTCCTGGAATTGAGGCCCACATCGGGCTCCCTGATCAGCGGAAAGCCTGCTTCTCCCTCTCCCGCTCCCCCTGCTTGTGTTTCCTCTCCCTCTGTGTCTCTGCCAAATAAATAAATAAAATCTTTTTTAAAAAACCCACAAAATGGCATAAACCTCAGATCTATTATGGCCCCCAGCCCCCACATTCTAAGCACACTGCCTGACCGTACCATATTTTTCCCCCTCCAGGAGAAAAAAATATCTTGTTTGAATAGTTACAGTGATTGGTTTTGTTTCATGATTTTCTCTGACTTTATGGCATTTTTGCAGCCCATTCCAAATCATATCATGTACATATTTTTTTTCCAGATTATTGAGGTATGACTAGAAAATAGGAATTGTATATATTGTTATACAATGTGCTTTTTAAAAAAGGAGTACCATGTAATAGGCATATACATTGTGAAAAGATTACCACAATCAAGTTAATCAACACATCCATCACCTCAGATGTTTACCATCTGTGCACACGTGCATGCGCGCATGTGTGTATATGTTTAGTGAGAACACTTAAGACCTACTCTCTTTTAACAAATTTCAAGTTTACAGTACAGCATTATTAACTACAGTTACCACGTGACAATACCACATTTTGAGTGATGCTTTCTGGCTATGACAATAAAACCAATGTTAGAAACTAAAAATTAGTTTTACTTTTTTCTTTCTGACCTTCTCCACTTCACATCTATTTATTCACACTTCATCAATTATATTACAAAAATGTCTTTAAAATCTGGGCTTTTCTCTTTAAATTTTCTGAGAATGAGTGCAGGTCTTCGTCAGCTTTAAATCCCCAGACTCCTCTTCTCCATTCTGTACTTATTAACTCCTGAGAAATAAAGTCAGCTCAACCATTCTACTGTTTAAAAGCCACTGTCTCTGATTGTCCCAGAAAAATCCAACTTCATAAAGCTGCCCACTCTAGGGTCATTCACCATAATGACTGTTTGGGGGTGGGGTTAAAGTAGTTGTCCCTTCAGATCTACATGACTTTGCAAACACCTCTCCCTAAAACTCCAATACCCCAGTCTCCACCTGATTTCTTACGACGCCTCATAATCCCATTTGTGACTAGTTCTCTATTAACATCTCAAAATATCATATTATATTTGAAATAATTTGTTTCTGTCAGACTCTCACAAAAGTGTATATGCCCCAAAGCCACTGGTAACACTAACCTTTTCTCTTGTAGTGTCCCAGAAAATAATAGTAATTTAATGTAGTAATTTTTTATAGAAGTAAACTTAAATGAATAGAATTCACAAAATTCCATGTTTCCTTTACAACCCAGAAAATTCTTGTAAAAAGCACCTAAGATTTCCCCAGGAACAGCTTATTCAGCTTTTGTGCTTAAGTATATTTTTTATGTGTCTATAACATAATTTGAACTTTGTATTTATAAACACACATGCACACACACACACACAATCTTTTGCCAATTAGATTGTGAATGGAGAGATATTTCACATATATGGACTCGTAACACACTTCTTTCAAAAAACACTATATGCTCTGCATTGAATAAAATTTTTTGCATCACTGAAATTATACCTGAAGTGTGTTAATGAAGAGGGCTTGCTGTAAATTAAGCTTGAATATTTAAAATTTAGAATCCATCTCTAAAAACCTTTATGCTGATGCTGCTACTTTGACTTTTTTTCTCCATTACCTTATGGATGGTGTTACCTAATCTACCTGTCTTGCAAATTACAGGTGTTGATGAAGCATATCCATTTTAATTGAACTGTTAACCCATGGGAGAATTTCACTTACTCTCTCTTAATGGCATTTATGTTTTTAGATTATTTAGTGGCTTTGATTATTTAGAAGAACCCCTTATGATTTATCAAGTAAAATGACATGATTAATGTTGTACATTATATTTTCTTTAATATGATTTTACAAGTAGAAAGAAGCATCTGCATTTAATCACAAAATTACATTGAGCATCAGTGGTGCATGCAGAGCAGCTCAGACTAGTGCTGGGTTTGTCATTTCTCCTATGATTACAGACATCTATTGGCTATTCCAGTTTTCTAAAGACTGTCACCTTTTTAGCCAGTTTGCAGAAATTGACAAAGGTAGAAACAAGCACAGTTACACACAGTTCAGGAGATTAGGGAACCCTTAGAAGCATTTGTGGCTTTATTTTAATTTAATTATTCTTGACACATAGTCTTCAATTTAGTAGCAGTGAGCTTTTGTATAACTTTCCTAGGACAGAGAAATTCATGGTGATTTCTCTTCTTTTACCATAATACTTGCTGCCTTCTCTCCCTCCTTTTCCCACTTCCATTTTCTCTATTCACTGCCATTTCCTTTTTGGTTTTACACAGGTGTGCCTGGTTTCCTATTTAACGATATATAGATATATATAACAATATATATATCTATATATATGCGACATATATATCTATATATATATATCATTGCTGGAAATGCCCCAAAAGAATAAAAGTTCCAAATCCATGTCAGGTTAAAAAGCCCTAGATAAATTATTGCAAGAGAAGAAAGTTTGTAGAGTCTGACTTATTTTTGTCCATTTATTATATATTAGATTTGAGATAATGAGTACATTACTTAAACTTCCTTAGCCTTAGTTTCTTTTTCAGAAAAACAAAAAAACCCACAAAAAAACAAAATAATATACACCTTATATGCTTGTTGTGGTAATTAAATGCTACATTCATAAGGTGCATTAACATCATGGCTGACAAAAATATTAAGTGCTTCAGAACTGTTAACTATTGTCATAATTACTGGGCCAAGTTACTCTGTTTCCATTCTGGCAAATATTCTCCTAATGATAGATTCATTTAATTAAATGAATATAAATAGAATAAGTTTGAATAGAAAAGATAAATGTTTTAACTTTAAAAATAAAACAACTTTTTTTTAAAGATTTTATTTTATGTATTTGACAGACAGAGATCACAAGTAGGCAGAGAGGCAGGCAGAGAGAGAGAGAGGAGGAAGCAGGCTCCCGGCTGAGCAGAGAGCCCGATGAGGGGCTGATCCCAGGACCACCAGATCATGACCTGAAGACAGAGGCTTTAACCCGCTGAGCCACCCAGGCGCCTAAAACAACTTTTTTTTAAAGGATTTTATTTTTTTATTTGAGAGAGAGAGAGGGAGAACACCTGCTGGGGGAGGGAAAGAAGGAGAGAGAAAATTGGACTCCCTACTGAGCAGAGAGCTGGAAGCAGAAAGCCTGGCATGGGAGTCAGATCCCAGGACCCTGGATCATAACCTGAGCCAAAGGCAGATGTTTAACCAACTGAGCCACCTAGGCAACCCAACAACTGTTTTGATTAAAAACAGAAATCTAAGCAAATGTATTACTATTTCTCCCTATCTAAATACTATAGACTTAAAATTCCATATAGCGGAATAAAGTAATAATACTTTGAAAAGCTCAGATAACGAGAGTTGGAGACAGTATCGTTACAAATATTTAGATATGTTTCTGCACTGAAAATGGGAGTTATCATTTAAATGCATAAACTTGTTTAGAAGTAACACAATTGGGGGGAACAGGAAGAGAGCATGTGATGGGGAGTGGGGAGCCAGAGGAAGAGAGAGAATCTTAAGCAGGCTCCATGTCCAGCACAGAGCCCTGTGTGGGGTTGGATCGCACAACTCTGAGATCATGACCTGAGTTGAAAGTAAGAGTCAGACACTTAATCAACGGAGCCACCCAGGAGCTCCTAGAGGTAACACAATTAAGAGTCTACCAAGAGAAGGGAGGAGCAATACTGGCAGCTAGTCTTCATATGGGCACATAGGTAGTGAGTGAAATCCTTATTGGGCCAAAGATCAAAGGGATGAGCTAAGAATTGTCTTTGGAAAGAATATTTCTCACCTACAATCTTACTTGCACAGCATTTGTTGCAGCTTCAGCTTTAAGCACATATAAACCCTTTAAAGAAACTAAATGATATGCTTAGAAGGACAGAGTCTCAGAATATGAACTGGCACACCAAATGAGAACTCGTCTTCCTTTTCCACTGAATCAGTTTATGGCTTCCACTCTCCTTTCATGCAAGTAACGTAAAGCCTACCAGCCAATCTTTCCTGTGGAGAGATAAAAACTGATAAAACAGTAAAACCGGCTGACACATATACATGTATATATACATGTATATATACATGTATATATACATATCATATATATACATAGGCAGACATACATAATCAATACATACATAATAATCCTTTCCTACTGATAAATACATATAACACATATATAATTAATATATACATACATCTATAATTCTTTCCTATTTTCTTGATCTTCATTTTTTCGTGTATTTACATATAGATTTGAATATCTATCAGCAACTCTTTCCTCTTTTTATAACCCCCATTTTTCACAGCAGCCTGTTTTAACATCTTCAATCTCTCTACAGGAAAGAAAGGCATATAGACTGGTAGGCTTTACTTGAATGAAAGACCAGAGGTAACCACGGTGACCTGTTCAGTATAGAATAAAGGAAAGCTCTCATTTGGCCTGCCAATTCACATATATATGTTGAGGAACTGATGAAAAAGTCCAGAAATTTCCAGATTGTATGTTAAAGGATTTACACATAAAGAATCTATGAAATGAACACATCTACAAGGATTTGCAAAAGTAAAGAAGAGAGAAAATAGCAATGAAGAAATAAATGGAGAAACAAAGAAGAAAATTTCTCAGGTGAAAGAGAGAAATAAGTTTTTGAGCCAAATACCATGTGAAAGTGAATGATTAGTGTTTTTGTTTTTGTTTTTAAACATTCTCACCTAGCTATTACATTTCAGAATGCCCAAAGCAAATGAAAAATTTGAAATATTCCAGATGGATACTAACCCTTTTTCATTTATATTTTTTACATATGTCATTTCCAAGTCTATAGCTTTTTCTCCCATTTTTCATATGGAAAAAAGCTATAGCTTTTCATAAAATTATATGAATTGTTTTTATTGACTCAGTCTTTTATAAGTTATTGAAATTCTTTCTATCTAGGAAATTTTTCCTTATATAAAACATATTACAAAGATATAATCTCCTATACTTTTTCTACAAGTACTCAAAGTTTATGTATTTTTTTCTCACTTTTAAGCTATTTATAAAGCATAGATTTTTTTTTCCATACAAATAATATATATTACTGATACTGGTAATTTTTTTCTTTTAAATGAAATGAAATGTCTCATGCTCCATGAATCTTATTGAACTTTTGAAATTTTGTTTGGAATTACATTGGATACCTTTTGGGTGTTTGGGCTTTGAAATATTTCTTGATTTATTTCTGTTATCTTCAATATTTTTCTCTAAAATTTTGTAATTTTCTCTATGAAAGTCTTATACATATTTCAATTTATTTCTGTATATATTATATCTATATAAATGAGATATTAAAAAGTGATATATTATTTATGTACTGTTTATAGCTGATACATAAGAATATAATTGAGTTCTCAAAATTGATTCATACTCCCAAACTTGCTAAACTCTCTTTAACTCCAATAATTCATATGTTCCTCTAGTAGTTTCCTTGATCATAGTTATATTATCTGTGAAAAGTGACTATTGACTTCATCCTTTCTAACTCATATTTTATGATTTTTTTTCTTGTCTTATTCCACCAATTATTATTAGCAGTATAAGTATCCTTATTTTCCTATAAATTTTCCTTTTTAATATTTACCAATGATAAATATATTTATTTTACATACTTGTCTATTTATTCCAGCTAAGGAAGTTCCTTTCTATATTTCCATTGCTAAGAATAATTTTAAAAGTATGAGTATCTGCCTATAGTAAATTAATGGAATCACTTTTTACACATCTTGATATGATATTTGTCTCTCTTACTCTACTTAGTGCAGCATATTGTACTAATTGATATTCTAATAAATAAATACTTCTTAGTTTGTCCTGAGAAGAGCATATCTTCCTCCTGAATTTCAATTTTGCATACATGTGATTTATTTTGTCTGACTGCATTCACGATTTGTGCTTCTCTGTTCATGACAGAGATTATAGTAAGGTATAGCTATTTTATATGCACTGATGTGGGCTTGTGAGGAATTACCCTAGCCCAGTAACAGAATTAGACACATTGTCTTTGGAACTAACCTCTGTAACATTAGTAGAAAATAGCTTATTTCCATTCCTGGAAGTTTGTGTAATTTACCTCTGAATTGTCTGGCACGGATAGTGTTATGTAAGCAGATTTTTAAAACTAATTCAACTATTTTAAAATCAAACTGATTCAAACTATTTTAAAGTTTATCTCATTTTTATATTTTATATTTATAAAAAATCAAGTCTTTCAAAAGTTTTCATAAACATTAGGCATGTTTTTGTTCAAAGTTTTTTTTTTTTTAAGTATAGCTTAGAAAATACCCTATCTTTAGTTGTGTCCTTATTTCCATAATATTATCTATTTAATCTTTATTTGTCAGATATTTGGCTATCTTATTTGTTTCTTTAATTAAATAGCATTTTATATTATCTTCCTTAATGCATCTATTTTCTTTTTTTTTTTTTAATTTTTTATTTATTTGCCAGAGAGAGAGAGTACACACAAGCAGACAGAGAGTCAGGCAGAGGCAGCGAGAGAAGCAGGCTCCCCGCCGAGCAAGGAGCCTGATGTGGGACTTGATCTCAGGTCATGACCTGAGCCGAAGGCAGTGGCTTAACCAACTGAGCCACCCAGGCATCCCTAATGCATCTATTTTCAAATCAATCCATTTCTATCTATACTCTTAATTTTCTTTATTCTACTTTGATTTCTTAGCTTGTTTATTTGTAAACAACTTAGAGGATGTTGTGGAAATAGTACAAATATTGTGCAGCCTTACTAAACTTTTCCCAGTGGTAACATTTTATATAAATATAATATCAAAGCAGAACACAGACATTGATACATTAATGAATACAAGACTATAGATCTTACTCCATTCCACTAAATTTTGTAAGTATCCACATGCATGTGTAGTTTGCTACAGTTTTATTCTATGTATAAAGATTTATTTATGTAATCCTCACCACAATAAAGATACAGAACTGTTCCCTCACTACAAAGAAATTCTCTTTTTCTACTCTAGAGTTACCCACTTGCTCTTCATCATTTTGGAAATCACTAATTTATTTTTGCTCTCAGTAGCTTCTCCATTTACAGACTGTAACCTTCTGAGATGGAATTTTTTCACTACAGACAGTGGTTTTTTTTGGTTTTTTTTTTTTAACTTTCCCCTAAAATGCCATGTATACATGTGTATCACCATTTATTTGGCCTTTTACCCACTGAAAGACAGGGTTGTTTCCAATTTCTGGCTACTACAAATAAAACTCCTACGAACATTCATGTATAAGTCTTGGTGTGAGCGCAGGCTTTTGTTTCTCTGGGATAACTGTTCAATAGCCCCTTTACCTGGGTTATCTTATAAGTATAGTTTGATTTTATAAAGAACTTCCAAATAATTTCTAGAGTGGTTGTGCCATTTTACATTATTTGAAATGTATGAGAAAAACTTGTGTCTCCAAATTCTTGTTAATATTTAGCCTTTAAAAAAACAAACACATTTTAGCCATTCTGAAAGGTGTGCAGTAATATCTCATTATGGTTTTAACCCAGTGATTCTCAAGCAGTTAAGGATGTTCAACATATTTTCATGTGCTTATTTGCTATCCATGTCTCCTCTTCATGAAAAGTCTGTGCATGCCTTTTGTCAATTTTTTTGTTGAGTTTTGTCAAAACTACATATTTGTAGTACGTAGCTTACATACTTTTTCAAATATGTAGTTTACAAATATGTAGTTTACAAATATTTTTTTCCTTTAACTGCCTTTAGTGTTTGAGTGTTTTTCATTTGGCAAATTTTTTTTTGTTTTGATGAAGTCTAGTTTATCCATTTTTTTTCTTTTATGAATTATGCTTTTTGTGTCATATCTGAGAAATCTTCCTCTAGCCCTAGATGTCAAGAATTTGCACTTATATTTACTTCTAAAAGTTTTATAGTTATACATTTGAATCTGTAACTCATGTTTAGTTAATTTTTTTAAGGTATAATATTTAAGTTGAAGTGTTTTTGTTTGGGGCTTCTATTTTTTTCTTTTTGGTATTTGTTTGTTTTGTCAATAGATATCAAATTATTTCTGCAAAGATTATCCTTCCTTCAGCAAATTTCTTGGGCAGTACTGAAGGTGACTTTCCAGTCAAATATAAATACAGAAAATTACACTCTGTATGAAACTGCATAATTTGTGTGTTTCCCTTTTTTACTTCCTAAGTTTTCTTTACTATGCTAAAAATACTTCTGTAATAGGCAAAAATGTATGTTAAAAATAAAAGGTAGTATTTAGGAGATA
Source organism: Lontra canadensis (assembly GCF_010015895.1). NCBI lineage: Eukaryota > Metazoa > Chordata > Mammalia > Carnivora > Mustelidae > Lontra > Lontra canadensis. The sequence continues at coordinate 8,030,378 of NW_022631065.1, read as the reverse complement.
CTGTGAAGACACTATTTCTTAACCAAATTTTAATCCTTTAGATATGCCTCAATCATTTACTATTATAATTTCAATTCTGAAAGTTAGATGAGCAACAATATTTTACTATTCAAGCTGGTTTGATCCAAAAGATTTTTAGACAGAGCATTTATAAAAGATTAATGGTTTAAATTAATAGGATTCTTCTTGCTACTTATAAATTTATAAGATTTTAATTAAGGCATTGCTTTAGTGCTTTTTAAAATCTCCCTAATAAATACTCTAAACTTATCCCCAGATGGTTTCATTGATGAAAGGAAGCAGTTTATGAAGTTCTGAGATTAGTGCCTGAAACCTAAACAGATCCCATTAAATTAGACAAAAGACATATAAAGATTAAAAATTGAAATTATCATTAGGATGCTGGTAGTAATGAGGAACTAAAAAAATCAGGTGAATCTCCATATTGTGTTTTTTTTCCTTGTAATGAAATATACTTAGATTTGCATTACCCTTTTAGATTCCAATTTAATCCAACACAAAAGCCTCTGCATGAATACCCATGCGAATTCTTCTTATATGTTTTGTTCACTTCCACAATAACAACAACTAATTATATGAAACTTCAAATGAATAAGGGGAGGCTATTATCATACAAATACCTTTTAAATAGGCAACTCTTTCTCAAATTAGCTTAAAAACACTGCCAGCATTTGTTTCCATTACCCCTAAATGACCCTGCTTACCTTAAAACCATATAAGGAACCAGATTCAGAATTTTGGGTTATATTTGCAAGCTACAGGGTTCTGAGATCTGGTAATATGATCATTTGAATGAATTATTGCTTATTGATGTTTACTACATTTTATATACCACATACTAGGTAATTTTTAAGTTCATTTAATTTTTGCATATTTAATACCTAAAATGGTAACATTTACTCATCTTCTGAACTCTAGTGAGGACAAAAGGTTTACATATCTTATTTAGTATTCTGCAAAGTTGGGTTACTAGAATTTTTCAAGAAATATATGAATTCAACATTATATGAATAAATAACTGAGATAAGGAACATTTGTGCATAGTTTAATGTTAAACAACTAGCATTTTTTTTTTTTAAATCAGAGCATGACGCTTAAAAGGAAAGCTGACTGGATTCAGGGCTTTAAAATATGATAGCCCTTTAGCTCGATTGTTTCAATCTGTTATATGAACTCCAGCTGTATTATACTAAGGTCACTGAAATTATTTTATTAGGTAACATTCTAGGAAAGTCCACTTCTGACATTTTAAACATTGTATCACACTCTGAATCCCTAGAATCTGCCCAACTCTCTCTTCTTTCTCCCATTGCTCATCTTCTCCAACTTGATAGAGATCTTGTCTCCTGACATCACCATTTTTCCTATCTATTATTTCTGTGCTGGATTTATTATTTCTTACTCACTTCAAACCCCATAATTCTTTCTGTGCCCTTAACTGTTTCCTTAGGTCTGAAATCCAGTAAGTCATTGTCCTCCCTCTTAGCTTCTTGGGACACTTGATCTTGTATCAACCCAAAACTGTAAGATTTGCCTTTGATTAATTTATCCAGCACTACATGAAGGAATTCCAAAAACATGTGAGTTGGATCTAATAAAAATTCATGATCAACAACATTGGTTTGGTCCTCCCCACTGAAGAGCAAGCTTTCTGTGTGTTGACGCTGCCATTTTGTAAACTTCCTTTCTAGATGTTTTCCACTCTCTTAAAGATGAAGAACTGTACTCTCCCTATAATCTCAGCAGAGGACTATACAGTCTTTTGTGGTAGAAAGTTCATTAAATGTGAACCTCTCCAAATCTCCCCCCTCACCCACCCCAACCAGTATCTGCAGCCTCATCTAAATCTAGACCCTTACCACAGAAAAAGTCTCCTATTGTGCACAAGTCAGTAATACTGCCATCTGCTAATGCATCATTGTCAATAATTCTTCTCTATTTTAATATCACAGCTTTTTATTAATAGTCTTCCCTCCCCATTCTTTTTATCCCCAGTCTTAAAAAGAATGAAATTTAATCTGTCATTTTCCATGTAACTTCAAATGCAGTTTCCTAATCTGTAGCTAAATTTCTTTAAAAATCATTTATTTTCTTTATTTTTCCATCACTTCACCATCTCGGGATGCCCATGCATTCACTGGATACTTTTCAATTCTAACTCACCATCTCTGAGGTATAGAATGGTATTAATCAATACTTTTATTTTAAAATCATGCCTCCTCTTGATCTCCAATGCTTTTTCTCTAAGAGTGGAGTCTATTTGTCTTTCCTTAATTCCAGCACTTGTATTCTCTTCCTTATATAGCTTCTGTTCCCCTTCATTCACCATTTAAAAAGTTCAATTCTCTTTGGGTTTGCCCTTGTTCCTCTTCAGTTTTAATTCTGAGCATTTCCTTGGGTTGTTCTAACTCACACATACTACTTCACATGCCACTGACTGTGTAAAGAAGAGCACAATGAACATTTTCAGCACTAAATATTCTCTTGAGATTTGACATATAGCTGGTTACCTGTTGCACATTTTGAGTAATTCCTAAGCTATCATATTCAGGGTAGATCAAACAGTAAGTGGACTCACCTCCTTCTCACCATCCCTGCCCTGAAAAACAAACAATCAATCAAACAAACAGTTCCTTCCACATTCTATCTTCACGGAGTGGCATTAACTTCTATCTAGTCAAAAAAGCAGAAATCAAGGCTCATTCTTGATTTGTCCTTTCTCTTCATTTTCCTACATCTAATCAGCAAATCCAATCTGCTCAATAACTTAATTAACTCTTAGATTTTTCCTTACTGTTAATCTAAATGCTTCAGATTAGTTCATCATGCTTGTATTTTCAAAACCTGAATATATTTCTAATATCCTCACAATCTATTCCTGTTTCTGTTCACATCATTCTCCCCCATATCTAAGAATATTGCTTTTACTAAAGAGCATATATAATTAGACCATACTCCTGCTTTAAATCGTACCTTAAGTATAAAATTCAAATGTTTTATTGTGATATTAAATGTTCCTTACTAATTGGTCTTCATCTACAATTCAGAAGAATATGTTAAGCTTCACCATGGTATACCCTATTTTCTTGCTATGTGAAATACAGGTCCTTTTTAAAATGTGTTATACCCTATTAAAACATTTCTGTCTTTTAGTATACAAAATGCTATTCTTTATTCTAGGAATATTATTGCCAATCATTTTCCTCAACTGCTTATGATTCTGCCCACTTCCTAACTATAGTAGGAGGTACAAGTTCCTCAGAGCACCTTCCATGACCATTCCAAACCATATGTTTCCTATGCTCCCCACAACAACTAATATAGCATTTAATACCCTTTATGAGATACTTTTCCTTTTTGTCTATCACTCCCAGAAGACTGTGAAGTGATTAGAGACAATGCCCATTTTCTTATTCATCTTTGAATGCCTCCTGCACAGCATGGGGGCCTCAATTATTTAAGCACTTAAGTATTTATTGATTGAATAAATGAATAAATACACTTTTTGACCTCAAGTAGATTACTCTTTTCTTATGACAGGAATTCTCATATCTGCCAGACAGTGAAGTATGAACAAGATCAGTTTGATTTTAGGCCCTTCTATTCAAGATTCCAGACAACTCATCTTTTTGACACATGAATTCTTCAAATATATTTGCAACATTGCATGACTTGCTTTTATATTCATTTTTTACTTTTCTGCAATTTTGCCTTAGATTTATTGAGTTCAAGAAGATACTTCTCTCTTATTTTAAAACTGATAGATATTTGTGGATTTTGATCAATATGGTTCTCAGTCGCTGAGATTATTTTTAAATTCTAGTGGTCTTTATATGCTAACCATAGCAAGTAAATAAAAGAAAGCCAGGGATTAAATGAGGTTTCTGAAGTGAGATCAATTCACCTGCACATTTAGAATAGCATAACAAATTCACTCCACTATTTATCCTAGTCAAAATGTGGCACCTTCATGTCCTGTAACTGGTTAATTACTTTCCCTGTTCTTGCCTCCCTGGGAAACTGGGCAAAGTAATTTATGAATTAATAATCTCATAATCTCCTCCAGTTCGAACATTTAAATATGCAGTCAATTCAGATTCATAGTCTTTTTTTAACCTAGTTTAAAGTCTTTTTTTTTTTTTTTCTTTTTTTTTTAATGACTCAGTCTTTTGTATGGGATTGTTCAGATTCCCTCTACTGCCTGGTCATCTCCTGGATGGCTTTTTGAGTCCTTGGGATAGGGCAGTTTTCTTCAGAATCCTTGCTGCCAATTGATTGATATTGTGTGTGTGTGTGTGTGTGTGTGTGCTGGTTTGTGCTGATCACTGGGACATTACCCATTGCCATCGTCGGTAGACTCAGAAATTCTTACCAGCACAGAAGTATCCACCCTCTCCACCTGTTTACTCTTCCCCAGACCACTTCCTGTTGTCCAGCCCTCTCAGCCCTTCCACATTTCCTCACCATGGCTCATTGGAATATTTGGAATGCATGTATGCCCTGCATAGAACCTCCTGAGCCAGTAATGTTGTGTATGGCTGTCAATTATGCCACATTTTACAGCAAATGATAGACTCTCTCTCCAGGACATACTGGATATGGCTTACAGGTCAGGATCTCCCAAGCTGTGCCTACCAACCCAATTGTGAAATTACTCATCCTTGGCTGCCTGAATTTTGGGGATTTTCTAACATTTTCTCTCTCCTTGGAGTTCAATGGCAAGAAAAGAAAATGGAGGCGAAAAAAAAAAAAAAAGCGAAGATGGGCATGTCTCTCTCTTGCCTTAACTGCAGGCCTCTGACATGGAAATACTTTTTCCATTTTTCCCCTTCTCTGGGAAGATTCCCATTCCATGAAACAGTGAGGTGCAGCTTTGCAGTTCTGGCTCTTGATAAGTTACTGGCATGTTAAAGAATTTAGAAATGTCTCTTTTCTCTTAAAAAAAAAAAAAGTTACTCTTAAAGTAATAGTATTGTTATTATACAAAACTAAGACTTGTATGTAAATAATTGTATTTTAGTTTTAGGTGGTATTTATCTGTGGGTACAGTCAGTATGGAGTTATAAGGCAAAAAAGTATATAAGATCCTAGAATAAATAAGTAAACATGTAAAAAATATGCCTTTCTATTACACATATTTTGATGGTTTTTATATCCTTGTAGTAGACATAGTGGTTCCCCATCAAGACAAGGATACTCATTCTCCCAAGCTGCTGGGAATATTGCCTGTTAATGGTGTAGAACTGGCCCTCTCCATCAACTGACCTTGGCTGAAGGGAACTATCTCATCCAAGGTTACCAGCCGTCTCGAAGGGGGGGCCTAAAATAATTCTAATACCAATTTTCAAAGTATGGGGCCTTTTCCCACCCTCTAAACAATTCTAAGACACCAGTTGAGTGTCCTACAATTCAATACAGATACCATCCACCTGGAGATAACATCAGATCCCACAGATTAAGTGTTTAATCTCACAAGACTGTCCCCCAACTCCAGACCTCAGTTGTAAATCAAGGTTATTACCTGTGCTGACTAACCATCTGTAGTTCAGAGATTCCAATGACCTCCACCTTGGGTTCTATTAATTTGCTGATATGACTTACAAAACCCAGAGAAACATTTTACTTACTAGAGGACAGTTTATTGTAGAAGGCTATAACTCAGCAGCAGCACCATGGAAGAGATACAAAGGGCAAAGCACGTGGGAAAGGATATGGAGCTTCAGTGCCTTCTTCAGCTCACCATACTCCCAGAATCTCTGCATGCTCTCCAGCCCAGAAGTTCTCCAAACTTCTCTTTTGTGTTTTTAATGGAGGCTTCATTACGTGGGCACGGTTCATTAAAACATTGGCTACTGGTGATCAAATCAACCTCCAGCCCTTCTCCCCTCCCCAGAGGTCAGGAGGTGGGACTGAAATTTCCAACCCTCCAATGATAAGGTTGGATCCCCTGGCAATCAGCCTCATTCTTAACTGCTTTCCCAAAGTCACTGCATTAACATAACCTCAGGGTGGCTGATAGGGGTTTGTTAGGAATGTTAAAATGCCTTTATCACTCTCACATCACTTAGGAAATTCCAAGAGTTTTAGAAGCTCTGTGTCAGAAATAGGGAAAAGACAAAATATATATTTAATCACAGTATCACAAGGCCTATGTTCAATAACGGTTGATGCAGGTTAAGAGAACCAATCTTTTCACCCCTGTCCAGAACAAGTCTGAATTCCCATCCCAGCTGCAGCTGCTTATAGAAATTACTGAAGCTTCGGTAAGGCAATGTATCTCGGTTCAGTCTCTCCCTCTGAGAAAACACTGCTTCTCTCATTTCATAGTTTCCTGAGAGCTCCCTTCAACAAGCCACCTGCAAGTAAATCTCCAGTTCAGAGGCTATTTCCCAGAACACCTGACCTATGAGAGTTGATATAGGGATTTTGAAGCCAAACTGATTCCCTGTTCAGTAGAACTGCATCAGAGTACAGTAGCTCCTCTAACCAATCCTGTTCTCCCTTGCTGTCTCATATACATTTTTCCTCAAAGCTTTCCTTCAATAATTACCTCATGTATAAAATCTGTCTCAGAGTCTGTTTCCTATGGAAACTTCCTCCAATAATCCAGATGCTATCTTTGCTTCAAGGCACAGTAAAAGGAACAAAACATTGTAAAGATGAAAAATTAAGATAATAATCCCTTAAATTTTCACAGTATTTTTTCACATTGCCAAGAAAATTGATATTATAATTTCTGGTTTGATCTGAGTAAAAAAGCAGGGAAGAGAAAGATACTGAATGAAACCAGATAGCAGTATTTGTTAACGATTGCTCTTAAAACCTATGACCTTGACTTAGATTTCAACATATTAACCTGTACTTCCTCGGTTGATCTGAGATACATTTTGATATTAATAATAAGAAATAAACAGTAAACAGGACCAAATACAATTCAACCTGTTTATTTCTTTTATATATACACTTGGCCATGTCAGAAACATTGAAAATCACAAAGAAAGAGAAGAGTGTCTTTCAAAGTATATGATGAAAACTTCAGGATAAACCATTTTATATCCTTTAGCATATAAAAATATATAGCTTCTGTAAATAGTAGCAAAGGTCAAAAGGAAATAATATCTGAGAAAGAGATGATAGGAAAAGATGAAGTAAATATGCATGAAATAAAATATGTAAGAAATTAAAACATAGGAAGAAGTAAAAGACTGACATAATGCTGCAAATGAAAAAAATAAAATGGTGGTCAAATAGAAAAGAAACTCAAAGACACTTTTCTGTATTAATTTTTTAAATGGAAAAAAGTTAAGATAACAGACATGAAGGGGAAGTTGAGGAATCAATAGTTAAAGATCATTTGTGATCTTGAGTGTTCAAAAAAAAGTGAAAAAAACATAATGCATGATGGAGCAAATAAATCTTTTTTTGTACTAAAGAAGGTCTTTATATAAATATTGACATGAGGACTCAGCCCTGGCAAAGTAAAATCAATTGAAAAAAACAAAACACGAAGGCTATTTTTTTTGCAATGCTTGATAATTACAAGGGGGGAAAAAGTCAATCAAATGATCTTTAGATTTCTTGATGTAACACTGTTGTTTTGAGTGACATTCAGAACATTTGTCCAAACATGCTGTTTTCATTTGCAAAGATATTCCTATATATGTTGGATTTTGAAAAAAAAAAAAAAAATCAATGCTTTATACACTTATTCAAAAAGTTTTATTTTGTTGTATAATTATAACAAACTATAGTTGGAAAAATTACTAAGAAGGAAGTCTTAATAACTCCTTTGAATCTGGTTATAAAAATAAAACCAGGGCACCTGAGTGGCTTAAATGGTTAAGCATCTGCCTTAGGCTCAGGTCATGATCTCCAGGACCTGGGATTGAGCCCTACATCCAGCTCCCAGCTCAAGGGGAGTCTGATTCTCCCTCTCCTTCTGCTTCTCCCCCTGCTTGTGTTCTCTCTGTTACTCTCTCTCTCTCAAATAAATAAAATCTTTAACAAAATAAAACATTTTAAAAATAAAACCAAATATTTAAATATACTTTTAAAAGAAAATAATAATGCAATATACTGCCAAAATAATAATAATGCAATAATAATCCACAAAAATTCTTTATTGAATACCTACACCTTCAGGCATAATTTACATACATCTTACATAAATTTCACAATGATATTACTAAGTATGAATTTCTATTTGTTTTATAGGTTAGTAAAGACACTAACAAAGACAATGCTTTCTCCTCATGATCACAAATTAAAGAATAGGGAAACATTCATGGAATATATGCTAATACCCACACACATAGCTTTTGTAAAATAACAATATTGTTCATCTATGAGGATTAAAGATAGCCCACCCCTCAAAATTTATCAGATACATTTATTAGTTATCAATAATATCCACATTGTTTCTAATTTTGCTAGCAAAGGAATTTTACATCAATCTAAATTTCCCATCTCTTCATCCCTGGGTGCCATTTATCTGAATTCTTTTTTTCCTTGTTTTTCATTTTCTCTCTCTTAGTTTTTCAGTAATGACCAATGACATTGTTTTTCAAAGCTTATTGGCTTATTCTTAACTAACTAGAATAGGGTCAAAGATGTGTATATCTCTGGCTTATTTTGTTTCTACCTGCTTCTATGTATCCTTTGAACAAATTATGGAATAAAATTTTCTAAGTCCAGTGTCCATCTATCACCCTGTCTAATATTCTACAGTCTCACTTACTTGGCCTTCAAGGCCATGATCTTTTGTTCTCCCAATCCAATTTATCAATCATACTTTTTTGTTAGATCTAAGCCTGAAAGTAGTGAAGTATAATGGAAAGTGCATGCATTTTGAAGGTTGACAAGCTAGAGTTACAGTTCAGAATTCACCATTTGCCAGCTGTATGACATTGAAAAAGTCATTTAGAATTCATTTGAACAATTTCCCCATAAGTAATTGTATTAAAAAATGAATAAAATACATACATTGCAATTTCTGTGATAGCTAAATTTTATACCTTTCTGAAATTAGTTACCCTATTGTAGGGGCTTGCTTAATGACAATTAACTTCCAAACAGAATGAATCTTTCAGTTGTAAAAAATTTGCTATTAAGATGTGTGTGGTGTGTGTTTATTCCTAACTCAGGAAGTGGGGACATAAAGTATTTCAGAAAGAATAAGTAGTGTGTCAGACGATTTATTAAATTACTAATATTATATTAATAGTGTTAATTTTATAATGGTAGCCTATTCAACATACAATGTATGATTTTTGTTGTCTTATATTATCTTTTTATATCAGGTACTTATGTGCTGCTAAATAAATACCTAAATATTAAAGCAGAATATTCTTTATCTGTACTTTTGTTGTTGCTATTGCTTTAGCACTTTACTCTGATACTATTAGAAAGAAAAAAAAATTATACCTCTCTTGATAAAGTACATTCATAAGAAGCAACAATTAAATTTATAATAACTTTTTTGAAATCTATGGGTCAGGGCATAATTTCATTTTAAGGCTGTCATTTAAGAATACTCAAATGTAGGGGTCCCTGGGTGGCTCAGTCATTAAGCGTCTGCCTTCAGCTCAGGTCAGCAGGAAGCCTGCTTCTCCCTTTACCACTCCCTCTGCTTGTGTTCCCTCTCTTGCTGTCTCTTTCTCTGTCAAATAAATGAATAAAAATCTTAAAAAAAAAAAAGAATACTTAAATGTTCATAATAAAAGCTGACATTTCATACTATTATCTATTACTCATGAGGAATTCTTATGATTGCTCACTACTGATATCATGTTGAAAGATAATAAGATTTTAAAATTCTGAACTTTATATGAAAATGGGAACATTTCCAATTATGTATGCGATGCAAAACAGAAGTCTTAAGGAAACAATGGGCATTAGAACAAATTTTTCAATACTCTTCTTCCCCAATTCTGTTTTAAGAAATGTTGAAAGCAGTGTAAAATTTTTATTGTACTAATTAAAAACACATTCAGGGAAACTAAATAAGCATGTATAAGCAAATCTGTACGTGAAAATCACTCATGTGTACACTTACTTGCCAAGGTCCATAGGTATATAGATACACAAAGAGCTAGACAGATCAATAGAAAGATGATAAAGAATATTACTAGCAATGCTACTGATTTCCCTCTTGTTTATCATCAGGCTCTTTGCTTTTCAATACATAGAATTTTTAACCCTTTCTTTGGAAAGAAGTAATATGATGTGGACTTCTCTGAATTAAGAGTCCACTGACAAAATCATATTTTAAAAATCTTATGTGCTATTTACTATCTACTTTGTGATTAAAAAAAAAAAAATCTTGAATACTATGTGGATGAGAATTGGAAATGTCCAAAATCAAGAAAATGGAAAAGATGCAAGTATTTACAATATTATGGTCAAAACCAAAATCATTTTAAAAGAGTATGTCTGATTTTTTTCATGCAACATGATTAAGAAATTATAAAAATAATAATAAGAAGAATGTTGTCTCTACTGAGGGGGAAATTAATTATTTGGAGGTATTAACATATCTCAGTACAAAACTTTTATCTTCTCTAAAGGGGCTATATCTCTAATCAGTTATAGGAGGTGTTTATTTCAGCAGTCTAAGGAGCAGGATTTCTTGGGCAGCTTTACTTTGTGAAACACTACAGCTACAGAGATGAAGACTTGCCCTCAAGAATCAGTTTGTAAGAAATATGGACATGTCAAAATATTTCAGATACCATAAGAATTTTTCATAGTTAACAATATATTAGACAACAAAGAAACCTTTAATATAGTTTATAAAAATAGAAAAAGTGTAAGTCATCCTTTTATGGAAATCTAATAAAATTATAACTGAATAACAAAATATGAGACAAATAATGCTTATAACTAGAAAACTGTAAACTCCCTTTAAAATAATATGAGTTAAATTTAACAGTCAGAGTTTAGAAAATAAAATATGTATTAGGACCTATGGTCCTTGACTCCAGAAGAGCTCTGAGGTAAATTTATGATATCAAAGCTTTACAGGACTTGATAACAAAATTAAAACCAGATGAAACAGACTTCTCCTACTGGCTATAAGGACTTCACTTGAACCAGACCAATTTTTTCTCCTGAGAACAACTATAAAACTAGGAAATATACCAAGAAAATAAAAATTCCAACTGTTTGAAGGCATAAGAAAGAAATGAATCCAAGACTTGAGGGGGAGAGAAAGAAGCCCCCCAATCCTGCCCCATGTTATTTCCATCATTTTTGATTCCTGATGCAAAATTGTGCTGCCCAGCAGAAAGCAGCAATCTAGAGTTTTCTCAAAAGCATCAAAGATCTGGAATGAAGATGGTGGAGGAGTAGCAGACTGAAATATCATTAGGTACCAGGAGTTCCACTAGATAGTTATCAAATCATTCCGAACACCTACAAACTCAACAGGAGATAGAAGAGAAGAAGAGCAGCAATCTAGGGACAGAAAGTTGACCACTTTCTGGAAGGTAGGATGTGCAGAGAAGTGAATCTGAAGCCACAGGAAGTTAGACCGCAGGGGGAGGGTCCAGTTCCTGGCAAGCAGTGGAGCAGTGGAGCACAAAATCAGAACTTTAGTAGAAGTCTGCTCCACTGAGGGACATTGCTCCAGAGGCTAAGCAGTGCAGCCCTTGTGGGGACAGTGTGCTCTCAGGTCCTGCGGGGTCAGAGAAAGACCACGGGTGTCTGAGTGTGGCAGAGCTGCCAGGTATCGAAGCAGGGAAGCTGGCTATAGAGATGGAGCCAAGGAGTGAGATCTCAGCTCGGGGTTACCTTAAACTGTGATCCAGGCACAGTCGGGCCACTTTTTGAGCAGGGACCCCTCAAGTGACAGAACCAGAGAGACCCCCTCCATCCTCTTCTGGGAGGAGCGGCGCAGGAGAATGCAGCAAGAATCTGCTGGGTCTGTGCAGACCCAGGGTCTGTGCACCAGAGATAGAAATGCTCAGTTACAGGCTGGGTGAACATGGAGTGCAGCCTGAGACCACTGAGACGGGAGTGATTGACTGCTTTTCTCTGAGGGCGCACTGAGGAGTGGAGACCCAAGCTCTTGGATCCTCATAGCTGGAGATTGGGAGGCCATCATTTTCATTCCCATCCTCCAAAGCTCTATGGAAAGTGTACAGGGAACAGAAGCAAACCCGAGCAGATTACTTAGCCTGGCACCTGGCAAGGTTGGCACAATTCCGTCTCAGGCAATGACATTTGAGAATCACTGCAACAGGCCCATCACCCAGAAGATCAGCAAGAACATCCAGCCAAGACCAAGTTCATATATCAACGAGAACTGAGGAACTCCAGAGCTAAGGGAAAGCAATGCATAGAATTCATGGCTTTTTTTGCATGATCCTATAGTCTTGCAAAGTTAACATTTTTTTATTTTTTTTCTTATTCTATTTTTTTTTAACATTTCCTCTTTCCTCTTTTAATGTTTTTTAACTATATTAACTTAACAATACCTTTTTAAAAGAAAATCTTTCTAAATTTTCATTGCTGTAGTCATATTTTATACCTTCGTTGTATTTAACCTTATTTTTGGTATGCATATAGGTTTTATGCATATGCATATATGCATATAGGTTTTTTCTACTTAAAATTTTGGGATACAATTTCTTCTAATAGATCAAAATATACCCAGAATCTGGCACATGGCTTTGTTCTAGTCTCCAGCATAATCACATTGTCTCCACTTTTTTTTTTCTTTTTCCAACCAACTTATTTATTATAAATTCCTTTTTTAGACTCTTTTTTCAATTTTCATCTTTCCAGTCATATTCCATCACCCACTGTTTACCCTTATTCTTGTATATATGTGTATATCTTTCTTTAAAATTTTGGGAACTAGTTTCTTCTTAGAGACCAGAATACACCCAATATCAAGTGGGTGGCTCTGTTCCATTCACCAGTTTTAATACACACACACACACACACACACACATATATACATATGTGTGTGTGTGTGTGTGTGTGTATTAGTATCAGGTCTCTTCTGATTTGTTTAGCATATATATTTCTGGGGGCTTTGTGACCCTTTTAGTATTTTATTGTTTCATTCATATATTCTTATCTGGATAAAATGACAAGGCAGAAAAACTCACCACAAAGAAAGCTATAGACCTAAGTAATATAGACATTGGTAATATGTCAGAGCTAGAGTTCAGAATGACAATTATCAAGGTGCTAGCTGGGCTTCAAACAGATATGGAAGATATTAGAGAATCTATTTCTAGAGAGATAAAATCCCTTTCTGGAGAAATAAAAGAACTAAAATCTAACCAAGTTGAAATAGAAAAAAAAGCTACTAATGAGGTGCAATAAAAAAACGAAGGCTCTTACTTCTAGGATAAATAAGGCAAAGAAAGAATTAGAGATACAGAAGACCAAATGACAGAAAATAAAAAACCTGAGAAAAAGAGAGTCAATAACTACTTGACCATGAGGGGAGAATTCAAGAGATAAGTGATACTATAAGATGAAACAATATTAGAATAATTGGGATCCCAGAAGAAGAAAGGGGGGGGGGGCCACAAAGTATACTGGAGTGAATTATCATAAAGAATTTTCCTACTAAGGCAAAGGGAGCAAGCATCAAAATCCAGGAAACACAGAGAATCTCCCTCAAAATCAATAATAATAGCTCCACAGCCCATCATTTAATAGTAAAACATAAAAGTCTTAGTGACAAAGAGAAGATCTTGAAAACAGCTTGGGAGAAGAAGTTTGTAATATACAATGGTAGAAATATTAAATTAGCAGCAGACTTAGCCACAGAGACCTAACAGGCCAGAAAGAACTGGCATATATATTCAGAGCACTAAATGAGAAAAAATATGTAGCCAAGAATACTATATCCAGCTAGACTGTCCTTGAAAATAGAAGGAGAGATAAAAAGCTTCCAGGACAAACAAAAATTAAAAGAATTTGCAAACACCAAACCAAACCTACAGGAAATATTGAAAGGAGTCCTCTAGGCAAAGAGAGAGCCTGAAAGTAGTAGACCAGAAAGGAACAGAGACAATATACAGTAACAGTCACCTTAAAGGCAATACAATGGCACTAAATTCATATTCCTCAATAGTTACCCTGAATGTAAATGGGCTAAATGCCCCAATCAAAAAACACAAGTATCAGAATGGATAAAAAAAAAATAAAACCCATCAACGTGTTGTCTACAAGAAATTCATTTTAGACCCAAAGACACCTCCAGATTTACAGTGAGGGGGTGGAAAACAATTTACCATGCTAATGGACATCAAAAGAAAGCTGGGGTGGCAATCCTTTTATCAGAAAAACTAGATTTTAAGTGAAAGACTATAATGAGAGATGAGGAAGGACACTGTATCATATTGAAAGGGTCTGTCCAACAAAAAGATCTAACAATTTTAAATAGCTATGCCCCTAACATGGGAGCAGCCAACTACATAAACCAATTAATAATAAAATCAAAGAAACATATTGACAACAATATAATAATTATATGGGTCTTTAACACCTCCCTCACTGAAAGGGACAGATCAAGCAAAAGATTAACAAGGAAATAAGGGCTTTAAAGGACACACTGGACCAGATGGACATCACAGATATTTCCAGAACACTCTACCCCAAGGCAACAGAATACATATTCGTCTGTAGTGCACATGGAACATTCTCCAGAAGATATCACATCCTGGGTCACTAATCAGTTTTCAACTGATACCAAAAGATTGGGATCATTCCCTGCCTATTTTCAGACCACAATGCTCTGAAGCTAGAGCTCAATTACAAGAGGAAAGTTGGAAAGAACTCAAATACATGGAGGCTACAGAGCATCCTACTAAAGATTGAATGGGTCAAGTAGGAAATTAAAGAAGAGTTGAAAAAAAGTAATGGAAACAAATTCAAATGAAAGCACAAGTGTTCAAAATCTCTGGGACACAGCAAAAGCAGTCCTGAGACAAAAGTATATAGTGATACAAGCCTTTCTGAAGAAACCAGTAAGACCTCAAGTACACAACCTAACCTGACACCCCAAGGAGCTGGAGAAAGAACAGCAAAGAAAGTCTAAACCCAGCAAGGGAAATCATAAAGATCAGAGCAGAAATCAATGAAAGAGAAACCAAAAGAACAGTAGAACAAACCATGAAACTAGGAGCTGGTTCTTTGAAAGAATTAAGAAGATTGATAAACCCCTGGCCAGACTTAACAAAAAGAAAAGAGAAAGGTCCCAAATGAATAAATTCATGATTGAAAGAGGAGAGATCACAACCAACACCAAAGAAATACAAACAATTATAAGAACATATTATGACCAACTATATGCCAGCAAATCTGACGATCTGGAAGAAATGGATGCATTCCTAGAGGCATATAAAATACCAAAACTGAACGAGGAATATAAAGAAAACCTGAACAGACCCATAACCGGTAAGGAGATTGAAGCAGTCATCAAAAATCTCCCAATAAACAAGAGCCCAGGGCCAGACGACTTCCCAGGGGAATTCTACCAAGCATTTAAAGAATTAATTCCTATTCTCCTGAAACTGTACCAAGAAATAGAAATGAAAGGAAAACTTCCAAACTCATTTTTGGAGGCCAGCATTACCTTGATCCCATAACCAGACAAAGACCCCATCAAAAAGAATTACAGACCAATATCCTTGATGAACATGGATGCAAAAATTCCCATCAGAATATGAGCCAATAGGATCCAACAGTACATTAAAAGGATTATTCACTATGACCATGTGGGCTTTATTCCTGGGCTGCAAGGTTGGTTCAACATTTGCAAATCAATCAATGTGATACAACACATTAATAAAAGAAAGAACAAGAACCATATAATACTCTCAATAGATGCTGAAAAAGCATTTGACAATGTACAGCATCCTTTCATGATAAAAACTCTTCCAAGTGTAGGGATAGAGAGTACCTACCTAAATATCATCAAAGCCATCTATGAAAAACCCACAGTGAATATCATTCTCAATGAGGAAAAACAGAGCTTTTCCTCTAAGGTCAGGGACACAGCAGGAATGTCCATTATCACCACTGCTATTCAACATAGACCTAGAAGTCCTGGCCTCAGCAATCAGACAACAAAAAGAAATAAAAGGTATCTGAATTGACAAAGAAGAAGGCAAACTCTCACTCTTTGCAGATGGTATGATACTTTATGTGAAAAACCTAAAAGACTCCTCTCTAAAACTGCTAGAACTTGTATAGGAATTCAGTAAAGTGTCAGGATATAAAATCAATGCACAGAAATCAGTTGCATTTCTATACACCAACAGCAAGAGAGAAGAAAGAGAAATTAAGGAGTCTATCCCATTTACAATTGTACCCCAAACCATAAGATACCTAGGAATAAACCTAACCAAAGAGGCAAAGAATCTGTACTCAGAAAACTATAAAGTACTCATGAAAGAAATTGAGGGAGACACAAAGAAATGGAAAAACGTTCCATGCTCATGGATTGGAAGAACAAATACTGTGAATCTACCTAAAGCAATCTACATGTTTAATGAAATCCTTATCAAAATACCATCCATTTTTTTCAAAGAAATGGAACAAATAATCCTAATATTTATATGGAACCAGAAAAGACCCTGAAGAGCCAGAGGAATGTTGAAAAGGAAAGCCAAAGTGGGTTGCATCACAATTCCAGAATTCAAGCTCTATTACAAAGCTGTCATCATCAAGACAGTATAGTATTGGCACAAAAACAGATAGATCAATGGAACTGAATAGAAAGCCCAGAAATGGACCCTCAACTCTATGGTCAACTAATCTTTGACAAAGGAGGAAAGAATGTCCAGTGGAAAAAGGACAGCCTCTTCAACAAATGGTGTTGGGAAAATTGGAGAACCATATTCAGAAGAATGAAACTGGACCATATCCTTACACCATACACAAAAATACTCAAAATGGATTAAAGACCTCAATGTGAGACAGGAATCCATCAAAATCCTTTAGGAGAACACAGGCAGCAACCTCTTTGATCTCAGCCACAGCAACATCTTCCTAGAAAGATCATCAGAGGCAAGGGAAGCAAGGGCAAAAATGAACTATTAGGACATCATCAAGATCAAAAGCTTTTGCACAGGAAAGGAAACAGTCAACAAAACCAAAAGACAACTGACAGATTGGGAAAAGATATTTGCAAATGACATATCAGGAAAAGGTCTAATATCCAAAATCTAGAAAGAACTTATGAAACTCAACACCCAAAGAACAAATAATCCAATCAAGAAATGGGCAGAAGACATGAACAGACATTTCTGCAAAGAGGACATCCAGATGGCTAATAGACACATGAAAAAGTGCTCAACATCACTCAGCATCAGGGAAATACAAATTAAAACCACAATGAGATATCATCTCACACCAATCAGAATGGCTAAAATTAACAAGTCAGGAACCTACAGATGTTGGCGAGGATGAGGAGAAAGGGGAACCCTCCTACACTGATGGTGGGAATGCAAGCTGGTGCAGCCACTCTGGAAAACAGCATGGAGGTTCCTCAAAAAGTTGAAAATAGAGAGCTACCCTATGACCCAGCAATCACACTACTAGGTATTTACCCTAAAGATACAAATGTAGTGAGGCAAAGGGCCAATGGACCTGAATGTTTATAGCAAAACTGTGGAAAGAAACTAGATGTCCATCAACAGATGAGTGGATAAAGATGATGTGGTAGATAGACAGATAGATAGATATCTAGATATACATATGTATATGTATGTATATATATGTATATGTATGTATATACATATGTATATCTAGATATCTATCTAGATATCTATCTATATATATATCTATTTATAGAATGGAATACAATGCAGCCATCAAAAGAAATGAAATCTTGCCATTTGTGATGATGTGGATGAGAAAGACGATTATCATATGGTATCTCTGATATGAGGAATTTGAGAGGCAGGGTAGGGGGTTTGGGGGCTAGCAAAGGAAAAAAAAATGAAACAATATGGGATTGGGTGGGAGACAAATCATAAGAGACTCTTAGTCTCACAAAACAAACAGGTTAGCTGGGGGTTTGGGGAGTAGGGAGACGGTGGTCGGTGATAGATAGATAGATATGTACATATAGATCTAGATAGATAGATAGATAGATGATAGATAGATAGATAGATAGGAGGCTCAGCTTAAAGACTGTGTTTCACCACTAATAATATTGAAATAAAGGCCAATATTGTTATGAATATCAACAGGTAGATCACAGATCCAGCTGAACTAATTTACACAAATGAATTTAGATTTTGTTCTTGTTTTTCTGGTTCTTATTTCTTTTTGTTCTTTCTTTCTTTTTACTCTTTCTTTCTTCTTTCCCCTTCCTTTCTTCCTTCCTCTCTCCCTTCCCTCCTTCTTCTTTTTTTTTTTTTTTTTTTTTTGTCTTTCCAAGTTAAGTAAAGCAACATCTCCTAGAATTACAGGGCTCCAGAAAACATAGGACCTATGTTGATAGCATACCATAGCACACACTCGTAGTCAACAAATCATTCAGACATGGAATAGAAAATTTAATCCTACCTTGGCAAAGGAGAAAAGATAATATAAATATTTTTAAACATTTAATAGGCAGTTTTTATTGACAAGAGAAAAATTACAATGGGTTTAAATCAAATTAGTTTGGATCACAATAAGCAAAATACCTGGATAACAATAGCTCTGGATCTAGAATTTCTTCCACTAAGTTGTCACACAATCAGCTTATAAACTGGAGATACCACATAATTGAGTTGAAAAGCATTGTTGTGTGCTTTTTATAAGTGTGAAGTATGACTTAAGGTCATGGCAGAGAGATTAGCACATCCCTTTTATAATAGTTCACTGATATGTTTTGTGCAAACTCAATTTCAAGAAATGGTTTATCTCTGCAGATAAATGTTCATATTCTCTACAATCATAAAAAGTACCAAAAAATCAACAAAACAATATTTCTTGAAATGGAAAGACTGGGGTATATATGAGATATACTATAAAAGTATACTGTACATATACCATCTTTTATATAGTCTGTATAGGAAAGAAGCTTTATTAGATTATTTTCCAGCTTTTTGCAACCTCTGTCACAGACATGACTAGGCATAGTTCTACCTATTCAATGTTTTCTTTGTATTCAATCCTCCTTTTTTTTTTTTTTTTTTATGCTTCATTTCAGTGAAGTTAGGGGTGAAGCCACCATAGGTAACAATGCTATGTCTCATGGGGAATGTTGGTGTTTTCAAAAGTGAGTGTTCATACAGCTCTTTTTCATGGTGAAAACACCTGGGAGAATATGGCTTTGGAATACTTTCCAGTGTTCCAAATAAATAACTTGAAGAATTTGCCTAAGAAAAAAAGCACACATCGAGAAGAGAGTATGATGTGTCAGTGTCTTGCATTTTATTATTGCTGTGCATCACATTTATGAAGACATAATAAATAGTCGTAATAGAAAAAGGGTAGTTAGAATAAAATAAAGTGGTCCATCAAGTACTCAGCTCAAGTTTATTACTGCAATGGACTTGGGTTATAATTACCAACAGAGGAGAGAATAACTATAAGTTATTTTTATGTAAAAAGCATATTATACTAAGCCAACATAGTAACACAGTTTTTATGAACCACAATAATTACACTGAAGAATCACACAAGTACATTTTCCTAAAAGAAGAAGGTAGGTGTTGATAAGCTACTATAGAACTTTACAGTTGCAATGAACAAAAATAATTGTCATGGCAAAATAATAAAAGTGCATTAACTTTTGTTGCAATGCTTGAGAGAGATTAAATAATAAAATTAAACAATACTTATTAAATGATAAAAAGGTTTTATATCATGTTTAAAGTCTTTATTTTGAAATGGCTTTTTTTTTTCATAGAAATTCTCTGTTTATGCAAAGTTGTTTATTATCCTTCACTAGTGGTATGTGGGAGATCATTTCCAATGCCAAGAATGCTTTTCTATAATACTTTAGTGAATTAATATAGGAGAAAATTACTTTTAGGTGAGTATAAATTTAAATATCTACTTTATAAAACTACGATTTTATCTCAAGCCACTATGATTTTATCACTATATTCGATTTTACATTTGCAAGCTTATAGAAAAGTCAAATGCTATTACCAGTTATTTAATGTCTGATAACTAATTAAAGTGTATTTTATTAATTCCTATTCGAATGCAAATGGCAGACTGTTAAAATAGAACACAGTATCAGGGATATATCTTATAGGAGCAAACTACCATACATGGGCTTCATGGAGAGAGATATGACTTTGTGTAGACTATTTATACAAATTCTTGGCTGTACATTGATCATGAGGACAACCACTGATACAAAGGAGTTTAATATATTGAGTAGTAAACACAGAGTTTTATAGATATATGCAGAAATAAAAAATATTCTATTTAAATTTAAATATCAGTAAGACCTTTTCTCAGCCCAGAGATTACTGATGACCACGATATGATAATCAGGTAAAGAAGAGCACTATTTAGACAATTTTGAAACTTTTAAATGTAGGGAAATCCTGGGATAAAATTTGGAAGATGTATAATAAAATACCTAAAATATCTCAGAAAAGGGCTGGGGGGAATGCCCTGAGAACATCTGGGCAAGACATCTATCTCCTTTTTTTTTTTTTTTTTAAGAATTTATGTATTTATTTATTTTAGAAAGAAACAGCATGCATGGGGATAGGAACAGAGGGATAGAATCCCAAGCAGAATCCTTGCCTAGGATGGAGCCTGATATAGGGCTCCCTCTCACTCTATCACACTGTGATCATGACCTGAGTGGGATGTTCCACAGACTGAGCTCCCCAGATGCCCTGGCACTTGTCTGTTTTATAAGGACACAGCATGGCAAGTAGGGCAGCTTTTCCTGGGTGATGATGCTTTGTGTTCTTCTTCTGGCATTCAGGAGTTGGGTTTTGTCTATTTGTATATTAGTTCCCTAATATGTATGGAAGTTGCCACATTGATTCTGCCTTCTAGTCTTGTCTCTGTTGATGAGGCCCTATCCAAAAAGGCAAAGGATGGAGACAACATCTATAGCTGGTGTGTACAGTTTAACTCCAGTGGAAACATACCTTGACAGTTATTAATTTTCTATTTTTTAAGGTTTTCACATATTTGAAATATAATCCTCATGAGGACATATGTCACATTACACCTTCACTGAATTATTGTCAATTTCCCACACCACTTGATCAACAGAAATAGTAAGATTATAGAAATAGCAAAACAATAACATTTCAAGGAAATATACATACAATCAAAATATGTCCAAGTATCCATTTATACTGCCTGCCTGGCCTCTAAAGTCTTCCAGGAGTAGAAAGGCAACAGTTATTGAAACAGAAATAGTGAGGAAGAATGAAAAATTTTGAACCTTATCTTCCCTCACCCTCCCCCATAAATGGCTAATGAATTAGTGAGATAAAGCACATAGGATATACCACTATATATGTGATTCCAGGTAGAATACTAAAAATAATAACTTCTTGCTTTCCACAATTAAGAAATAAAAGTTAATTAAGTCTGTCTATACTCCATCTACATTTCCATTCATGATTCTTTTTTTTAAATAAATTTGCTCTTCCCCATTTTACCCATTTTCTCATGTCAGATTCATTAAAAGCTTTTAATATACAAGCCAACATTTATTTTCACAGCATTTTCACAACTGAGAGTTCTTTGGAGAAACACAGTATTACTTCATTTTCTTGCTTCATCAGTATTGCTAATGCTATGCTTATTTTAACAAAATATTTTCACTGCAGCAGGGGTGTGGTAGGGAAAAAATGCTCTTGAATGAAGAAAGATTAAGATTTGGTCATGTGATTATGTGTGTGGAGCACAGAATAATTCCTTAACCACGGTCAAGATTATGAGTGAGTAGCCCTGTTTGATGCTAGGAACTATTTTTAAATGAATTTTTCCTAAAATTCTTTCTCCTATCTCTTTTTATGTATGTGCATGAATAAATCATTTTTATAACCAGTGCCTAAATACCATATTCTATGGTAACATTTACTATATATGTTTTTCATTTTATCAGAAGAAATTTATTCAAAGGTATAGTGAACTTGTTTTAAATTATTTAGATCTATTGGGGCATCTGGGTGGCTCAGTGGGTTGGTTAAAGCCTCTGCCTTCGGCTCAGGTCATGATCCCAGGGTCCTGGGATTGAGCTCCTCTTCGGGCTCTCTGCTCGGCAGGGAGCCTGCTTCCCTTCCTCTCTCTCTCTGCCTGCCTCTCTGCCTACTTGTGATCTCTGTCTGTCAAATAAATAAATAAAATCTTTTAAATAAATAAATAAATGGATAAGTAATTTGGATCTATCACTTTATGATTTCCACACAGCAGAACATGAAAACCAGGATTTGCGTTTCATATCAGTATAAACAAGAATGATCTGTTCATTAACATTACACTTACCTACATATCTAAAAAGAAACCAAGGGTTTCAAAATTGAAAATAACATATTTTATTCATTATTTCAACAAACGTTTATTGAAGACCTACCTTAGCAGGCAGGCATTTTGTTAAGTTCTGAAATAGCAGTGAACAAATTGGCGTGGGAGGTGAGTGTAGTGCCTGTAGTGAGTGAAACAGATGTTATATAAATAGTATATTCTACACAGTTATAAACACTTAGGAGACAAATCAAGAAAATGGAACATGGGTTTTGGAATAAGGGCAAGGGTTCAAATTTGAATAAAAATGTGAAAGCAGTGAGAAAGCTAACCAAGAGTGTACATGAGGACAGCACCCAAGCAGAAAGAGCTGTACTCGTGGGCATAGCCAGAAGGTTGCTGTGGTTGAAAGGAGTGTTTGAGAAAAGAGTAGGCTATGAGGTCAGGAAGATTACAAGGGCTTTTAAAATATGATTGAAGTGTGGTATTATTAGAGGTCTGTAATGAAAAAAAATCAGATTAAAATGATATTTTCTCAGAATCACTCTACTGCTGTCTTGAGAAGAGAAGGAAAGATTAGGGGAAGATTGGGGTTGATGGGGAGAGTTGGGGTTGATGGGGGTTGATGAGGAGACCCAGTTAAACCTCTTTTACAATAATCTGGAGAAATGAGAAGATACTCTGGTGATGGCAAAAAGGGCGTGAAAAGTAGACAAATTATGATTATATTGTGAATTTCCCAGTAAAATAACAAAAGTGAGACTGATGAATCACCTGAATTCTTAAGCAAAATGTATGTAATAGAAACTTCAGTAAATATAAGATGATGAAGCCAAAATAGGAGAAACATGCTTAGACTCTGAAAAAATATATATATCCAGCTTTGTCTCCATGAAGCACATTGTGAAGAGGGGAAATATCTATTCCAATCTTACTGCCAATTTCCCAATCAAATACAAATATAAATTGGCAAGGATCTGGATATCAGTCTAACTATTGTAGTTCCCTATTTTCCTACATTTTTTGACAAAGTATTTTAATTAAAGCACAGTGTATGTAAAAGTTGAATAATCACACGTTTATACGGCTCAATAATTTTTTTTAAATAAAGACACTATGTAACCACCACACAGACTGAGAAATAGAAAATACTGGTACCCTCTCCTAGACATTTTTACCCCCAAGATTACTAGGTTTTATTATAATACACTAATTTTTACCTGTTTTCGTACATTATATACAGGCATTTACTCTTCTGTGTCTGTTGTTTTTGCTCAACATTACACCTGTGAGATTCATCCATTCTGGAATATAACATAATCTGCATATGCTCAGGACTGAATAATATCTATTGTATGAATACATCAGAATCCATTAACTCCTTCTATGGTTAACATTTGGGTTGGACTACAGTGGATTACAGTCTGAACATGGAGAAGATGTTGCAGGCATAAAAGTTCATCATATTGACTTCTGATTTTAAACATATATTAGGGTATACCAAAAATACACCAAATGAGTATGAGGTAATGAAAAAACTGAGGAAAATATATGTGGCACAGAGTCCAAGATGCTAGTATTGTTAATAGATGATTATATTGTGTCCAATGCAAATGCGAGCATTCCACTCCATGACTGAAAATAGTGGACTGTTCTGCTGAGCTTCATGTAAAAGTAAAGGGGTTCAAGAAGAAGATGCAGGTGAGACCAAAATGGAGGTAATTCCTACCAATTCCTCTCATATGCTCAGACAGTAAATGAACCAGCGTCTTCCCTTCTTTATCCTACCCAGGTTTGTTAATATCTCCAGTTCCTAGAGGCAAATACCAGCAACACTTGATGGTGGGAAAAAGCAAAAATTCTTCTCAAACCTCCAGTCTGGTTGGGAACCCTATGGGTGAGGGAAAACAACTCAGTGAAATAAAACCTGAAACCACCTAAACAAGTTTCACACTCCTCTAAGGGGGTTATTTGAAGATTTTGTGACAATTGTCCTTACTATGCAAGAGCAGAGAGGAAAACGAGATAGAATTAAAAGTACTGAATATTGGTTTGCTCAATATATGCCTGGATGCAATTCAACAAATCCAATATTCACCTAGAAATATTATCTGGTAGAGAAAAATTGTGGAACATTAAAAATGTAGCAAGTTAAAATGGAAGGATTATCTTGAATATTATTAGTGAGTAGGCCTTTAAGAAGGAATAGAAGTAGACTCTCTCTTTTTGTAAATACATTGGTGTTATGTCTTGGGTTTTAGTCTAAAACGCTTTTGTAAAAATATACAAAGATAAAAAATATATATACAAGATACCTGAATTCTATCCTCACTGAGTTCATTAGATGAAGTATTTTACTAGGCAATGGAAGAATATGACTAAAAAGAAATTTTCTGAGGATCTAATGTAAAACCTGGTGATTGTATCATTGCAGTTTGTTAAGTGAGTAGATTGAAACGTTCTCATTAAAAAAAGATAAATATGTGAGGCGATGGCTATGTGAATTAGTTAGATGGTGGGAATCTTTTCACAATGTATATGTATGCTAAATGACCATGATGTATACTTAAAATAACTTGCCATTTATTTGTCAATTATACATCAGTAAGGCTGAAAAAAAGAGAGAAATTTTCTTCAGAAAAGAGGGGGGTTTAAGCAATGCTATGCAATGCCTTTAAACATTTCTGATTAATACCTCCTTAAAATGCCAAGGAAAACAATTCTATAGGGACAAGTGCAATAATTATGCATTCAACGTAGTGTTTCAACTAATAAATCCTGACATTTCCTAGAGGGACATTATGAAATCCTAGATCTTCACATTAGGGTACATACCTTGCTGTCTAACATACAGTTAGCTAATAACAATGATAAGCACACACACAGAATATACTCACACAAATACAAACCCATATAAAAAGAGAAGTAGTAATACATTATCCCTAAGCTAATAACTTATTGACTGTTCAGAGTTAAGGGACAGGTCAATATAAGAAACAGAGGGGAATTCTTTTGGTTCTTTCCACAAGTATATCATGGTGTGAGGAAATACACTGAGTAAAACACATATTAAGAAAAAAAAATCATTTATCAGACAACTTGACCATAAATCTACTTGCCATTTTAATGGAACTAAATAGCCTGCAAACTAACTCAAAGAAGGTGAATAAAATGAAAGTCTTTTCTTTGGGATAAAAAAATACATAATGTATTTTTATTATCTGCGATGATAATGTAGATGAAAGATAGCTGCATATCAAAACTATACCTTCTAATGTTCCCAGCATAGACAGTAATGATGTATCATTATTCTCCAATATCATTCCCAGGATAGTTTGTTTTCCTGGCTTCCTCTTTGACTAAATTGATTATTTGATCTACATGGTACTACCCTTAGAGGTTGCTGTCCAGAATCTAGAATTGTGTTTAAATAACCAGGGCAAGTTGTAATCATGAAACTAAGAAATGCTCCTGTACTTCAATGTTACCTTTTATTAAGATAATCTAAGGCTCCTAGTCTCCTCTTGGTCATGACAGTGTCCCTGACTTTCCTTGTTCTTTTTGTTTGTTTGTTTTTAATTTATATCAGTAATGATTCACGGATATTCATTTTATACTATGACAATAATCAAATAATATTTTTTCCCCCTCACAAATTGTTGAAGCTTTATAGCCATAGCTTCCTGTGAATAAAAAACCTACATCCATGGAGGGTCATTTCTTTAAAATATAATCACTTTTGTTGGTCACCTTCAGTTCTAGATGTGAAAGCTAGGTTTAGAGAATGCAGCTCCTATAAATTTTCACAATCTAAATTAAGCAGTTCTTCTGTCCTTTTTGTCAGTCACATCTTTTTCATGCCGTTTACCTTTCAACCTAAAGATGGAAATTGCTGCACTGATCTTTAAAATTAGTCATCTTATTCCAGAACACAATCACCAGAATAACCTCCAAAGTATCAAGTGACAATGATAATGACTATTACCAATAGGTAATACCTCCTACTCTCTCTCTCAAATAAATAAATAAATAAAGTCTTTAAAAATTTTTTTCTTAGGTGGGTGATTGGAGCCACGGAAACCATGTTTTAAGCATCAAGACAAGACCATGGCAGCTCTTATAAGAGAAACCTTGCCAAATCCAGTAACAGCTCTTTTCCAAACTTCTCATCATTTGAGAAAATCAAGCCTGATTTTATTTATTTATTTATTTATTTATTTATTTATTTATTTATTGGTAGTGGGAAGTAAGATTCTGAGTGTTGTAGGCTCTTTTTTTTTTTTTTTCTTCTTTTTTGGTACTAGTTGTAGTTCTCTCCATAACTGTCATTTAAAGATATGCTAGGTTGGAAAAAAAGATACACTAGGTTGTAATGCAATAAAATTAGCAAATATGGGAGGCTTAAGAAGAAAAAAGGAGCTTATTTTTTGCTTGTTCTGTATGTTCACCAAGGATTGCTTGGGTTGTTCTTTGTGTTGTCTGGAACAAAGATCTTTTCTGGAATAGCTACTATGTGCAACATTGCTTATCATTATTACAAAGAGAAAGACAACTTCTGCTGATGTTTCCAACAATTAAATTCCATAATCCAAGGGGAGAGAAAGTACTTGGCTTATAACTTTTTGGTCAGCACTAGTTGCTTGATCCCACCCAACCAGCCATATGAGGAAGTAAGATCATAGGAGAAAATAGATATTCAGAAGAATTTTGTTCAAGATCATACATATAATAAATGCCAGAATCAAAAGTAAACTCAGATCTTTCTCACTCCAGATTAGGTTTCTTCATATTAAACCAGGTACTGTACACAGTTCTAATAAAACCAGACAGTGGTGACAGAATATAATTCACATTTGTCTAAGAAATAAAATAACCCGTTCATCAATTAACATTTTAAACCTGATACTTGGACAAATAATTCTTCAAAACTGTGTTCACTTTATTTTGAGTCGGTAATAGTTTATAAATAAGCATAAATATTTAATGGTTATGAGCCACTCACTTAGGATTCAGGAACATGAAACTCCTTGATTTTATCATCCCATTTAACTTATCTAAACGAATAAGTAAGTATCAGTAGAAATTTTTTTTACCAGATATATATGTGTTGCTCCCATTAGTTCTTAGACCTACTATAACTTTCTATAAATATCATGAAATGCCAGATGATTATAATATTACTTTAAATATACATTAGAATCTGGTATAATTAGTTACACATGAAAATATGATAAAGACAGATGATAGATGATGATAGATAATGCTTTCTTTGAATAACTCATTTTAGAATGGGTAGATCGTGGGTATTTTCAGAACTCTAACTCAGGTTATAACCCCAGTTCCTGCATTTAGCCTAGACAAAGAATTTAAAGAATTAGATCTCTGAAGATAAATGAACCAGAAATATCCATTCTAACAAACACTACCATTATATTCCTTCAGGCCCATTATATACTTAGAACACATTATATACTTAGAACAAATTATTCAGATAGACTAATGGATGATACATCTAAAATGCTGGACTTAGTCCTCAAATGAATATTGCTACTATTTTTTGATGGTTTTTCAGAGTAGACTCAAGATCCTGATAAGTCAATACTATCTATGCATGTATCTTTCTCAGGAATAACAAATCAGCAATACTTGGGGCAAGTTATAGAATCTTACTTCCAACTACCAAAAAAAAAAAAAAAAAAAAAAAAATCAGTCTTGATTTTCCCAAAGGATGAGAAGTTTGGAAAAGAGCTGTTACTGGATTTGGCAAGGTTTCTCTATAAGAGCTGCCATGGTCTTGTCTCGATGCTTAAAACATGGCTGCCATGACTCCAATCACCCTCCTAAAACAATTTTTTTTTAAAGACTTTATTTATTTATTTATTTGAGAAAGAGAGAGCAGGAGAGAGTACAAGAGGTGGGGGCAGAGGTCAGAAGGAAAGGGAGAAGCAGACTCCGCACAGAGCAGGGAGCCTAATGCAAGGGCCTCCGTCCCAGGATCCTGGGATCATGACCTTGAGCACAAGGCAGACACTTAACTGACTGAGCCACCCAGGTACCCCAACCATCCACTTTTAATATCAAGGAGCATGCGGTAAGAACATGATCAATTATTTCTATCTCTTTTGAACCTTTTTTCAGAAAACAAAGCCTTCTCAAAACCACCCCTAATTTCCCTTAGTTTATGCACCTATGGAAAAATAGGGTTACATGACTCATTCAAGTGAGACTGATAAAATGAGCCAAGAATGGTGAAGAATATCTTAGACCGATGATAACACTTTAACTGGGACTAGACACAAATATTCTCTTAGCCTGCAAAATGGAGATGTGGATTTCAAAGACAACTGTTGGACACAACTTGAATGGCAATTGTCATGTCACAGATTTATGGAGAGAATACCAATGTATTTATTTTCAAAGCAAAATAAACCTAAAGTGAAAAATGACACATCATTGTTTCTGTCATATTCTATTTATTAGACTTACTAAATGCAACCTACACGCAAGGAGAAGAAATTACATAAAGACAAGAATACTTGGAGGCAGGGATTATTTGGGAGCATTTTATAGGTTGCATACAATCAGCAAATAAACATCTTCTTGAAAATAGCATGTAACTGAATCCAAACAATATACTAAAATTTGGGGGCACCTGAGTGGCTCAGGCATTAAGCCTCTTCCTTCGGCTCAGGTCATCATCCCAACAGCATCAGGCTCCCTACTCAGCAGGAAGCCTGCTTCTCCCTCTCCCACTCCCCCTGCTTATGTTCCCTCTCTTGCTCTGTCTCTCTCTATCCAATAAATAAATATTTTAAAAATATATACTAAAATTTGTCACCTTTTAATAGGGTAATTAACCCCCTTCAAAGATGTAGTGATTACTTTGTGGTGCTGTTATTTCTTCTCATTTCAGACAATTCTTTTTTTTTTTTTTTAAGATTTTATTTATTTATATGACAGAGACAGAGACAGTGAGAGAGGGAATACAAGCAAGGGGAGTGGGAGACGGAGAAGCAGGCTTCCCACCAGGCAGGGAGCCCGATGCAGGGCTTGATTCCAAGACCCTGGGATCATGACCTGAGCTGAAGGCAGATGCTTAATGACTGAGCCACTCAGGCACCCCTCATGAAATTCTTATGTATTGAGTCCGTTTATTGAGTTTTCTTTAGCTTTCGACAGATGCATTGTTTTCTTTCTTGTATTTTTGAAATAGTTTATATTCTATTTTATCATATTATAAATTTTATAAATTTTTATAATATAAATATATATTTATATAGATTTATAATATATATTATATTTATATATTATATATAATATATATTTATAATATATATTATATATATATAATAATTATAAATTTTCCCCAAACCTAGTTTTATTATAATTATTAGATATGATACAGTATTCATATCACAGCCTCAGACAAAATATACCCTTCCTTTTCCATAGGAAATAGTCTATATTCTATTTTATCATATTATAAATTTTATAAATATATATTTATAATATATATTATATATGTATAATAATTATAAATTTTCCCCAAACCTAGTTTTATTATAATTATTAGATATGATACAGTATTCATATCACAGCCTCAGACAAAATATACCCTTCCTTTTCCATCTTCCCATTCTATTGCCACATTCTCAAATCAGAATCTGGTTCAAATCATCTGATAACTTTGTGCCTAATTACCATTTTATTATTGAGCTTTGGCATCATCTTCTATTTAGAAATCATTTCCTTGCAAATCCACTTGACCTTTGAACAATACTGGTTTGAACTGTACAGATCCACTTATACACAGATTTTTTTCAATAAATACAGTACGGGATTGGAAATACATTTTCTCTTCCTTGTGTTTTTTCTTAACAGTTACAATGCTCTAGTTTATTTTATGTAAGAATACAGTATAAAATACATATAATATACAAAGTGTGTGTTATCAACTATTTATGTTAATGGTAAGGTTTATGGACAAAAATAGGCTCTTCGTAGTTAAGTTTCTGGAGTGTTAGATATGTGGATTTTTAATTGTATAGCATGCAATGTGCCCAACCACCGTGTTGTTCAAGAGTCAACTGTAAAGTGAGCTTCATAATCACATTTTCAACAATTATTATTTAATCTAAGATAAATCTAATACTCACAAGGACTTCACCAAATTTCCTTCTTGCCCACAAAATCTCAAATATAAATTTCTCAGAGAAAACTTTTCATCCTACCAAGTGAAGTTAGTCTACTAGAAATGTTCATAGCAGTGTACACTTCCCCTCTGAATTGATACCATTTATATATTTATTGATATATTTTTAAAAATTTTTATTTAAATTCAATTTGGTTAACATATACTTTATTATTAGTTCCAGAGGTGGAATTTAGTGATTCATAAGTTGCATATAACACCCAGTTCTCATTACATCAAGTGCCCTCCTTAATGACCACCACACAATTATCCTATCTCCCCCACCCGTAGCCCCTCCAGCAACCCTCAGTTCGTTTCCAATAGTTAAGAGTTTCTTATGGTTCATCTTCCTCTGTTTTCATTTTTTTCTTTTAAGATTCTATTTACTTATTTGAGAGAGAGAGAGAGATAGCCAAGACATGAACAGCGGAGAGAGGAAGAAGCAGTCTCCCCACTGACCATGGGATCATGACCTGAACTGAAGGCAGATGTTTAACCAACTGAGCCACCCAGGCGCGCTTTTTTTTTTTTAATCTGTTTTTTATTTTACTTTATATCTCCTTCCCTTCTCCTATGTTCATCTGTTTTGTTTCTTACTTTCCACAAATGAGTGAAATCATATGCCATTTGCCTTTCTCTGACTGACTTATTTTGCTTAACATAATAACCTCTAGTATTGATGTATTTTATAAAAATCTGATTAATTTTTGTTACTTCCACTATACTGTAGGCCTCAAAAGGTAAGAATTGTGCCTTTTTTGTTGTTGTTTTTCACAGTTATATCCTTCTTACAGTAGTACAAAGTTGATAAGAAACATTTTTAATTTAAAAAACACATAGGGGCGTCTGGGTGGCTCAGTGGGTTAAAGCCTTTGCCTTCTGCTCAGGTCATGATCCCAGGGTCCTGGGATCAATCCCAGCATCGGCATCGGCATCGGCATCACCATCACAATCGCATGGGGCTCTCTGCTCAGCAGGGAGCCTGCTTCCTCCTCTGTCTTTGCCTGCCTCTCTGCCTACTCATGATCTCTGTCTGTCAAATAAATAAATAAATAAATTCTTAAAAAAAAAAAAGAAAAAATCTTAAAAAAAATTAAAAAATAAAAAACACATAAATTTTGATTATAAAGAAAATCTAACCCACCTCACAGTCACACTTGGAAAAAGACATTGCAGGAAATGTGAAAAATTCTACAATTAGATGCCTGAAAAACACACTGCCTCTTCATAATATGACAGAGTTCACTTCCTTTAGAGTGGAAATGGATCTTAACATGTGGTCTGAAAGTGGCTATCACTTTGCTATTTTATACAAAAATGACAAATATATGGATTTTTTAGGCCATTTGAATTACCATAAAATAAAAGTACAATATTTTTTTTTCTTTCTTTCTTTTTATGTCTAATGTAAGAGCATTCCCGGGGTCCATTTTAAAATTTTTTTCTTATTCTCTTTTTTCAAAGGAGGAAAATTAGTCTTTATTACAAATCCTGTACACATACACACACATATATTCATTTTATAAAGAATCTAACCATAATATAAATTGTTAACTCTCTTCTTTGTAAGACTTTTGTTTACCCTCTTGAAAAATTATTTTCATCTCTTTCATGCATACATAAATTCCTCAAATATGAAGCCTAAAGCAACATTAAGAACTCAATTTTTTTAATGTGACTTTATAGTCTTTGTATACTTAGCAGGACTTTATTCAGCTGCAATGTTATTTCAATACTGTATTAAGATAGATTATTCTGGGGAAGCTAAGTGGCTCAGTTGGTTAAACAACTGCCTTCAGCTCATGGTTCCAGGGTCACCTGTGTCAGGCTCCCTGCTCAGAGGGGAGTCAGCTTCTCCCTCTCCCCCTGCCCCCCCCACTTGCACTCATGTTCTCTCTCTCTCTCAATAAATAATAATTTTTTAAATTGATTATTCCTTCATTCATTCATTCACTTACTCATTTATGCATTCATTCATAAATTTGTAAAAATTATAGATTCAGCTAAAACTACACATTGAATCCATGTTATGTGTCAAATGTTACGCTAATCATTAAAGGTGAAGAAATGATTAGTGCATAGACTCTCAGTTCTGTAGGAAAGCTATATACGCAAACTCTGGTGTGAACACTAGTCAGCAAACTGCATAGTTAAGGTATGGTTATTACAGTGCTTACATGAGAGGAGTAGGCCTTCTTCCTTTTAGAGTGGAAGGACAGTACACAGGGTAAGTGAAATCTGAGCTAAAATCTAGAAGGAAAGCTTATTTTATTGTAGTTAAAATACATAACATGATATCTAGCCTCTTAACAAATTTTTAAGTGTAGAGTTCAGTATTAAATATAAACACAATGTTATATAGACAATCTCTAGAACTTTTCCATTTGCATGAGTGAAAATATGTACTAACTGAACAACAATTTTCCTATCTACTCAGACACTGGTAACCACTATTTTACTTTCTGTTTCTATGAGTTTGACTAACTTTAGATACAGCATGTAAGAGGAATCATGTACTGCTTGTCTTTCTATAACTGGCTTGTTTTACTTGGTATCAAGTCTTAAGGTTAAACCATATTGTAGCATATGACAGACTTTCCTTCTTTTTTGTGTGTGTTCCAAATAATATTCCATCATATGCATCATATTGCCATTATCTAGTCATCTGCTGACAGACACTAAGGTTGTGTTCATGTCTTAGCTGCTCTGAATAATGCTGCATTACACATTTGAGTGCACTTATCTCTTTGAGATCCTAACCCAATTCCTTTGGATAAATATCGTAAAGTGAAATTGCTGTACCATAAGCCAATAGTGTGATTAGACCACCTTTTCCTAGTGTCTAGGAGGGAACAAAAGGGCACAATACTCAGTCACATAGAGAAAATTAGGCATTTGTCACATGGATCCCCTCTACTATCTCAGCAGAAGCCAAAAATAGAGATGAGGCCGTCTGGGAAAAATCTGCTGAGAAGCCCCTTATATAAAGGAGTAAATCCCTGGACATAAATGGGAACCCCAAAATGAGGATATTAGGTCAGCAGAATATTAGCAGATTTGTTTGAACGGGACAAATAGAGGACAAAATGAAAAAAAAAATGTTGGATTACTAAAATTTTATAGCAGTTGGAAAAACTGCCAACCAAGAATACTCTATTCAACAAAGTTATCCTCCAGAAATGAAAAAGAAATAAAGATTTTCCCAAACAAAGATGGAGGGAGTTCATCATCTCTAGACTTGACTTAAAACTGAAAGGAGATCTTCAAGCTAGAGTGAAAGGGTACTGAATAGTAACATGAAAATATCTGAAAATACACAACACATTAAATATAAACACATTAAAGGTAAGTATATAAC
Source organism: Lontra canadensis (assembly GCF_010015895.1). Taxonomy (NCBI): domain Eukaryota; kingdom Metazoa; phylum Chordata; class Mammalia; order Carnivora; family Mustelidae; genus Lontra; species Lontra canadensis. The sequence continues at coordinate 7,996,392 of NW_022631065.1, read as the reverse complement.
CAAGTCCAGACTTCCCTGAAACTGCAATATGGTAGTACGTGAACCACTTAATGCTAATAATAAACACTAAAGGATAGGAGTATTAAAAATAACTATAGCTATAATAATTTGGTAATGAACACACTATATAAAGATATAAATTTTGACATCAAAAACATAAAAATAGAGGTAAAAATAAAAGGTAGAGTTTTTGTATGTAGGCAAAGTTAAATTGTAATATAGGAGGTAAAAAACACTTACCATTAAGATGAACTTGTTTATGTGATAACAGATATGAGATATGGGCTATTCAAACAGGATGTGAATAAGGTTTACTATATTAGACATGGTTTTAGGAATAAGGTTGATCCAAGGGAAGTTAAGTTTTCTCCTAGATTCTTTTTTTGCCTGAATTACGTTGCTGAATTATTTTAATGTTTTGTAAGTGATGCTTTAACCATCATGCATATCCTTGTTAATCTCATGTATGCATAACTATATGTGTGCCTTTGCATATTGTTACATTCTGTTAGCTTTTTAATCCTTCATCTTCCACAAATTGCCATGCAGGTTTTATTTACTGTCCTGCTTGCTTAATCCTGATGCATTAATGATGTTGGACCTCATGGAAAATAGGGACAGCGGTATCCTGGCTGCAGCATGCAGGATTTCATATCTTGAGGGGATTAAAAATGCTGATTTCCACTCACCTATCCCATAGATTCTGGGGATCAGCATTGTTTTATCTCCAGAGGAAATTAAGACAACGATCAAACTGCTTTTGAAGTTCCCAAAGCATGAGTCCCCTTCTTGAGCCACTCACAGCAACCTTCCATTCTGTCTGCTAGTTAAGGTTAGTACCGTATCTAAGATGTTACTACTACCTTGATCTCAGTTTTATAACTGCTTAATGTGAAATGTGGTGGCTAAATGTGATGTTAGTTGGCTGCATGGTAGGGAATTGTGGGAAATCTTACATCTTTGAGAGGGATGGGACCTCATTACTTTTCCATCAACATATTTACATATTTAATTCTTTGTGTCACATTGTCTATTTCTTACACTTTTTTTATGTCATATTATCATGGTTAGCACAAGACTATATAATCAGGAAAATGTCTTAAAATTATGCATATAAAGCTAGTTATCTGATTAAACAAGTTCTGAAATTCTTAAGATGCAATCATAGATTTTCAAAACAATAGAAAAACATTGAGTTAAAGCATACATGTAATATGTGTTTCCATGGTAGGTTCATATTGTTGCTGAAAATTAAAAGATCATAGAACTTGATAAGTATCTTAATTCTCCTCTTGTTTTAGAAAAAAATCTGTCAAATAAAGTATTCTGGAATCTGGGCCCATAAAACAAATGTTCATTTATTTGGGTGTTGCAATAAAAAAGTAGGTAGCATAGATCTGGCTGGGTGCTCAAAATGATCAAGAAAACCTTCTGTAGTGTGGCATGTTCAAGGGATTCTTTTAATGTTTCTTGCTATTAGAGATGAAATGAGAGTTTATTACCACTTAGTTCCTTGTATAGATTGAGTGTCTGGATAGAGTCACATTCAGCTATTGTCCATCTCTTTATCACTTGTGGTTAGAATCTTTCTTATTACTATCTTTGGAAAGTATTTATTCCCATGGTACTCCAAAAAAAGCCTGTAGGTTTACCAAACATAAACCTTGGTTGTTCCTTTGTTGTCATTCCTTCAGACTAAGCTTATAGGGGATCCCTTAACCTTCATCGTCTGTCATCACAGGATCTTGGAAGCACCATGTACTTCTTTAACTACATTTATATGACATGAATAATCATTTTGCAAATGCATTTAAAATTAAAAGATCTATTAACATTCCAATGAGGGGCACAGAAAAATACAGGACATACATAACTCAAGAAGTTAAGGCTTATATGGAAAGCAACAACTGTGGTTAGTACAAAGCTATTTGAAATCTAGCTGAAAATCAATACTAGTAATACATCGTGATTCAGTTGTCCATTTGTTGAGGCACAAAATAGTTATTGGGTTCTTATAATGAAAAAAAAGCTTTCTCTCCTTAGGTTGTAAATGAGTTTTTATATCCATATTATTTTTTAAAGAAACATTGTAACTCTTAGAAAAACTGCTATTTTAATGAACTGTGTGAATCCAGCTTCCAAAAATGAAAGAGAAAGGGGGACTAAAGCCAAGAGCTATAATTAACTGCATGCTTATTTGCTAAAATAAATGTGCAATTCTCACTTCTTTCCCTGAATGGAGTCACTGGGACTACTATCATTAGACTGCCATTACGGTCCTATCATTATAGAAATAATAAGAAACAAGCTCTGGAATCTGCTTTTCTCTTCAATTTAGGGGTAATTTGGTGGCAGAAGCAGAAGCAGAAGTTATTTTTAGATGTACTCCATAACTCTAACATAGTGATGCCTGCATATATTTGTAAATAAACATGATATCTGGTCATTCTGAATAGTGGCTTACGGTAAAAATAATAATGTGCATGTGATTAACATGCTTTATCAGAGCATATAATTTAACTTTGATTGCAAATTCAATTATGACACAGTAGAAACAAGTTCACTATTTCTGTTTTTATAATTTTCTCACTTTTCTGTAATTCTGAACACTGACTGTTTTAAGCATTTCTTACAAACTAATGATTTTTCTACAGTTCACCCCTTCTGCATCCTGCTGTTTCTGAGGCCTCTCTCTTTTTTGTCTTTCTTGCTTCTGATTCTACAGGCTTTGTTTTACATCCTATGTAAATACTCCTAAGTGCTATATCATGCAAAAGTCCCTTTTATTAGCCCAGGCTTTTCTGCTATATGCCTGTTCTTGGGTGACCCAGAGACCCAGAAAAAAAGGAAAATCTTTATCCTATGTTGCCCACTTAGCTGAGTTCCCCAGTGCCTCACGGGTCTACAATAGATAAAGATAGAGTGTATCATACAGAAATACTTAAACACGCATGATTTTAAACTAAACCCAAAATATTCTAAAATAAACTAACATTATTCTGGCTCAGTTGCTCTTCATTTATCCTTAATTGTTTCACATTTTCCAAAAAAAAAAATGAAAATCTTTTTCTAATGTTGCTCATTAAGATTGGATTGGCAGCCAGGGAGTTTACTGGTGATCTTGAAAAGAGGATCCCTAAACATAGTGGGGTCAAATCTAGACTGCTGAAACTTTAAGGTAGAGTGAAGAGGTCAGAAAGTGGGGATAACAAAAACACTAGACAATAAGAGTAATTTTATTATGAAAAAGGACATAAATTAAGAAACCAAATGGTAAGGAATCTAGGTTTGAAAGAGATTTTTTTTCTTTAAGATTGTAAATATTACAGCTATTATTGAACTGATTGTGTTGAAATTGTATTGAATTGCATTGAAATGAGAAAGCAGAAAGGTTAAAAAAAAAAAAAAAAGATTATACCAAGGAGAGATGTGTTAATTGCAGACAGAATTCAATTTAGTGAGTATATGGAGGGATTAGACTTAGGATTCAGAAGATGTCATTGTAAGGGGAAGGAAGGCTGTGGATATGAGTTTAAAAAAAAATATTTTAGAAGATGTTATGGAGGAAGAGAAAGACAAGGAGGTAAGTGAGGAAATACACACGGGCAACAGACGGTCAACAAATGGTAGATAAATGGATTGGAAGCTGCCATGGGAATGGCATATTAAGGAAGTAGAGCTACTAAAGGAAGGTAAAAGGTAGTGATCAAGAAGCAGATAATGAGATTTTCAAGATGATTTCATTTTAGAAATGCTTGGGTCAAGGGAATGTGTGGCTAAGGGGTGGGGAGATCATTAAAAGATTGGTAACTCAGGAAAACTAGAGGTGAGGCTGATGAGGGAGTTTGCCAAAAGGATGGTTAAAAAAAAAAAAAAAAGAAAGAAAGGAGAGAAAGATTGATTTAGTACTGATAATCACCAATCTATAAAAGAGAATGACCTTGTTGATAACCTCAAAGAATTAGGTGGGTTTTAGGAAGAGGCAGGAAGATGCCATCTAGAACAAGAAGGGCAATTGCCCCACTTCTGAATTTATATTTGAGGCATAGATTTCTAAAAAAGTAATTATTTTCTTGAGACAGTCATAAAACCAAAACAACAGTGTAGCTATAGAAAGCAAATTTTCATAGATCGGGCTACAGGTATAGATTGTTCCGATCGTGAGCCACAAATTAGGGTATATGGGAGATCATGAGAGATTAGAGATGGAGTCAGATAATGAACTATAAAGAGCCATAGGTAAAAACAGTTTGGATAAAAGTAGAAGAAGCCAAGAGTGTAGCGGCCGGTGTGACAACACGACCAGGGTCGAGAGGGTAAGAGGATGGTGAGACAAAGATGAGACGTAAAGAGATGGGGACAAGAGGGACACAGTGGATGATGTCCAAGGTGCCAACTTCATTACGAAGTGTGCACGATTATATAGAAAGCAGAAACTCTTAGGGGAGACTAACCACCCACCACATACCAAAAGTAGTTTCTCCAGGCTCTTGTATACCAGTTTCTCCAGACTCTTGTTTACCAGTTCCCTTAGGTTAAACATGCAGACATCCTGACGCCAGCATGTTGCTTACTTATAGATAAGTTCCCTATTGATGAAGGGACTGAAGAAGGGCGCCAGGTGCATTTTATGGCCCATGCAAGAACAGCAAGGTCCAGGCATGGATTTAAGACTTAGGCCTGCATTGTCCTGTTCCTGATAAACCCCAATGGGTAGTCATGTAGGCGATCATGAGACTCATGGCACAGACCCTTTCTCAGCGCTACTCAACCTTTCCATTGCTGATGTTGCTTAACCCCTTAATGTCAGGGAGGCGCAAGTCAGGGCCTGGTTTGGCTCATATCTCAAGCTTCTGCGTGGCTTCCCACACAAGAGGACTTTTTTCTTCCTGGGTAATTGAGATGATCAGAAATATACTTTGTGATGGCATTGGTTAGTCCAGAGAATGTCTTAAGGGCCATGATTAATTAATGATAAATATAGTCTACTTTCTTTTTCAGCTTATAGTGATTGTATTGGGGTAGGAATGGCATTTGCTTCCTTTTATTTGCTCACCTCTTTCCCAAATGGCAAGACGGTATCTGACTCCTTCTTAAGCTGGAATGAGGAAAGAGGAAGAGTTAGAAAGTACTATGTTAATTTCATTGGCACTCTTATAACTTGGCTTCTTCACATTCTGTGAGTTAAGCTTTTAATAGAATGCTTTCACTGGAGACAATGCTACTTTGTAACAGTTTCTGTTCTACAATACCGTTGACCTGAATTGATGCACTTTCTCGAATAAGTGGCTCATCTCTACTTTATTAGTACATATTTAGGTTCTTCTCTAGCAAAACCTATTTGTACTTCTCTATAGTCCTTTTGTTCATAGTCTAAGGTATTTTCATGTCAATCCCTTCATTCATGATCCACACACATTTTTGCTTCATAAATTGTGGGAGCACAACTTAATCTTATCGTAACAGCCACTTGTTCCTCTACCTCATTGCCAAAGCAGACAATTTAGTTCTCAACCTCTAGATTTCCCAGATGGGAATAACATGTCAGCTTACCAACTCCTCTGATTTTAAGTAAACTCCTTCGAACATTACTGAATTCCCCACTTGAAGTACACTCCCTGGGCTTAAGGTGGGAGACTAGAACTCCATCCAACAGAAACATACTTTCTTCATGGGAACAGTGACATTTATAGTACCATAGCAACTTTCTACAAAGAAATTCCCTCCACATATACTTATCTTCCAACCTGACCCTTTTATATACTCAGTGCTAGTGGATTGTTAGTGGATTCTAGATTCCTAAAGCACATTAAAAAATCAACTATCTCATTTCGTCATGCTTGCATCCTATGAGAGAGATTATTTTGTAAAGAATACTTATATTACTTAAAATGGGATTTTGATAATCATTCTGGTATGAAGGTAAAATAGCACTGTGAAGTGGCATATGAAAAGAGAAGAGATTTTTCATACTCTAAAGTCCTAGAAGAAGGAGACATGGCACACCACTCAGGAAGCAACATGTGAGGAACACCAAAGGAGTGGGCTTAACCAAGCAGATGGGGAGCTGAGAGAGTGAGGACTCATGAGGGAGAGTGGAGTACTTAAGCAAAAGGCCTGATGGGATTTCGCTGATGTGGTTGAATGTCATTAAACAGGAAGGGGAATTTGTGGCAGGGTCCAGCTTTATGACACTGGTATACGCGGTGGCCTAAGAAGGCACTCAAAGCCTACTTGTGGGGATGCTGAGGTATTAGAAAACTATAAAGTTTTAAAAAAATTTACAATACAGAGGTACAAATTTCTACAGAAATTCACAGCTTGATGAACTGATTCAGCTTTAAATCCACAATCAAAATTCCTAAATCTTCCAAACCAGTGAGCTCCCTGGTCAGCCTACTCTGTTACTCTCCATGGAGGTCATTTTTTTTTTTTTTTATAAATCTGTCTTCTACTCTATTTACCTTTTATCCTTGTCTCATTTTAAACTAAAAGAACCATCCTCATTCTAAGAATAATCATTTCAGAAAGGAGGGGCCAAGATGGTGGAGGAGTAGCAGGCTGAAATGATATCAGATCCCAGGATTTCATCTAGATAGTTATCAAAACATTCTGAACACCTACAACTCAATAGGAGATAGAAGAGAGGAAGAGCAGCAGTTCTAGGAACAGAAAATTGACCACTTTCTGAAAAGTAGAACATGAGAAGTGAATCCAAAACGATGGGAAGATAGTACTATAGCATAGTACTATAGCACTAGAGGGAGGGGCCAGCTGCCAGCAAGCAGTGGTTGAGTGGAGCAAAAAAATGGAACTTTTAGAAGTCTGCTCCACTGAGGGACATTGCTCCAAGGCTAAGCAGAGGTGGAACCTTCATAGGGATAGTGTGGTCTCAGGTCCCACAGGGTCACAGAAAGGTCTGGGGTGTCTGAGTATGGCAGAGCTCCCAGATATCAGAGCAGGGAAGCTGACTACAGAGATAGAGCTGAGGAGTGAGGTTTCAGATCAGGGTTACCTTAAACCATGATCCAAAGCACAGTTGGGTCACTGCTCTTCAAATAGGGACCCTACAAGTGGCAAATCTGGAGAGAGCCCTCCTTCCTCCTCTAGGAGGAACAGTGCAGGAAAGCAAGGCTGGAATCTGCTGGGTTTAGAGACTCCAAACAGGGCTGTGTGCCAGAGATGGAAATGCTTGGTCACAGGTTGGGTGAGCACAAAGTGCAGCCCAACACCAGGGACACAGGAGTGATTGACTGCTTTTCTCTGAGGGTGCACTGAGGAGTGGGGCCCTGAGCTCTCCACTCCTCTGGTCTGGAGACTGGGAGGCCACCATTTTCATTCCCAAACTCCAAAGCTCTATGGAAAGTGCTCAGGGAACAAATGCTCCTGAGAGTGAACCCGAGCAGATTACTTAGCCTGGTCCCTGGCAAACGTGATGCAATTCTGCCTCAGACAAAGATATTTGATACTCACTGGAATAGGTCACTCCCCACAAAGATCAGCAAGAATATCTAGCCAAGACCAAGCTCACCAATCAAGGAGAACAGCAGAACTCCAGAGTTAGGGGAAAGCAACACACAGAATTCATGGCTTTTCCCCCATGATCCTTTGCTCTTGCAAAGTTAAATTTTTCTAATTTTATTTTTTCTCTTGTTCTAATTTTTTTTCACATTTCCTCATTCTTCTTTTAATGTCTATTAACTAGTTTATCTTAACAATACCTTTCTAAAGAAAAATCTTTTTAAACCTTCATTGTTATAGTTATATTTTATCCCTTCATTGTATTTAACCTTATTTTTTTTGTATACATATAGGTTTTTTTTTTTTCCTTAAAATTTTAGGACACAATTTCCTTTAATAGATCAAAATATACTCTAAATCTAGCACATGGTTTTCTTCTAGTCTCCACTCTGAGTACATTCTCTCCCCCATGAAATTTTGTTCTTTTTTCAACCAACTTATCTTATCAATTCTTCCTTTAGATTTTTTTTTTTGAATTCCCATCTTTACAGTCATATTCCATCCCTTCATTGTGTTTACCCTTATTTTTGTATATATATATAAGTTTTTCTTTCATTAAAATTTTGGGAGGTACTTTCTTCAAAGAGACCAGATCACACCCAAAATTAAGTGGATGGCTCTGTTCTACTCACCTAACATATATATTATATTTTTTTAATGTTTATTTCTTTTTTCTCCTTTCTTTGTCCCCAAGTTTTGAGTCTCTTCTGATGTGGTTAGCATTTATTTTGGGGGGTCATTGCTACCTTTTTAGTATTTTATTCACTCATTCATATAGTCTTATTGGGATAAAATGACAGGGCAGAAAAACTCACCAAAGAAAAAAGAACAAGAGACAGTACTGATGGCTAGGGACCTAATCAATATGGACACCAGTGAGGGGGGGAGTCAAGATGGCGGAGAAGTAGCAGCTGAGACTACTTCAGGTAGCGGGAGATCAGCTAGATAGCTTATCTAAAGATTGCAAACACCTACAAATCCAACGGGAGATTGAAGAGAAGAAGAACAGCAATTCCAGAAACAGAAAATCAACCACTTTCTGAAAGGTAGGACTGGCGGAGAAGTGAATCCAAAGGGACGGGAAGATAGACCCCGGGGGGAGGGGCCGGCTCCCGGCAAGCGGCCGAGCAACGGAGCACAAAATTAGGACTTTTAAAAGTCTGTTCCGCTGAGGGACATCGCTCCAGAGGCTTAACTGGGGTGAAGCCCACGCGGGGCCAGTGTGGCCTCAGGTCCCGCAGGGTCACAGAAGGATCGGGGGTGTCTGAGTGTCGCAGAGCTTGCAGGTATTAGAACGGGGAAGCCGGCTACAGAGACGGAGCCGAGGAGTGAGCTCACAGCTCGGGCTTACCTTGAACCGGTCGCAGGCTCGGTGAGCTCGGAGCGCGGCCGGAGGCCAGGCAGACGGGAGTAATTGGGCGCTGTTCTCTGAGGGCGCACTGAGGAGTGGGGCCCCGAGCTCTCGGCTCCTCCGGGCTGGAGACTGGGAGGCTGCCTCTGGAACTCTACGGAAAGCGCTCAGGGAACAAAAGCTCCCGAAAGCAAATCCAAGCGGATTACTCAGCCCGGCCCCTGGTAAGGGCGGTGCAACTCCGCCTGGGGCAAAGACACTTGAGAATCACTACAACAGGCCCCTCCCCCAGAAGATCAACAAGAAACCCAGCCAGGACCAAGTTCACTTATGAGGAGTGCAGTTTCAATACCAAGGAGAGCAGCGGAATTCCAGAGGAGGAGAAAGCAAAGCACGAAACTCATGGCTTTCTCCCCATGATTCTTTAGCCTTGCAGTTAATTTAATTTTTTTTTCTTTTTCAATTTTTTTTTCTCTTCTTCTGCTAAAATTTTTTTAACTTTTACCCTTTTCTTTTTTAACGTTTTTTAACTAGTTTATCTAATATATATATATATTTTTTTTTCCTTTTTATATTTTTTTTCATTATTGGTTTTCTTTTTTTATTTGTTTCATTTTTCTTTTTTCTTTTTTTTTTTTTTCTTTCTGAAACACTTTTTATCCCCTCCCCCTCCCTCACGATTTGGGATCTCTTCTGATTTGGCTAAAGCATATTTTCCTGGGGTTGTTGCCACCCTTTTAGTATTTTACTTACTCCTTCATATACTCTTATCTGGACAAAATGACAAGGCAGAAAAAATCACCACAAAAAAAAGAACAAGAGGCAGTACCAAAGGCTAGGGACCTAATCAATACAGACATTGGTAATATGTCAGTTCTAGAGTTCAGAAAGACGATTCTCAAGGTTCTAGCTGGGCTCGAAAAAGGCATGGAAGATATTAGAGAAACCCTCTCGGGAGATATAAAAGCCCTTTCTGGAGAAATAAAAGAACTAAAATCTAATCAAGTTGAAATAAAAAAAGCTATTAATGAGGTGCAATAAAAAATGGAGGCTCTCACTGCTAGGATAAATGAGGCAGAAGAAAGAATTAGCGATATAGAAGACCAAATGACAGAGAATAAAGAAGCTGACCAAAAGAGGGACAAACAACTACTGGACCACGAGGGCAGAATTCGAGAGATAAGTGACACCATAAGACAAAACAACATTAGAATAATTGGGATTCCAGAAGAAGAAGAAAGAGAGAGGGGAGCAGAAGGTATATTGGAGAGAATTATTGGAGAGAATTTCCCCAATACGGCAAAGGGAACAAGCATCAAAATCCAGGAGGTTCAGAGAACCCCACTCAAAATCAATAAGAATAGGTCCACACCCCGTCACCTAATAGTAAAATGTACAAGTCTTAGTGACAAAGAGAAAATCCTGAAAGCAGCCCGGGAGAAGAAGTCTGTAACATACAATGGTAAAAATATTAGATTGGCAGCAGACTTATCCACAGAGACCTGGCAGGCCAGAAAGAACTGGCATGATATATTCAGAGCACTAAATGAGAAAAACATGCAGCCAAGAATACTATATCCAGCTAGGCTATCATTGAAAATAGAAGGATAGATTAAAAGCTTCCAGGACAAACAAAAACTGAAAGAATTTGCAAACACCAAGCCAGCTCTACAGGAAATATTGAAAGGGGTCCTCTAAGCAAAGAGAGAGCCTAAAAGTAGTAGATCAGAAAGGAACAGAAACAATAAACAATAACAGTCACCTTACAGGCAATACAATGGCACTAAATTCATATCTCTCAATAGTCACCCTGAATGTTAATGGGCTAAATGCCCCAATCAAAAGACACAGGGTCTCAGAATGGATAAAAAAACAAAACCCATCTATATGTTGCCTACAAGAAACTCATTTTAAACCCGAAGACACCTCCAGGTTTAAAGTGAGGGGGTGGAAAAGAATTTACCATGCTAATGGACATCAGAAGAAAGCAGGAGTGGCAATCCTTATATCAGATCAATTAGATTTTAAACCAAAGACTATAATAAGAGATGAAGAAGGACACTATATCATACTCAAAGGGTCTGTACAACAAGAAGATCTAACAATTTTAAATATCTATGCCCCTAACGTGGGAGCAGCCAACTATATAAACCAATTAATAACAAAATCAAAGAAACACATCGACAACAATACAATAATAGTAGGGGACTTTAACATTCCCCTCACTGAAATGGACAGATCATACAAGCAAAAGATCAACAAGGAAATAAAGGCCTTAAATGACACACTGGACCAGATGGACATCACAGATATATTCAGAACATTTCATCCCAAAGCAACAGAATACACATTCTTCTCTAGTGCACATGGAACATTCTCCAGAATAGATCACATCCTCGGTGCTAAATAAGGTCTCAACTGGTATCAAAAGATTGGGATCATTCCCTGCATATTTTCAGACCACAATGCTCTGAAGCTAGAACTCAATCACAAGAGGAAATTTGGAAAGAACCCAAATACATGGCGACTAAACAGCATCCTTCTAAAGAATGAATGGGTCAACCAGGAAATTAAAGAAGAATTGAAAAAATTCATGGAAACAAATGATAATGAAAATACAACAGCTCAAAATCTGTGGGACACAGCAAAGGCAGTCCTGAGAGGAAAATATATAGCGGTACAAGCCTTTCTCAAGAAACAAGAAAGGTCTCAGGTACACAACCTAACCCTACACCTAAAGGAGCTGGAGAAAGAACAGCAAAGAAACCCTAAACCCAGCAGGAGAAGAGAAATCATAAAGATCAGAGAAGAAATCAATGAAATAGAAACCAAAAAAACAATAGAACAAATCAATGAAACTAGGAGCTGGTTCTTTGAAAGAATTAATAAGATTGATAAGCCCCTGGCCAGACTTATCAAAAAGAAAAGAGAAAGGACCCAAATAAATAAAATCATGAATGAAAGAGGAGAGATCACAACTAACACCAAAGAAATACAGACAATTATAAGAACATATTATGAGCAACTCTATGCCAACAAATTTGACAATCTGGAAGAAATGGATGCATTCCTAGAGACATATAAACTACCACAACTGAACCAGGAAGAAATAGAAAGCCTGAACAGACCCATAACCAGTAAGGAGATTGAAACAGTCATCAAAAATCTCCAAACAAACAAAAGCCCAGGGCCAGACGGCTTCCCGGGGGAATTCTACCAAACATTTAAAGAAGAACTAATTCCTCTTCTCCTGAAACTGTTCCAAAAAATAGAAATGGAAGGAAAACTTCCAAACTCATTTTATGAGGCCAGCATCACCTTGATCCCAAAACCAGACAAGGATCCCATCAAAAAAGAGAACTACAGACCAATATCCTTGATGAACACAGATGCAAAAATTCTCACCAAAATACTAGCCAATAGGATTCAACAGTACATTAAAAGGATTATTCACCATGACCAAGTGGGATTTATTCCAGGGCTGCAAGGTTGGTTCAACATCCGCAAATCAATCAATGTGATAAAACACATTAATAAAAGAAAGAACAGGAACCATATGATACTCTCAATAGATGCTAAAAAAGCATTTGACAAAGTACAGCATCCCTTCCTGATCAAAACTCTTCAAAGTGTAGGGATAGAGGGCACATACCTCAATATTATCAAAGCCATCTATGAAAAACCCATCGCAAATATCATTCTCAATGGAGAAAAACTGAAAGCTTTTCCGCTAAGGTCAGGAACACGGCAGGGATGTCTGTTATCACCACTGCTGTTCAACATAGTACTAGAAGTCCTAGCCTCAGCAATCAGACAACAAAAAGAAATTAAAGGCATCCAAATCGGCAAAGAAGAAGTCAAACTATCACTCTTCACAGATGATATGATACTATATGTGGAAAACCCAAAAGACTCCACTCCAAAACTGCTAGAACTGGTACAGGAATTCAGTAAAGTGTCAGGATATAAAATCAATGCACAGAAATCAGTCGCATTTCTCTACACCAACAACAAGACAGAAGAAAGAGAAATTAAGGAGTCCATCCCATTTACAATTGCACCCAAAACTATAAGATACCTAGGAATAAACCTAACCAAAGAGACTAAGAATCTATCCACAGAAAACTATAAAGTACTCATGAAAGAAATTGAGGAAGACACAAAGAAATGGAAAAATGTTCCATGCTCCTGGATTGGAAGAATAAATATTGTGAAAATGTCTATGCTACCTAAAGCAATCTACACATTTAATGCAATTCCTATCAAAGTACCATCCATTTTTTTCAAAGAAATGGAACAAATAATCCTAAAATTTATATGGAATCAGAAAAGACTGCGAATAGCCAAAGGAATATTGAAAAAGAAAGCCAAAGTTGGTGGTATCACAATGCCGGACTTCAAGCTCTATTACAAAGCTGTCATCATCAGGACAGCATGGTACTGGCACAAAAACAGACACATAGATCAATGGAACAGAATAGAGAGCCCAGAAATAGACCCTCAACTCTATGGTCAACTAATCTTCGACAAAGCAGGAAAGAATGTCCAATGGAAATAATAATGGTGTTGGGAATAATGGTGTTGGGAAAATTGGACAGCCACATGCAGAAAAATGAAATTGGATCATTTCCTTACACCACACACGAAAATAGACTCAAAATGGATGAAGGACCTCAATGTGAGAAAGGAATCCATCAACATCCTTGAGGAGAACACAGGCAGCAACCTCTTTGACCTCAGCCGCAGCAACATCTTCCTAGGAACATCGCCAAAGGCAAGGGAAGCAAGGGCAAAAATGAACTATTGGGATTTTATCAAGATCAAAAGCTTTTGCACAGCAAAGGAAACAGTTCACAAAACCAAAAGACAACTGACAGAATGGGAGAAGATATTTGCAAACGACCTATCAGATAAAGGGCTAGTGTCCAGAATCTATAAAGAACTTAGCAAACTCAACACCCAAAGAACAAATAATCCAATCAAGAAATGGGCAGAAGACATGAACAGACATTTCTGCAAAGAAGACATCCAGATGGCCAACAAACACATGAAAAAGTGCTCCATATCACTCGGCATCAGGGAAATACAAATCAAAACCACAATGAGATACCACCTCACACCAGTCAGAATGACTAAAATTAACAAGTCCGGAAATGACAGATGCTGGCGAGGATGCGGAGAAAGGGAAACCCTCCTACACTGTTGGTGGGAATGCAAGCTCGTGCAACCACTCTGGAAAACAGCATGGAGGTTCCTCAAAATGTTGAAAATAGAACTACCCTATGACCCAGCAATTGCACTGCTGGGTATTTACCCTAAAGATACAAACGTAGTGATCTGAAGGGGCACGTGCACCCAAATGTTTATAGCAGCAATGTCTACAATAGCCAAACTATGGAAAGAACCTAGATGTCCATCAACAGACGAATGGATAAAGAAGATGTGGTATATATATATACAATGGAATACTATGCAGCCATCAAAAGAAATGAAATCTTGCCATTTGCGACAACGTGGATGGAACTAGAGGGTATCCATACTTAGCGAAATAAGTCAGTCAGAGAAAGACAACTATCATATGATCTCCCTGATATGAGGGAGAGGAGATGCAACATGGGGGGTTAATGGGTGGGAGAAGAGTAAATGAAACAAGTTGGGATTGGGAGGGAGACAAACCATAAGTGACTCTTAATCTCACAAAGCAAACTGAGGGTTGCTGGGGGGAGGGGTTTGGGAGGGGGGGTGGGGTTGTGGACATTGGGTAGGGTATGTGCTATGGTGAGTGCTGTGAAGTGTGTAAACCTGGAGATTCACAGACCTGTACCCCTGGGGAAAAAAAAAATATATGTTTATAAAAAATAAAATTAAAAAAAAATATATGGATACCAGTAATAAGTCAGAACTAGAGTTCAGAATGACATTTATCAAGATGCTACCTGGGCTCAAAAATGGCATGGAAGATATTAGAGAATCCCTTTCTGGAGAAATAAAGGAACTAAAATCTAACTAAGTTGAAATAAAAAAGGCTATTAATGAGGTGGATAAAAAATGGAGGTTCCTACTGCTAGGATAAATAAGGCAAAGAGAGAATTAGTGATATAGAAGACCAAAGTTGGAGAATAAAGAAACTAAGCAAAAGGGAGACAAACAAATACTGGACCATGAGGGGAGAATTCAAGAGATAAGTGATAACATAAGATCAAACAGTACTAGAATAATTGGGATTCAAGAAAAAGAAAGAGAGGGAACAGAAGGTACATTGGAGCAAATTATAGTAGAGAATTTCCCTAATATGGCAAAGAAAACAAGCATCAAAATCCAGGAGGCACAGAGAACCCACCTCAAAATCAATGAAAATAAGTCACACACTGTCATCTCAGAGGAAAGCGTACAAGTCTTAGCACAAAGAGAAAATCCTGAAAGCAGCTCAGGACAAGAAGTCAATATCATACAATGGTAGAAATATTAGACTGGTGGCAGACTTATCCATAGAGACCTAGCAGGCCTGAAAGTACTCGCATGATATATTCAGAGCACTAAATGAGAAAATATGCAGCCAGGAAACTATATCCAGCTAGGCTGTCATTGAAAATAGAAGGAGAGATGAAAAGCTTCCAGGAAAAACAAAACTAAGAGAATTTGCAAGGACCAACCAGCCCTACAGGAAATACTGAAAGGGGTCCTCTAAGCAAAGATATTCTAAAAGTAGTAGACCAGAAGGGAAGAAAAAATATACAGTAACAATAACTTTATAAGCAATACAATGGCAATAAATTCATATCTTTCAATAGTTACCCTGAATGTAAATGGGCTAAATGACCCAGTCAAAAGACACAAGTCATCAGAATGGATGAAAATGGATGAAAAAACAAAACCCATTAATATGCTGTCTACAAGAAACTCAAAGACATCTCCAGACTTAAGTTGGGCGGGGGGGGGGGGGGAATTTACCATGTTAATGGACATCAAAAGGCAATCCTTATAACAGATAAATTAGATTTTAAGAAAAAGACTATGATAATAGATGAGGAAGGACACTATATCATACTTACAGGGTTTGTCCAAGAAGAAGATCTAACAATTTTAAATATCTATGCTCCTAACATGGGAGCAGCCAGTTATATAAACCAATTAATAAGAAAATCAAGGAAACACAATGACAGTAATAAAATAGTAGGGGACGTTAATACTCCCCTTACTGAAGTGGACAGGTGATTCAAGCAAAGAACAACAAGGAAATAAAGGCCTTAAATGAAATACTGGATCATGTGGACATCACAGGTATTTTCAGAACATTGTATCCCAAAGCAACAGAATACACATTCTTCTCTACTGCACATGGAACATTCTCCAAAAGAGATCACATCCTGGGTCACAAATCAGGTCTCAACTGCTACCAAGAGATTGCGATCATTCCCTGCCTATTTTCAGACCACAATGCTCTGAAGATAGAACTCAAACACAAGAACAAAGTTGAAAAGAACTCAAATACATGGAGGCAAAAGAGCATGTTATTAAAGAAAGAATGGGTCAACCAGGGAATTAAAGAAGAATTGAAAAAATTATTGGAAACATATGATAATGAAAACACAACTGTTCAAAATCTGTGGGACATAGCAAAGACAGTCCTGAGAGGAAAGATATATAGCAATACAAGCCTTTCTCGAGAAACAAGAAAGGTCTCAAGTACACATCCTAACTCTACACCTAAAGGAGCTAGAGAAAGAACAGCAAAAAAGCCTAAACCCGGCAGAAGAGAAATCATAAAGATCAGAGCAGAAATCAATGAAATAGAAACCAAAAGAACAGTAGAACAAATCAACGAAACTAGGAGCTGGTTCTTTGAAAGAATTAATAAGATTGATAAACCCCTGGC